>NC_091977.1:66151981-66453650 GCF_044704955.1 Pristiophorus japonicus | reverse complement strand
GTACAACAGTGTTCCAGTGCTCCAGTACTTCAGTGCCCCAGTGCCCCAGTGCCCCAGTGTTCCAGTGCTCCAGTGCTCCAGTGCTCCAGTACTCCAGTGTTCCAGTATCCCATGCTAGTATTCCAGTGCCCCAGTGCTCCATTACTCCAGTATTCGCATGCTCCAGTACCCCAGTGCTCCAGTACAACAGTTTTCCTGTACTCTATTGCTCCAATACTCCAGTACTCCAGTGCTCCGTACTATAGTACCACAGTGCCCCTCCAGTACCCCAGTACCCGAGTGCTCCAGTAGTCCAGTGTCCCAGTACCCCAGTTATCCTGTACTCCAGTACCCCAGTGCTCCAGTACACCAGTACTTCAGCATTCCAGTGCTCCAGTGCTCCATTAGCGCAGTGCTCTAGTGCTCCAGTACCCCAGGGCTACAGTACCCTAGTACTCCAATGCTATACAACTCCAGTACACTGTACTCCAGTACCCAGTAACCCAGTGCTCCAGTACCCCAGTACTTCAGTACCCAATAATTCAGTACTCCAGTAAACCAGTTCAAGGGTATTCCAGTGATCCAGTGCTCCACTACTCCAGTACACCAGTGCTCCAGTACCCCAGTACCCCATGCTAGTACTCCAGTGCTCTATTGCTCCAGGACCCCAGTGCTCCAGTACTCCACTACCCCAGTATTCCAGTGCTCCAGTGCTCCCATGCTGCAGTGCTCCAGCACCCCAGTGCTCCAGTACTCCAGTGATCCTGTACACCAGTGCTCCAGTGCTCCTGTACACCAGTGCCCCAGTGCTCCAGTACTCCAATACCACAGTACACCAGTACCCTAGTACTTCAGTGCTCCACTACATCAATACTCCAGTACTCCAGTACACCAGTGCTCCAGTATGCCAGTGCTTTAGCAACCCATGCTAGTACAGAGCTCCAGTACAACAGTACCCCAGTACTCCAGTGCTCCAGCACTCCAGTACTACAGTACACCAGTGCTCCAGTGCCCCAATACCCCAGTATTCCAGTGCTCCCGTACCGCAGTGCTCCAGCACTCCAGTACCCCAGTGCTCCAGTGCCCCAGTACCATAGTACACTAGTACTCCACTACTGCTATGTTCCTGTACCCCAGTGCTCCAGTACCCCAATGCTCCTGTACCCAAGTACACCAGTACTCCAGTGCTCCTGTACCCCAGTGCTCCAGTACCCCAATGCTCCTGTACCCAAGTACACCAGTACCCGAGTGCTCCAGGACTCCACTACTCCAGTACATTGTACTCCAGTATCCAGTACCCCAGTGCTCCAGTACCCCAGTGCTCCAGTACTCCAGTACCAGTACTCACGTACCCCAGTGCTCCAGTAGCCCAGTGCTCCAGCTCTCCTGTACCACAGTGCTCCAGTACCCCAGTACACCAGTGCTCCCGTGCTCTAGTACCCCATGCTAGTACTCCAGTGCTCTATTAATCCAGTGCCCCAGTACTCCAGTACTCCAATACTCTAGTACCCCAGTGTTCCAGTATGCTGGTGCTCTAGTACCCCACGCTAGTACTCCAGTGCTCCAGTACCCCCGTACTCCAGTACACCAGTGCCCCAGTATCCCGTGCTAGTATTACAGTGCTCCAGTGCTCTATTACTCCAGTATTCGCATGCTCCAATACTCCAGTGCTCCAGTACCACAGTGCTCCCGTACTCTATTGCTCCAATACTCCAGTAACCCAGTACTCCAGTGCTACGTAGTACAGTGCTCGGGTACTTCAGTACCCCAGTAACCGAATGCTCCAGTAGTCCAATATCCCAGTACCCCAGTGCACCAGTACGCGAGTACTACAGTGATCCTGTACTCCAGTACTCTGGTACTCCAGTATTCCAGTGCTCCATTACCACAGTACTCCAGTGCTCCAGTACCCTAGTGTTCCAGTATTCACATGCTTCAGTGCTCCATTACGCCAGTGCTCCAGTACCCCAGTGCTCTACTACTCCAGTGCACTGTACTTCAGTGCTCCAGTACCCCAGTGCTCCAGCACCCCAATACCCCAGTACCTCAGTACTCCAGTGCAAGGGTATTTCAGTGCTCCAGTGCTCCACTACTCCAGTACACTGTACTCCAGTACCCAGTGCTCCAGTACTCCAGTGCTCCAGTACTCCAGTGGTCTAGTATCCCGTGCTAGTATTCCAGTGCTCCAGTGCTCTATTACTCCAGTATTCACACGCTCCAGTGCTCCAGTACCCAGTGCTCCAGTACCCCAGTGCTCCCGTACTCTATTGCTCCAATACTCCAGTGCTACGTACTACAGTACCACAGTGCTCCAGTACTTCAGTACCCCAGTACCCGAGTGCTCCAATAGTCCAGTATCCCAGTACCCCAGTGCACCAGTACGCGAGTACTACAGTGATCCTGTACTCCAGTAGCCCAGTGCTCGAGTACCCTAGTGCTCCAGTATTCACATGCTCCAGTGCTCCATTACGCCAGTACTCTACTACTCCAGTGCACTGTACTTCAGTGCTCCAGTACCCCAGTGCGCCAGTACCCCAGTGTTCCAGTACCCCCATACTCCAGTACCTCAGTACTCCAGTAAACCAGTGCAAGGGTATTTCAGTGCTCCAGTTCTCTAGTGCTCCACTACTCCAGTACACTGTACTCCAGTACTCCAGTACACCAGTACTCCAGTACCCCAGTGCTCCAATGTTCCTGTACCCCAATCCTCCTGTACCCAAGTACACCAGTACTCCAGTACTCGAGTGCTCCACTAGTACAGTACACTGTACTCCAGTACACTGTACTCCAGTATCCAGTACCCCAGTACTCCAGTACCAGTACTCACATACCCCAGTGCTCCAGTAACCCAGTGCTCCAGAACCAGTACTCACATACCACAGTGCCCCAGTACCCCAGTGCTCCAGTACCCCATGCTAGTACTCCAGTGCTCCATTGCTCCAGGACCCCAGTACTCCAATACCCCAGTGCTCCAGTGCTCCACTACCCCAGTATTCCAGTGCTCCCGTACCGCAGTGCTCCAGCACTCCAGTACCCCAGTGCTCTACTACTCCAGTACACTGTACTCCAGTACCCAGTAACCCAGTGCTCCAGTACCCCAGTGCTTCAGTACTCCAGTAAACCAGTTCAAGGGCATTCCAGTGCTCCACTACTCCAGTACACTGTACTACAGTATCCAGTACCCCAGTGCTCCAGTATGCTGGTGCTCTAGTACCCCACGCTAGTACTCCAGTGCTCCAGTACCCCCGTACTCCAGTACACCAGTGCCCCAGTATCCTGTGCTAGTATTACAGTGCTCTATTACTCCAGTATTCGCACGCTCCAGTACTCCAGTGCTCCCGTACTCTATTGCTCCAATACTCCAGTACCCCAGTACTCCAGTGCTACGTAGTACAGTGCTCCGGTACTTCAGTACCCCAGTAATCGAATGCTCCAGTAGTGCAATATCCTAGTACCCCAGTGCACCAGTACGCGAGTACTACAGTGATCCTGTACTCCAGTACTCTGGTACTCCAGTATTCCAGTGCTCCAGTGCTCCATTACCACAGTACTCCAGTGCTCCAGTACCCCAGGGCTCCAGTACCCTAGTGTTCCAGTATTCACATGCTCCAGTGCTCCATTACGCCAGTGCTCCAGTACTCCAGTGCTCTACTACTCCACTGCACTGTACTTCAGTGCTCCAGTACCCCAGTGCTCCAGCACCCCAATACTCCAGTACCTCAGTACTCCAGTAAACCAGTGCAAGGGTATTTCAGTGCTCCAGTGCTCCACTACTCCAGTACACTGTACTCCAGTACCCAGTGCTCCAGTACTCCAGTGGTCTAGTATCCCGTGCTAGTATTCCAGTGCTCCAGTGCTCTATTACTCCAGTATTCGCACGCTCCAGTGCTCCAGTACTCCAGTACCACAGTGCTCCCGTACTCTATTGCTCCAATACTCCAGTGCTACGTACTACAGTACCACAGTTCTCTGGTACTTCAGTACCCCAGTATCCAAGTGCTCCAGTATTCCAGTACCCCAGTGCACCAGTACGCGAGTACTACAGTGATCCTGTACTCCAGTAGCCCAGTGCTCTGGTACCCTAGTGCTCCAGTATTCACATGCTCCAGTGCTCCATTACGCCAGTGCTCCAGTACCCCAGTGCTCTACTACTCCAGTGCACTGTACTTCAGTGCTCCAGTACCCCAGTGCTCCAGTACCCCAGTGCTCCAGTACCCCCATACTCCAGTACCTCAGTACTCCAGTAAACCAGTGCAAGGGTATTTCAGTGCTCCAGTTCTCTAGTGCTCCACTACTCCAGTACACTGTACTCCAGTACACTGTACTCCAGTATCCAGTACACCAGTACTCCAGTACCCCAGTGCTCCAATGTTCCTGTACCCCAATGCTCCAGTACCCCAATGCTCCTGTACCCAAGTACACCAGTACTCCAGTACTCGAGTGCTCCACTACTACAGTACACTGTACTCCAGTACACTGTACTCCAGTATCCAGTACCCCAGTGCTCCAGTACTCCAGTACCAGTACTCACATACCCCAGTGCTCCAGTAACCCAGTGCCCCAGTACCAGTTCTCACATACCACAGTGCTCCAGTACCCCAGTGTTCCAGTACCCCAGTGCTCCAGCACTCCAGTACACCAGTGCTCCAGTACCCCATGCTAGTACTCCAGTGCTCCATTGCTCCAGGACCCCAGTACTCCAATACCCCAGTGCTCCAGTGCTCCACTACCCCAGTATTGCAGTGCTCCATTGCTCCCGTACCGCAGTACTCCAGCATTCCAGTACCCCAGTGCTCCAGTACTCCAGTGCCCCAGTACTCCACTACATCAGTACCCCAGTACTCCAGTGCTCCAGTATGCCAGTGCTCCAGTACTCTATTACTACAGTACCCCAGTACTCCAGTACTCCAATACCCCAATGCTCCAGTGCTCCAGCACCCCAATAGCCCAGTATTCCAGTGCTCCCGTACCGCAGTGCTCCAGCACTCCAGTACACCAGTGCTCCTGTACTCCAGTACCATAGTACACCAGTACCCTAGTACTCCAGTGCTCCGCTACATCAGTACCCCAGTACTCAATTACTCCAATATGCCAGTCTCTAGTAACCCATGCTAGTACCCCAGTGCTCCAGTACCCCAGTGCTCCAGTACCCCAGTGCTCCAGTGCCCGAGTGCTCCAGTACTCCAGTATCAGTACCCCAGTACGCTAGTACTCCAGTGATCCTGTACTCCAGTATCCCAGTGGTCCAGGACTCCAGTATCCCATGCTCCAGTGCTCCAGTACCGCAGTACTCCAGTGCTCCAGGACCCCAGGGCTCCAGTACCCCAAACTCCAGTACCCTAGTGCTGCAGTGCTCCAGTACCCCGGTGCTCCAGTGCTCCTGTACCCCAGTGCTATGGTACTCCAGTATCCCAGTGCACCAGTGCTCCAGTACTCCAGTAATCCAGTACCCAATACTCCAGTACCCAGTACCCCAGTGCTCCAGTACTCTAGTACTCCAATACTCCAGTACCAGAGTGCTCTGGTACTCCAGTATCCCAGTACCCCAGTACACCAGTACGCCAGTACTCCAGTGATCCTGTACTCCAGTACCCCAGTGCTCCAGGACTCCAGTATTCCTGTGCTCCAGTGCTCCAGTACCCCAGGGCTCCAATACCCAAAACTCCAGTACCCTAGTGCTGCAGTGCTCCAGTACCCCGGTGCTCCAGTGCTCCTGTACCCCAGTGCTATGATACTCCAGTATCCCAGTGCACCAGTGCTCCAGTACTCCAGTAATCCAGTACCCAATACTCCAGTACCCAGTACCCCAATACTCCAGTACCAGAGTGCTCCGGTACTCCAGTATCCCAGTACCCAAGTACACCAGTACGCCAGTACTCCAGTGATCCTGTACTCCAGTACCCCAGTGCTCCAGGACTCCAGTATCCCAGTGCACCAGTGCTCCAGTACTCCAGTACTCCAGTATCCAATACCCCAGTGCTCCAGTACTCTAGTACTCCAGTACCAGAGTGCTCCGGTACTCCAGTATCCCAGTACCCCAGTACGCCAGTACTCCAGTGATCCTGTACTCCAGTACCCCAGTGCTCCAGGACTCCAGTACCCCGGTGCTCCAGTGCTCCTGTACCCCAGTGCTATGGTACTCCAGTATCCCAGTACGCCAGTACTCCAGTGATCCTGTACTCCAGTACCCCAGTGCTGCAGTATTCCAGTACCCCGGAACTCCAGTGCTCCAGTAATCCAGTGTTCCACTACCCAGTGCTCCAGTACCAGAGTGCTCCAGTACTCTAGTGCTCCAATACTCCAGTACCACAGTGCTCCAGCTCTCCTGTATCCCAGTGCTCCAGTACACCAGTGCTCCAGTACACCAGTGCTCCAGTACACCAGTGCGCCAGTACACCATGCTATTACTCCAGTGCTCCAGTGCTCTATTAATCCAGTACCCCAGTACTCCAGTACTCCAATACCCCATTGCTCTAGTACCCCAGTGCTCCACTACCCCAGTACTCTAGTGCTCCCGTACTGCAGTGCTACAGCACTCCAGTGCCCCAGTACTCCAGTATTCCAATGCTCCAGTACCCCATTGCTCCAGTACCCCAGTGCTCTAGTGCTCCATGCTACTACTCCAGTGCTCTATTACTCCAGTACCCCAGTAGTCCAGTACTCTAATACCCCAGTGCTCCAGTACCCCAGTGCGCCAGTGCCCCAGTACTTCAGTATCCCCATGCTCCAGTACTCCAGTGCTCCAGTACCATAGTACACCAGTAGCCTAGTACTCCAGTGCTCCACTACATCAGTACCCCAGTGCTCCAGTATCCCAGTGCTCCAGTACCCCACGCTAGTACTCCAGCACACCAGTGCTCCAGTATGCCAGTGTTCTAGTATCCCATGCTAGTATTCCAGTGCTCCATTACTCCAGTATTCGCGTGTTCCCGTGCTCCAGTACCCCCGTGGTCCAGTATTCCAGTACACCTATTCCCCAGTACACCAGTACCCCAATACTCCAGTGCTCCAGTACATCAGTACCCCAGTACCACAGTGCTCCAGTACTCCAGTGCTCCAGTACTCCAGTGCTCCAGTACTCCAGTGCTCCAGTACTCCAGTGCTCCAGTACTCCAGTGCTCCAGTACTCCAGTGCTCCAGTACTCCAGTGCTCCAGTACTCCAGTGCTCCAGTACTCCAGTGCTCCAGTACTCCAGTGCTCCAGTACTCCAGTGCTCCAGTACTCCAGTGCTCCAGTACTCCAGTGCTCCAGTACTCCAGTACTCCAGTACTCCAGTACTCCAGTACCCCAGTATGTCAGTGCTCTAGTATCCCATGCTAGTACTCCAGCGCTCCAGTACTGCAGTATTCCCATGCTCCAGTGCTCCAGTACCACAGTGCTCCAATGCTGCAGTACTCCAGTACTCCAGCGCGCCAGCACCCCAGTACTCCAATACCCCAGTGATCCAGTACTCCAGTGCTCCACCACCCCAGTGCTCCACTACCCAAGTATTCCAGTCCTCCAGTGCTCCAGTATTCCCATGCTCCAGTCTTCTAGTACCCCAGTGCTCCAATGCTCCAGTACTCCAGCACAGCAGCGCTCCAGTACCCCAGTGCTCCAGTACTCCAGTACCCCATTGCTCAAGTACTCCACCGCTCCAATACACCAGTACCCCAGTGTTCCAGTACTCCAGTATCACAGTACTTCAGTGATCCCATGCTCCAGTGCTCCATTACCCCAGTGCTCCTGTACACCAGTGCTCCAGTACCCCAGTGCTCCAGTGTTCCTATACCTCAGTGCTCCAGTACTCCAGTGCCCAGTACCTCAGTACTCCAGTACACCAGTGCAAGGGTATTCCAGTGCTCCAGTACTCCAATACCCCAGTACTCCTGTACCCCAGTACCTAGTCCCCAATTCTCCATTGCCCCACTACACCAGTGCTCCAATGCCCCAGTACCACAGTACTCCAGTTCTCCAATACTCCAGCACTCCAGCACTCCAGCACTCCAGCACTCCAGCACTCCAGCACTCCAGCACTCCAGCACTCCAGCACTCCAGCACTCCAGCACTCCAGCACTCCAGCACTCCAGCACTCCAGCACTCTATTACCGCAGTGCTCCAATACCCCAGTGCTCCAGTACCCCAGTGCTCCAGTACATCAGTGCTCCAGTACCCCAGTACTCCAGTACCACAATGCTCCTGTACCCAAGTACACCATTACTCCAGTAAGCTAGTGCCCCAGTACCCGAGTGCTCCAGTGCTCCAGTACCCCGGTGCTGCAGTACTCCAGTAGCAGTACTCCCGTGCTCCAGTACCCCAGTGCTCCAGCTCTCCTGTACCCCAGTGTTCCAGGAATCCAGTACACCAGTGCTCATGTACTCCAGTACTCAGTTACCTAAGAGCTCCAGTACACAAGTGCTCCAGGACTCTAGTACTCCAGTGGTCCAGTACTCCAGTGCTCCTGTACTCCAGTACCCCAGTACCCCAGTGCTCCAGTACTCCAGTACCCCTGTACCCGAGTGCTCCAGTACTCCAGTACTCCAGTATCAGTACCCCAGTACTCCAGTGATCCTGTACTCCAGTACCCCAGTGGTCCAGGACTCCAGTATCCAGGGCTCCAGTACCCAAAACTCCAGTACCCTAGTTCTGCAGTGCTCCAGTACCCCGGTGCTCCAGTGCTCCTGTACCCCAGTGCTATGGTACTCCAGTATCCCAGTGCACCAGTGCTCCAGTACTCCAGTAATCCAGTACCCAATACTCCAGTACCCCAGTACCCCAGTACCCAAGTACTCTAGTACTCCGGTACTCCAGTACCAGAGTGCGCCAGGACTCCAGGACTCCAGGACTCCAGGACTCCAGGACTCCAGGACTCCAGGACTCCAGGACTCCAGGACTCCAGGACTCCAGGACTCCAGGACTCCAGGACTCCAGTACCCTAGTACTGCAGTGCTCCAGTACCCCGGTGCTCCAGTGCTCCTGTACCCCAGTGCTATGGTACTCCAGTATCCCAGTACACCAGTACGCCAGTACTCCAGTGATCCTGTACTCCAGTACCCCAGTGCTGCAGTACTCCAGTACCCCGGTGCTCCAGTGCTCCAGTAATCCAGTGTTCCAGTACCTAGTGCTCCAGTACCAGAGTCCTCCAGTACTCTATTGCTCCAATACTCCAGTACCACAGTGCTCCGGTACTCCAGTACCCCAGTACCCGAGTGCTCTAGTACTCCAGTATCCCAGTACACCAGTATGCCAATGCTACAGTGATACTGTACTCCAGTACCCCAGTGCTCCAGTACCCCAGGATTCCCATGCTCCAGTGCTCCATTACCCCAGTGGTCCAGTACCCCAGTGCTCCAGTGCCCCAGTGCTCCAGTGCTCCAGTACCCCAGTGCACCAGTACTCCAGCAATCCAATACCCAGTACTCCAGTACCCAGTACACATGCAAGGGTATTCCAGTGCTCCAGTACTCCAGTACCCCAGTACACTTGTTCTGCAGTGCTCCTGCACTCCAGTATTCCAGTGCTCCAGTACCGCAGTGCTCCAGTGCTCCTGTACCCCAGTGCTCCAGTACACCAGTGCTCCAGTACCCCAGTGCTCCGGTACCCCAGTGCTCCAGTACCCATGTACCCCAGTGCTCCGGTACGCCAGTATCCCAATGCTCCTGTACCCAAGTACTCCAGTGCACCAGTACCCAGTGCTCCAGGACTCCAGTACCAGTATTCCAGTGCCCCAGTACCGAGTACCTCAGTACTCCAGCACACCAGCATTAGGGTATTCCAATGCTCCAGTACTCTAGTGCTTCAGTACCCATTTACTCCTGTATCCCAGTACTCCAGTAGCCCAGTACTCCAATGCTCCAGTACTCCTGTACCCCAGTACTCCAGTACTTTGGTAGCCCAGTACTCCAGTACACCTGTGCCCCAGTAATCATGTACACCAGTACCCCAGTGCTGCAGTACACCAGTGTTCCAGTACACCAGTGATCCACTACTCCAGTTCTCCAGTGCTCTAGTACCACAATACTCCAGTACTTACAATGCTCTGGTACCCCAGTACTACAGTGCTCCAGTACCCCAGTACTCCAGCGTTCTGGTGCACCAGTGCTCCAGTACCCCTGTACTCCAGTACTCTAGTACTCCAGTACCACAATGCTCCAGTAACCCAGTAGTTCAGTGCTTCAGTAGCCCAGTACTTCAGTACCCCAGAACACCAGTATCCCATGCTCCAGTGCTCCAGTACTCCATTGCCCTAGTCCTCCAGTGTTCTAGTGCTCCAGTGCTCCAGTACCCCTGTATTATAGTATTCTAGTACTCTAGTACTCCAGTAGTCCAGTGTTCCAGTACCCCAGTGCTTGCATACTCCAGTACCCCAGTACTTCAGTACTCCGTTACTCCATTACCCTATTGCTCCAGTACCCCAGTACTACAGTGCTCCAGTACCCTATTACTCCAGTACGCCAGTACTCTAGTACTCCAGTGCTCCAGTACTTCATTGCTCCAGTAGCCAAGTACTCCAGTCCTCCAGTGTTCTAGTGCTCCAGGATCCCTGTATTCCAGTACTTTAGTACTCCAGTGCTCCAGTATCCCAGTAGTCCAGTGTTCCAGTACCCCAGTACTTCAGTACTCCATTACTTCATTACCCCATTGCTCCAGTACCCCAGTACTACAGTGCTCCAGTACCCTATTACTCCAGTATGCCAGTACTCCAGTACCCCCATGCTCCAGTGCTCCAGTACTCCAGTGCTCTAGTCCTCCAGTGTTCTAGTGCTCCAGTACCCCTGTATTCCAGTACTCTAATACTCCAGTACCCCAGTAGTCCAGTGTTCCAGTACCCCAGTGCTTGCATACTCCAGTACCCCAGTACTTCAGTACTCCATTACTCCATTACCCCATTGCTCCAGTACCCCAGTATGCCAGTACTCTAGTACTCCAGTGCTCCAGTACTACAGTGCTCCAGTACCCTATTACTCCAGTACGCCAGTACTCTAGTACTCCAGTAACCCAGTAGTTCAGTGCTCCAGTAGCCCAGTACTCCAGTACCCCCATGCTCCAGTCCTCCAGTGTTATATAGTGCTCCAGTACCCCTGTATTCCAGTACTCTAGTACTCCAGAACGCCAGTACTCTAGTACTCCAGTGCTCCAGTACCCTAGTACTTCAGTACGACAGTACTCCAGTGCTCCAGTATTCCTGTAATCCAGTACTTCATTGCTCCAGTGCTGCAGTGCCCCAGTGCTGCAGTACACCAGTATCCCAGTACTCCAGTACCCCAGTGCTCCAGTACTCCAGTGCTCCAGTACTCCAGTACACCTGTGCTCCAGTGCTTCAGTACTCCATTACACCAGTATCCCAGAACTCCAATGCTCCAGTACTCTAGTGCCCCTGTACTCCAGTACCCCAGTATCCCAGTGCTCCAGTACATCAGTACGCCAGTGCTTCAGTACTCCAGTATCCCAGTATCCCAGAACTCCAGTGCTCCAGTAATCTCGTGCTCCAGTTCTCCTGTACTCCAGTCTTCCAGTGCTCCAGTACCCCTGTACTCCAGTTCTCTGGTACTCTAGTGCTCTAGTACCCCAATGGCCCAGTACCCCAGTATACCAGTACCCCAATGCTCCATTATCCCAGTAGTCCAGTGCTCCATTACTCCATTACCCCATTGCTCCAGTACTCCAGTGCTCCAGTACCTTAGTACTCCAGTGCTCCAGTTCTCCAGTGTTCCAGTACTCCAGTGCTCCAGTACTCCAGTGCTCCAGTACTCCAGTGCTCCAGTACTCCAGTGCTCCAGTACTCCAGTGCTCCAGTGCCCCAATGCTTCAGTACTCCAGTGCTCCAGTACTTCAATAAGAACATATAAGAACATAACATAAGAATTAGGAACAGGAGTAGAACATCTAGCCCCTCGAGCCTGCTCCGCCATTCAACAAGATCATGGCTGATCTGGCCGTGGACTCAGCTCCACTTACCCGCCCGCTCCCCATAACCCTTAATTCCCTTATTGGTTAAAAATCTATCTATCTGCAATTTGAATACATTCAATGAGCTAGCCTCAACTGCTTCCTTGGGCAGAAAATTCCACAGATTCACAACCCTCTGGGAGAAGAAATTCCTTCTCAACTCGGTTTTAAATTGGCTCCCCCGTATTTTGAGGCTGTGCCCCCTAGTTCTAGTCTCCCCGACCAGTGGAAACAACCTCTCTGCCTCTATCTTGTCTATCCCTTTCATTATTTTAAATGTTTCTATAAGATCACCCCTCATCCTTCTGAACTCCAACAAGTAAAGACCCAGTCTACTCAATCTATCATCATAAGGTAACCCCTTCATCCCCGGAATCAGCCTAGTAAATCGTCTCTGTACCCCCTCCAAAGCTAGTATATCCTTCCTTAAGTAAGATGACCAAAACTGCACGCAGTACTCCAGGTGCGGCCTCACCAATACCCTGTACAGTTGCAGCAGGACCTCCCTGCTTTTGTACTCCATCCCTCTCGCAATGAAGGCCAACATTCCATTCGCCTTCCTGATTACCTGCTGCACCTGCAAACTAACTTTTTGGGATTCATGCACAAGGACCCCCAGGTCCCTCTGCAGAAATGCGAGGGTATACATATCAGGAAAGGATGAACAATCTGGGTCTCTTGAAAAAAAGAAGGCTGAGGGGTGACCTAATAGAGTTCTTCAAAATTATGAAAGGTTTTGATCGAGTGGATACAGAGAGAATGTTTCCACTTTTGGGGAAGAGCATAACTAGAGGCCATCAATATAAGATAGTTACCAAGAAATCCAATAGGGAATTCAGAAGAAACTTCTTTACCCAAAGAGTGGTGAGGATGTGGAACTCGCTACCACAGGGAGTGGTTGAAGCGAATAGTATGATGCATTTAAGGGGAGGCTAGACAAGCATATGAGGGAGAAGGGAATAGAGGGTTATGCTGCTAGATTTAGATAAGGAAAGACGGGAGGAGGCTTGAGTGGAGCATAAAAGCCAACTTGGACTGGTTGGGTCAAATGGCCTGTTTTTGTGCTGTATATCCTAAGTAATCCTATGTTAAAGAAAGACCTGCATTTATATCATGCCCTTCATGCTCAGGACGTCCCAAAGTGCTTTATAACAAATGTTATAATTTTGAAGTGCAGTCATGCTGCAATGTAGGAAATGAGGCAGGCAATTTGCACACAGCAAGATCCCACAAACAGCAATGTGAGACTGACCAGATAATCAAGAGATGGGGTTCGGTGATCGCAGCAGTGAGTAGAGGCCACAATCAGCAGAAGGGAGACCAAAGGCTTCCTTGAGGGACGGGTGGGGGTGGTGGGGAGAGTTGCAGGTGGAGCATGCTCCTCCTGGCTCACAAGGAGTGCTGTAAAAAGCACTAACCTGCTGGACCTTGCTGCTCCCACCTTCATTTCTGTTCAATTTAAATCAGGCTCCCAATTGCACTGTGGGAGGCTTACTTAAATATGATAATGGAGTGTCAACCTTTTTAAGACTGGGCACATGCACGCCATGCAACCCAACGGCGTAAAAATGGCAGCAGGCGCGTGCACGGCGGGTTGGGGACGCATCCCCGATTTTTATTTTAACACCCGACCCTCTCCCACCCATCGTTGGAGGGGTGGGGGGTTAATATCAAGGCCCAGGTCTGCGTTAGACATTGTCTCGAGTATAGCAGTATTGGTCACTCCCGTAAGGGGTCTGAGCATCTTGCCACCAAAGCAGGCGAGTGATGAAATGTTCAGAGGAGGTCATGCCCATGGTCCTGATCAACAGGACGAGTTAGATGGGCGGAATGGTCTTTTCACATTCCTACCTTATAGTCTTATGAACAGTAGGGCTGATTGTCCGACTTTGAATTCTCGGCAGGGGGACACAAACCCCCTGGAACGTAGATCGGAAATTCGGGTGTGCGCTGGACTTGAATTTCCAACTAATCAGGTCAGTTGCCCTAAAACCAGGCTTGCCACACGCTCGAGTTTCCAACGGGCGTGATGATGGGCAATGCTGCCCACTGTGAGCACAAAATCCAATGATTCCTAGTGAGCGCGCTCAGAACTGCTGCATGTCTTCTTCTTAGGCGGTCCCTCGAATAGAGGATGACTTGCTTCCACACCAAAAAGGGATGAGTTCACAGGTGTTTCAATGAAGGACCTAATATTCCAGGCTCCGAACTGCATATTAAAGGGTGGAAGATGTCTGTGCATGGATTTTTTTTAACGTGTGGTGGCTGTTGCACACCAGCCACCACACGGGCTTGACAGAGCTAGGTCTTGGTCCAGTGGCAAGGATTAACTAAGATGACTGGAGACCAGCTCTGCTGCACGGACCTAGTGCGCAGATATATCGCAGTGTGGGCTGGCCCATGCTGCCCCTGAGCCCATGCCTTGTCTGGGCCCCAAATCACACCCCTACTTTTCATAAGACTATAAAGGTAGGAATGTGAAAAGGCCATTACGCCCATCTAACTCGTCCTGTTGATCACGTCGCTCTGCAATCTCTCACCACTCCTTCGCCCCGACCTCCCCACTCCTGCTGTACCTGAGCATGCTCCAATCATCGACCTGGGTTACGGTGACGTCCAATCCAATTGCCCTCTTCACAGCCATCGCCCTCCCAGACCGGCCTGCGCTCTACCTTGCGACCCTAGAGCAGCATGCTGCATGTAGAAGGAAAGTGTCAGTTATTCAGCTGTACAAAGAGTTAATTAAATCCGTTTCAGGAAGAGGGAGGGAAGCAGCAAACGTAAAGCACTTGTTTCCCAACTGTTTTGGCCGTGCTGTTTCCATTCACTCTTCTTCAATAACAATAATAACACTCGCTTTATAAGCTCCAGTAATTTTGTTTTGTAATTTACAAGTTTAGCTGAACAAATTTTGACATGCTAAATTTATATTCATTGAGTTCCAGGCTCAAAATTAAGCCCCACAGGTGCTTTTACCATCTCCTTGACTGGGAAAAATAAAAGTCCCCTCAGGGTTGCATACTATGAAGCATAAGGAGGTACAATATGGTTTTAATGGATGTGGCTAAATCAGATACACAGTCAGAACATAAACATTGCATTCCTCATTTCTCGTTATCATTCTCTGAGCTGACAAGTTACGAGCCATATCTAACTAACCCATAGGGAGCTTTCAAACTTGTGCTACTTATTGACTGCCGTTAGAATTTTTTCGAATGTTTCCTAACTTGAAAATCAAAATCCAGCTCCCTGAAGAGCTGCTGCAAAGATATTGGGCTGGATTTTCAGCTTTCCCGATTTCAGGGCATTAATCACGGTGGGGCGGTTCCGATACCGCCTGAAAATAGTTTGTGCCTTCGACTGGAAATTTCGGCAAAAAATGGAGGATCCATGATCAGGGATGTTAAATCAGGTGTTACACAACGGACTTTGTGCGCCGGAGCTGAAAATCGCAGCGTTAAAATAGGCGGCCATTTTGCGCACATGCAGTCACGTTTTTGTTTTCTCGGGCGCAGATGTTATTTCAGGGTGCGGCAGCTTCCTCCGCGCATGCGAGATGACCCGCCCGACTTCTGCCACTTCTGCAGAGATGGAGCAGCAAGAGGCCAGGCAGCGTGTCAGGCGTTTCTCAGCGGAAGCGGCTGAGGCCTTAGTCCACGCAGTGGAGAGTAGGTGGACATCACTCCATCTGGTTCGCGGAGGGAAACCTCTGCCAATTATTTTCAAACGATTATGGCGTGAAATTGACCAGGAGCTGTCTGCGGCAGACACGGTTGCCAGAACTGGCACTCAATGCCGCAAATAGTCCAACGACTTGAACGGTCATCAAGGTGAGTACCCTTCACATTTATGTATGCCTGCTATCCTTCCAGCATAAAGGTCAGACTATGTGACCTGTATCTGCCATGTATCTGCCCATTCTCAAAGTCTTGCAGCCTGTGGTGTGGGTTTCGCAATGCATCAGAAAGCTGAAGGCTGACTTCTCCAGCCATTGCCTCTTAATGAAGGATACACATATCCTCTTGTTCCCTAATCATTGAGAACCTTCCTCACAATACACTACCACTGCTGATATGGGTTTCATAAAGATCACCTGCAGCCCCTATGCTACCTCCCTCTCACATTCTACCAATCGCTCACAAAGCTCATGCAACAGCCATACAGATTGAAGTGAAGTCATTGCACATCCACACAGTATTAGCTATTGAACTATGGGAGGCATATGTGGCACAACAGGAGGTTGACCATTTCTGTACCCTTCCTATTTTTCCCATTGCAGGCGAAGATCTCACACGACAGGCATGAGCAGCGCCGGACAGGCAAGGCACCACCTCAGCTTCTCGATTTAACGGATGTGGAGAAACGTGTATCTGCCCTCATTGGAGCACCAGCTCGGACAGTTGCCGGGAGTGATACTGAGCCTCCTTCGGGTAGTGAGGATATGTCAATGGATTGCGCGCCTGATGTGACTTCATTGAGACGTATTATGAAGTGGCGTGGGCCTTCACATGTACATGTGCAATGCCACCTTTCTGCTATCACACTGCCCCCTCCCTGCTGCTAACCAGACATCTGTTGTTTTCTGCTTGCAGAAGACCAGCCACAATCACGACATTCGTCCAGGGAGCCATCGACATCTGGCCATGGCGGAGTTGATGAGGCGTACGACGAGACTGCAACGCCTGAGCTGCAAAGCCCACCAGTTGGCCCATCGCAGCAGAGCATATCCGGGGATGAGGCCAATTTTGCTGACTTTGAATTGTCGGAGGCTCCTGGCCCCAGTCATCTACAGCAACGCGCAGCGAGAGGGGAATCTCGGAGGCCAGCTCTCAGAGGGTGAGTCAGCAAAATAAGTCTGCTCAACACCAGGCAGACGTGGAACTGGACATGGTGGAAATATCCAGGGAATACACAGACATGTACCGTGAGCTCATAACTGCATTGGGTCAGATGCCAGAGAGCATCTACAAGCTTTCTGCGACTGTTGCGGAGGCAGCATCATGCATTGTCGGTGCAACTCAGGACTCCAGCGAGGCCATCATTGCCCACTCACAGAGGCAGGTGGCCTCCAGCAGCAACAGTGGCATTCCAGGGTGTGTGGCGTGTGCCCTTGATCACGTTGCAGCATTGCACGAATCGCAGGCACAAGCTTCGCTGCAGCTTGGTAATGTGATGCGGTCGATGACTGGTGCCATCCTCTCTGTGTTCCCCACTGTCCAACGGGGAAGGGACGGTGGCAGAGCAGGCCACCATGTTTTGGAGACACATCGTGCTCCGGATATTGAGGCCCAGCCCCGTCGAAGTCTCAGTGGCTCCTGGGAAATGGAAGGTGATGTCCTTCCTCAGGATGACAGCATTCCAGTTTCTAGCACTGACTCTCCAACCATGCACCCTACAAGGTACACACTCAAGCCACCAGTGACTGCTTCCGTCGATGATGAGGTGCAGCAGTCCGCAGCCAGGCCTTCCAGGTCCAGAGGCCCCGGTCCAGGGCGTCCTCATATGGGGTCTGCACTGTCCGTCCCTCTAACTCAGCAGCCCTCAAGCAGCCTTGCTGTAGGCACTGAGGCCGCATTGAGGTGGAGCAGCAAGCAAGGGAGGGGGATGAATGGAAATGGGGGGGGGGGGGAATCTCAGGCCAAGTCCCATTAAGGTGTCAGACAGCCTTCTGTAGATGGCTAGCTCTATTATGAAAACACCTGGAAATAGTTGTTTTTTAATAATGCACTTGTTAAGTTACTTACAGCAGACCGCTAGTTATTGTATCATTTGGCTCTGATGGTTTATTGTATTGTTTGGTTATGATGGTTTATTATGTTGTTTGGTTTTGTTGGGGGTGCATTAATTGTAACTTTTTTTGATAAACATGTCACTTTGACGCGTTGCCATTGGTGGTCATGTCTATCATTCAAAAGCTCAGCGTAGATGTGCATGAATGGAGGCACATAGCATGGCCAGTATTAGATGCATCCCTCAGCTTCCTTCATTCAACCAAACTGGTCCATTATGAGCTGGCGACGTGCAGCTCTTGCTCTCGCAGCATCTGGATGCTGCCCCCACCCCCTATAGTGTTGACTTGAATTGGGTTCAAGAGTAAGTGAGACCAGATCAATTTCTGCATGACCACTTTGGTTTTTGCGAAGTTGCAGGATGTGTTTTACTATTTTGTAAACTGGGGATTGTACCAAAGTCGGAATTTACAAGAGAAATTCGGTACCCAGGTGAAAACCAATGGCCACTGGCGTTGGACACCAATCGGGCCAGAGGTGATGAGCTAAGCCAAGTAACGTTGGCTAGCTGATGCCACATTTGGGTGTTTTAACATTTGGGGTGGCTGTGTAAGCGGGGCCTTGCCAGGCTCCTCCTTGTCATCCTCTTCTTCCTCCTGGGCCTGCAATCCCCACTGGCAATGCCTGGCCCCTCATGATGGCTAAGTTGTGTAGCATGCAGCACACTACAATGAATTCGAGGACCTGTTGAGGGGAGCATTGAAGGCTGCCTCCAGAGCGGTCCAGGCATTGGAATTGTTGCTTGAGCACTTCAATTGTCTGCTCGATGATGTTGCGGGTGGCTGTATGGCTTTCATTGTAGCGCTGCTCGGCTTCTGTGGTGGGGTTGCGGAGGGGGGGGGGGGGGGGGGTCATGAGCCAGGTGGCTAGGCCATAACATTTGTCCCTGAGCAGCCAGCCCTGCCCTTCCATTTGTCACTGAAACATTCGTGAGACACTGCTCTCACGCAAGATGGAAGCATCATTTGCGCTCCCTGGATAGTGGGCATTCACTGCGAGGATGCGCTGCATACGGCCGAACACTAGCTGCACGTTTAGGGAGTGGTATCCCTTTCGGTTTCTGAATACCTCTGCGTTATCCAATGGTGCTCGTCTTTGGCCTCTCCTCATCTGTGGTCCGAGATGGCCAGCAGCCCTTCTTCTAGCTTGAAGCCGCCTGCCAACACCAAACAGCATGATATGCTGGCGAACTAGTATAGCCCCCATTAAATTCACTCATTGACCTTGTAAGGACACTGTAATTGCAAATAAAACTGCTGTTTGTAAGTCGGAGCTTGATGCAGCGTGCTATGCGCAACCGTTGCAGTCAATGTGATCGGCGATGTAGGATCCTCCTCCCTCCATTTAAATACACCGCCAATAACGCCTGCTGCATCCTGGGAATGTCGGTTTTTTCAGACATTTCCTGGGGCGGATGTTAAATGAAGCACGAGGGCCGAATTTACCATCCGGGCGCAAGCGCAGCGTTGCACGACGATTGACGTCATGCTCTCAGTCAAACTGGAGGGAGGGGCGGTAAGTTTTTGCAACACCGCAAATCAGGAGCTAAAACCTGGATGCCCGGCGTTATGCCCAGAAATACCATTTACCGCCCCTCCGGGACGCAAACTGAGGCGCAAAAGAGCGGAAAATCCAACCCATTTTCTTTTGTCACTTTCTAGTTTAGAGGGGCTGTAGGAATCATCTTATGACCACACGATGCAGATTGCTGTTGACTTGTGTTTAGAATGAACATGTGAAGGGAATCAATTGATTGTGTTAAATAAATAATCAAGGATTGAGGGCTGAGTGATTAGTGAGTGACAAACTCATGAATCAGTCATGTTGCTTGACATCATAAATAGTTTATTTATTTCTGTGCTTTCGGGTAGGTTTCAGAGATTTTTAAAATTTGGCATAAAGTTATTTCTGCAATTAAAAAAAAAAGACAAAATAATGACCTCTATGAACTGACAGCAACAGTTCTGGGACAATAGTTTTTTGGGTGCTCATTAATCACCCACCTATGTCTGTTTAAAAAAGGGGGCAGGCAAAAGGCAGGTAACTATAGGCCGGTTAGTTTAACATCTGTAGTGGGGAAAATGCTTGAAACTATCATTAAGGAAGAAATAGCGGGACATCTGGATAGGAATAGTGCAATCAAGCAGACGCAGCATGGATTCATGAAAGGGAAATCATGTTTAACTAACTTACTGGAATTCTTTGAGGATATAACGAGCATGGTGGATAGAGGTGTACCGATGGATGTGGTGTATTTAGATTTCCAAAAGGCATTCGATAAGGTGCCACACAAAAGGTTACTGCAGAAGATAAAGGTACGCGGAGTCAGAGGAAATGTATTAGCATGGATAGAGAATTGGCTGGCGAACAGAAAGCAGAGAGTCAGGATAAATGGGTCCTTTTCCGGTTGGAAATCAGTGGTTAGTGGTGTGCCACAGGGATCAGTGCTGGGACCACAACTGTTTACAATATATATAGATGACCTAGAGGAGGGGACAGAGTGTAGTGCAACAAAATTTGCAGATGACACTAAGATTAGTGGGAAAGCGGGTTGTGTAGAGGACTCAGAGAGGCTGCAAGGAGATTTGGATAGGTTAAACGAATGGGCTAAGGTTTGGCAGATGGAATACAATGTCGGAAAGTGTGAGGTCATCCACCTTGGGAAAAAAAAAACAGTAAAAGGGAATATTATTTGAATGGGGAGAAATTACAACATGCTGTGGTGCAGAGGGACCTGGGGGTCCTTGTGCATGAATCCCAAAAGGTTAGTTTGCAGGTGCAGCAGGTAATCAGGAAGGCAAATGGAATGTTGGCCTTCATTGCGAAAGGGATTGAGTACAAAAGCAGGGAGGTGTTGCTGCTGCACCAATAAGGTATTGGTAAGGCCGCACCTGGAGTACTGCATGCAGTTTTGGTCACCTTACTTAAGGAAGGATATACTATCTTTGGAAGGGGTACAGAGACGATTCACTAGGCTGATTCGAGAAATGAGGGGGTTACCTTATGATGATAGATTGAGTAGACTGGGTCTTTACTCCTTGGAGTTCAGAAGGATGAGGGGTGATCTTATAGAAACATTTAAAATCATGAAAGGGATAGACAAGATAGAGAGGTTGTTTCCATTGGTGGGGGAGACTAGAACTAGGGGGCACAGCCTCAAAATACGGAGGAGCCAATTTAAAACCGAGTTGAGAAAGAATTTCTTCTCCCAGAGGGTTGTGAATCTGTGGAATTCTCTGCCCAAGGAAGCAGTTGAGGCTGGCTCATTGAATGTTTTCAAGTCAAAGATAGATAGATTTTTAAGCAATAAGGGAATTAAGGATTACGGGGAGAGGGTGGGTAAGTGGAGCTGAGTCCACGACCAGATCAGCCATGATCTTATTAAATGGCGGAGCAGGCTCGAGGGGCTAGATGGCCTACACCTGTTCCTAATTCTTATGTTCTTATGTCTTCACAGTCTAAAGGGGCTGACCACTGAATCGGCAGGCCCCAGCGGCCCACTAACCCTTGTACCACTCAACTCCTATAGCTGCTACCCAATGCGCCAACCCAGTGTCCAATGAGAGGCTCATCCCACCTTCGCCAAATTCCACTCGTATTCTCCCTTCCGCTCTCCCACCCCATTATGTAAGTTCCCTCACATGAACAATAATGGCCTTCTTGATGAGTAATTCCACCCAAATGTATGAAATGAACACCCTCAATGTATGTATCTGTGACTACCATGTAACCTGTAAAGCTGTATGCATTCTGTATTACACCAATACCTGTGAAACCATATCAATATTCCTACATTCAATGCACTAATCGAGGCCAATTTTCCGCATTGACGATTTTTGTTGCAGTTGTAGAGGTACGTCGGATTTTTTAGTGGTTGACTGCGTCAAAAAAAAAGTTGCAAGTTTCGCCGGAATAAACTTTGAATTTGGAGCGGCGCAGATTGTCCTTATGCTCTGTGGGTGGAGTTTAAGGTCTGCGCCAAAAAACGGAGGTCGCCAGGGTAACAAGGGCCACATTGAGGGGCTGAGGCTGGAGAGTGAAACATACACAAGACATTAGCAATTGTAGAGCCCTGGTAATGCTCCTATCCCGGACCGGAACGCTCCCCGCCCCCGGTGCCGGTGTTGCTCCTACCCCGGGCTTCTTTTGAAGCCAAGCGTTGAGCTCCTGTGTCCGGCCGAGGGAGCGATTCTGCCGGCCGGCACTCTGACCCTGTGTGCCTCGAGCCCGGTGAGCAGAGGTTCAGTGATGGGATGGAACTTGAAGTCACAATTTACATTTACAACTCGAATAAATTTAGTTTCTCTTTTCCCTCTGCAAAAAAGAAACACGTATCATGCAGTTGTGTATGAAATTAATGTCTTCTTCCCGCCCTCCAAAACCTAATGCAGCTCCGCTAAAACAATTTCTCTGCACTAATTTTCTTAAGTTCATGTAAGGTTTTTCAGAACAGTGCACTGCGCTGTTTTTTTAAAAAATCATCGTTGGTGAAACTCGCTTTAATAGCCAAAAATGATGCAGCCGGCAGGTTCCACCCCCAGTGATGTCAAAAAATCGGGAACTAAAAAAATCAGCCGCAAGTAGTTTACGATGGCACAGAAACTTTGGCGTAACTTGTAGATTTTAGTTTGCTCCAAAAATAACAGCAGATGCCAAAAAAACGGCGCAGAATGGTGGCAAAAATTGAGCCCCAAGTCTTTTCTCAACAAAATCATTATTTTTCTCAGATAGTATCGGGTCTATTTACAGCTCATGGGTAGTTTATTTTTGCAATTTCTGTTTAAGCTGATGCATAAAGCCTTCCTGTTCTTGGTATTGTAGCTCATGCTCAGCGCCTGCTTTTGTGAAAGTAAATGAAGCAGGCGCCCCTGGACATCAGGCAAGGCACTCGCCATGTATTCCCTTGTGTCCTTTATATCAGAATAATGTAATAGTGACTCAGCAGGAGCCTAGACTCCGCACTTGTGTTATGGCTCACTGTGAACATAACTGGGGTGGGTGACCTGAAGCTGAACTAGACCAACCATATCAGCGACCTGGCTACAAGTGGAGAACAGAAGCTATGTGTTCTGCAGTGAGTGGCCTCTTGACCCCTCAACGCCTCTCAGCCAGCGACAAGGCTCAAGTCAGGAACGTGATAGAACACTCACTACTTGCCTGGATGGGTGTAGATTGATTGGGGCCCCTGCCACTGGTCTCAATATCCACCATCACACTGTGGCTGCAGTATGTACGAACTACAAGATGCACAGCAGCAACTCACCAAGGTTACTTCAATAGCACCTCCCTCCCCTGTGATCTCTACCACTTAGAAAGACAAGAGAAGCAATGATGTCTATAAACGGATTGGTAGTGGGACAAAAATCGTACTGCTGAACCACTGGGGTCCATCTAGTTCAATTTTCAGGCAGACATTTGATTTAGGCTGCTTGAGACGGAAACAGGTGGGTCCTCGTTGATGTATGCATCCTCCGCATTGAAGCACTGACCACACTTGATCAGCTCCGCTGGGCAGGCCACATAGTTTGCATGCCAGACACGAGACTCCCAAAGCAAGCGCTTTACTCGGAACTCCTTCACGGCAAAGGAGCCAAAGGTGGGCAGAGGAAACGTTACAAGGGCACCTTCAAAGCCTCCCTGATAAAGTGCAACATCCCCACTGACACCTGGAGCCCCTGGCCAAAGATCGCTCTAAATGGAGGAAGTGCATCCGGGAGGGCGCTGAGCACCTCGCGTCACGTCACCGAGCGCATGCAGAAATCAAGTGCAAGCAGCGGAAAGAACTTGTGGCAAACCACTCACCCCTTCCCTCAACAACTATCTGTCCCACCTGTGACAGAGACTGTGGTTCTCGTATTGGTCTGTCCAGCCACCTAAGAACTCATGTTAAGAGTGGAAGCAAGTCTTCCTCGATTCCGAGGGACAGCCTACGATGTTGATGATGTAAATTGAGGTCAAATTGCTGTGGGGGACCCTGACGCTCTTTTCATCTCCACCTACGTTCCACTGCCAGTTCCTCAACCCATCCACAAGCCATGGGTGGTACAGATTGGGAGGCCGTCATCTCCATTTATTTAAAGGGATCCTGAGCTGGCAGTAGACCTGGTGCCCCCTTTCACTGCAGTCGCTTGTGGGTTCTGAGCCTTAAAGGGACTGCTTTAAAACCCCTCACTGCTTTAGATTTTGCTGAAATTTCCATGCTGCTCAGAAGTGCTGCTCCATTTCCTTCCTGACACTCCTAGCCCTCCACTTTAAGATGCCATCAAGATCGGTTGCCCCCCCCCAAATTTGCCACCAGTACGCTGCCTATAAGGACCGCGATTAGTGCTGGGAGCTCACTGATTTAATGTTAACAAGGCCTGACTGCAAATATTAATCGGGCCTCCCACCAACCTCATTGGGTGGGAAAAGGGGCAGCCCCGCCCACCGCTCGCCCGGTATACACTCCGTACGAAAATTGACCCAAGTGTTAATTTAATGCAGGTCATGGTACAGTAATGTATCGGTTATGTTGTTGGATTAATAATCCAGAGAATGTGAGTTCAAATCCCACCATGTCAGTTTAAGAATTTCAATTCATCTTAAAAAATGTCTGGAAATAAAAAGTTGGTATCAGTAAAAGAGATCATGAAGTTGTTGGATTGTCGTAAAATCCCAACTGGTTCACTGATGTCCTTTAGGGTCGGAAACCTGCTGTCCTTACCTATATGTGAATCCAGCCTCACACCAACTGCCCACCAAAGTGCCCTAGCCAGCCCCTACATCTATATCAATCAAAAGCCCCACCATCACCCTCTCAGGGTAACAAGGGATGGGGAATAAATTGCGATCTGGTCAGCGATGCCCACGTCATCAACAACAACAACTTGTCCCGAAAATGAATATAAAATAAATTGAAATACGGAGAACCCATGTTGCAAGGACTCTTATTATAATGAAACTTGCTTTGTGGGTCCTCAAACCTCCGCTAAAGGCTCGTTCATGTGGTAAATAACATTTTACTAATGGAGAGAAGGTCGCTGTACCATAAGTTTTTGATTATTCCACAAACTACAAACAAGACGGATTTCAAAGTCTTACTTTACATATTTATTTAGATGTAAAAATACAAATAACAGTATAATAACTCGGTGCTGACATCGCGGCTGATAGCCCAGTGGCTAATTGTAGGTCCAACGTGGTGAGAGAAATGACAGGAGAGCTCGGGTAGGAGATGTAGGTCAGGAAGACAGTGTGAGAGTGTCAGGCTGCTGATATAAGAGCAGAGTGGAGTAGTTACTGCAGTAATGTGTGCCAGCTACAGCCACTAATGAAACCATCCATACCCGTGGTACTAATAAACGGCACAGGATAGGAGTGTGCAGTTTATTGAAAACTGGATCACAGCTTTCTCAATGGCGCGGAATCTCAGACAGCATGCTCATGATTTTCAGCATGAGACACCAGCGCGTACTTGGAAATTCCCTCCACCCATAAGCCCACACTCCCCCACGATGTGTAAATTCCAGCCCCCCCCCCCCCTCCCCCATCCCCCATCCATCCACGCACCAGTGTGTAAATACACCAACCACTATGGTACTGAGTTGCAACAATCAGGAACGTCAGAGGTTCAGTCCCTGATCTGTGCTCAGTGAACTGATCTGGTGATAAAAATTGGTCTTCATCTGGGTTCCTGCTCTTGAGCCTGAATTAAAAAAAAATAGACGCTCCCCCTTCAGCACCTGCAGTGCACTCCAACCACATTTTGGAGCCTGTGCCTTATTTAAGTGAAAGTCGGGGGCTAATGAGCAAACCACACAGCTTGTGAGCCATCTGCCAATCCACTTTTCATTCTCCTGCGCTGAGTGCCTAGGGAGCAGTGTCGGCCTCAAGCCTCTACACCCACTTTTCCAGGGAGCAAACACCCACGTGGTTATGTTATTCCAGCCCCTGTATTTAGTAATACAAAGCATTGTCGCCATTGTTTCAAAATCATTGTTTAAAAAAAAGTACAGTCCATTGAGACGGGGTTCAGAAGGAAAAATCCTTCAGAGGTGAAATTGGTCAACGGCAGTATGGTAAGACATGCTGATAGCAAAACAGCATTAAAGTCAGTGGAAAAGAAAATCGCATGCGGTGTAAAACGGGCATCGGATTCGCTAGCAACACATTTTACGCTACT
Source organism: Pristiophorus japonicus (assembly GCF_044704955.1). Classification (NCBI taxonomy): domain Eukaryota; kingdom Metazoa; phylum Chordata; class Chondrichthyes; family Pristiophoridae; genus Pristiophorus; species Pristiophorus japonicus. The sequence goes on along the minus strand of NC_091977.1, from coordinate 66,427,792 downwards.
GGCCTTGACCAGTTTCGCTCTCTTTGTCTTCCACTTGTGAATGAAGCTGCCTGTTCAGTATTGCTTGAACGTTGGACTTGTCAGATCATAAGAACATAAGAAATAGGAACAGGAGTAGGCCATACGGCCCCTCGAGCCTGCTCCGCCATTCAATAAGATCATGGCTGATCTGATCATGGACTCAGCTCCACTTCCCCGCCTGCTCCCCATAACCCCTTATCCTCTTATCGTTTAAGAAACTATCTATTTCTGTCTTAAATTTATTCAATGTCCCAGCTTCCACAGCTCTCTGAGGCAGCAAATTCCACAGATTTACAACCCTCAGAGAAGAAATTTCTCCTCATCTCCGTTTTAAATGGGCAGCCCCTTATTCTAAGATCATGCCCTCTAGTTCTAGTCTTCCCCATCAGTGGAAACATCCTCTCTGCATCCACCTTGTCAAGCCCCCTCATAATCTTATACATTTCGATAAGATCACCTCTCATTCTTCTGAATTCCAACCTACTCAACCTTTCCTCATAAGTCAAACCCCTCATCCCCGGAATCAACCAAGTGAACCTTCTCTGAACTGTCTCCAAAGCAAGTATATTCTTTCGTAAATATGGAAACCAAAACTGCACGCAGTATTCCAGGTGTGGCCTCACCAATACCTTGTATAGCTGTAGCAAGACATCCCTGCTTTTATACTCCATCCCCTTTGCAATAAGGCCAAGATACTATTGGCCTTCTTGATCATTTGCTGTACCTACATACTATCCTTTTATGTTTCATGCACAAGTACCCCCAGGTCCCGCTGTACTGCGGTACTTTGCAATCTTTCTCCATTTAAATAATAACTTGCTCTTTGATTTTTTTTCTGCCAAAGTGCATGACCTCACACTTTCCAACAATATACTCCATCTGCCAAATATATGCCCACTCACTTAGCCTGTCTATGTCCTTTTGCAGATTTTTTGTGTCCTCCTCACACATTGCTTTTCCTCCCATCTTTGTATCATCAGCAAACTTGGCTACGTTACACTCAGTCCCTTCTTCCAAGTCATTAATATAGATTGTAAATAGTTGGGGTCCCAGCACTGATCCCTGCAGCACCCCACTAGTTACTGGTTGCCAACCAGAGAATGAACCATTTATCTCGACTTTCTGTTCTCTGTTAGTTAGCTAATCCTCTATCCATGCTAATATATTACCCCCAACCCCGTGAACTTTTATCTTGTGCAGTAACCTTTTTATGTGATGCTTGTGTCCTATCAGCTTATTGAACTACACGATTTATACCAGGGACAATCACTGAAAAGAATCACCATATTTGCCCCGACTGCTCACTCTCCACTCTTCCTCCCTTCTGTAGCCATCTTGTGTCCCAGGTGTAGCTGCTTTCCCTCTACTTACATTGGCTGCTGAGGGAGCCTGGCTAAAGAAATTACAAGGAATTAAGGGATACGGAACCAAGACGAGTAAATGGAGTTGAGATACAGATCAGTCATGGTCCAATTGAATGGCGGGACAGGCTCGAGTGGATGAATGACCTGCTCCTATTCCTATGTTCCTATGAATTAGCCCAGGTTTCAGACCCAGGCCAGTGCCAGGCCCGGGTAAAGTCTGAGTTTAGGCACTCTCCAAGGTTTAGATACATGTGGCTCAAAATTCCACCTTGGGACACCAGCATGTGAACATTTAACATATTGATCTACAATACCTTTCTTGCTATCTTCGCGGAAATCTTAACACGTTTTAAAGAAAAGAGTTGCCACATCTATAATATCGTGGTGAGAGGAAGTTCAGATGAACATGTTAGGCTTTTCCATTGAAGCCTATGCAGGAACCTGACATCCTCTTTCGAGGAACAGTTAAGGTGACTCTCGTGGAAACTAAAGCGGGTAAAACCTCCGCCGCTGACGCACTAGTTCATGACGCCTACTTTGGAGATACCTTTCTGCGCTGTTTTACCACCGTTACAAGCTGTACTAAAGTAGTTCACATTAATCCATGTGGTACCAGAGGAAACAAAACCTCTGGATGTTTACGGAGCTCGGTCCTGTGAAAGGTTTTAGCTTTGCTTTGGACTAAATTAGGTCAGAGTTTCACCGGCAGCAGAAATTTTGAACCATTTATACAACTAGCACCATTTACGCCCATTTGATAACTTTCAGTGTAAATACATTTGCAAAGAAACCTCTTCACAGTTAAAATAACGTAAGTAGGTTCAGGAAACGGGCGAGCTTGCTCCATGTACTATTCTCAAATCACCAGATTTTTTCCCTTTTCACAATACAGAGGTGAGGCACGGCCAACATTCAACTGTGAGAGTAGACTGCGTGGAAATGAAGCACTTTTAATACTGTCATTGTACTGACTGTTAATTCCCGTATTTGTCTTCTGACAGGAATGTGTGTTGTGCTTGAGGTACAAGGTGTAATTGTTTCTCTGTCAAATCTCCAATGAAATACCAGATTAACAAAAAAACAAACCAGGGACGCTGTCAGTGGCAGGTGTTGACAGCGCTTACTGAGGTATTGTACACGCTGCAGTGTGTGTTCCACTCACTCATAGGATGAATGCCACTCAAAGCTGTAACAATATCATTGGATTAAAGACTAAACTGGCACATCACCAATCAGCTGCCTCAGATTTCTTTTCTGCATTTCGCTCAGGGTTGGGGCTTTGCATCTGAGATGCAAATGATTTGAGCATAAAAAAGGAAATTCACTGAGGTGGTCTTAGAACTTAAGGCAGTAACTAAGTCAACTGTGTGGTTTAATTCTTGAGCTGTTTCCATTCAGAATGGTGGTTAGAGAAACTATTTAAAAATGTTATTGTTTGAAAACAACCCTGCTTTGTTTTGCGCCTCTAATTTCTCGACAGCCCTCCCCCATGTTGACTCTCGAACTGCGCATGGCCTCTCTCAGTAAGAATGGTAGACAAGGCCGCAGGCTCCATTTTGATGACAAACTGCTTCATGCTCAGCCAACGGGAACAGGCTTGCTGCAGAGAGGCGGCCTGTGTCAGCTTCCCTCTCCCTATTCCAGCCAACACCTCCCCACTCCCCACCCCAGCCCCGTTATCCACACCCACCCACCGTCCCCACCCCCAACCCAACACCTCGCCACCCCCACCCAATACCTCCCCACCCCCCCTTCCCCGCACCCACCCACTGTCCTCATCCCCCACCCAACACCTCCCCACCCCTGCCCCACCCAACACCTCTCCACCCCACCGCCACCCCCACCCAACACCCCGCACCCACCCACTGTCCCCATCCCCCACCCAACACCTCCCCACCCCCACCCCACCCAACACCTATGCCACCCCACACCCCATCCCCCACCCAACACTCCCGACCCCCACCCCCTTCCCCACACCCCCAACACCTCCCCACCCCACCCCTACCCACCCTCCCCAATCCCCATCCCCCTCCCCAAGCCCCTAAGGAAATCTGTAAGAAGCATTTTCCGAGTCATGGCTCCTTTTTCCTGTTGTACAATGGGGGAACAAACAAGGGATTGAGATGATTTTCTTGAGATTTGACATGTGCTTTGGTGAGTGCCCTTCAACAACAAAAAAAAATTGCCAAACTTTACCCGTTATTTCCCACAAAGACAGGCACAAGATTCTATTTTGAAACGTAAAACTTTTTCTGTTTGTCTGCAGCTGGCCTGAGTAGGTACTGACAGGAGGGGCTGCTTGACAGTGCCTGTGAGAAGCACTCCAATCCCCTGTTGTATCCGATAATTAATAAATGAAACACCCAGGGACTCCACTAAAGCTTCCTCAGATGACATATCTGTCGTGAGCTCGGCAAAGCATTAAATGGCCATTTTCTGACAGAATGACTTCACCGCCTTGGAGCTTCCTTGACTTTGTGCGGAATTTTTTCTTGTTGACGGCTCTAGTTCATTTCTGCCTGTTTAATTGGGCCCCGGATGAATTTGCTCGACAAGGCCATTTATCATGTGGCAGGAGTGCTGGACGAGTCCAGGGGGAGTCGGCTGACAGCTCTGCTAGCGCTGATGCTGAATTGCACTAGAAGTTCACATATTTGGGCATTAGTGCAGCTATTAGTTTAACAAGCTTCGTTTATCCTTGTCACTACCACTCCAGCTTCCCATGTAATCATTTGAAATGTAGATTACTAGTAGACAAATGGGACAGAGCAGGAGCAAGCAGCAAAGTGACATGGATAGCTTGTTAACCACTGGTTTTAGATGAGAACACTTTGATTAGCTTAATATTCACATTATTCCTATGGTAAGCGTTTTGTCACCTGTACACAGCTTTCTGAGAACAGTTTTCAGAGGTGTCACTGACCCACAGTACGAATTAAGGTAATTATATCAGGGGTCTGGAAGGAGTGCGATCAGACCGTGACAATCTCTGCTCAGACACCAACATAAGGGGTGGGGGGGAATGAAACCACGAGCCAGAGTGCGAATGGGCAGGGAACAGCGATGCAAGGAAGTGATTAATGTCACATTGAAGAGCAATGGAGAAAACTTCAGTCACGTGCAGGAGTCTCTCAGCTCAAGTATTCAGAAACTTCCTCTGGATCGCAGCTGACAGTGAAGAAGAGGTGCTGTAGTGGAGCATTAGTGGTCATTAGCTGAAACAGTCATTCTTTCATTCTTGTTATTAACTATGATTTATATTTCTGGGATGTTAAATGCTGTTTTCCTGAGTGAGCTCCATTACATGTAGAATCCGGGATTACTCCCACTTAGCGCCAGACTGGAGGAGTCATTGCTCCGGTCTTTCTCCAGCGAGGAGTTCAGGTACAATATGAAGCCAACATCAGACATGCTGAAGAGTCACAACTGAAAGGTCAACCTACCCTTCTCTGTTGTGTGCACACTAACTTGCTGTGCTTTTCTAACATTGTTCGCTTTCAATCAGAGAATCCAAACTGAAATCATCCAGTGCTGGGTATGTGTGTGTTACATAAAATAGGGCTACTGATCTACAACAGTGAGCTATTGATCTACAGGCATGATTTGGAGTGTGCTATTATACGATGCCTGAGGCCCTGCACTTATTCAAGGCCCATTCTGAAACCCAAGGGACAATATATAACCAATTTTAGCCACGTCCAAAATAAAACCTGCCATCTCTACTTTTTTGAGCCAAATTTAAATTTAAAAACAGGAAATGTTTTCACTCATTTTGGGCAGCCATAATCAGTGTTTTTTATTTGCCTTAATAAGTACCAGTTCCTGTTATACAGCCAGTGGTGAACATTTCTCACACACGCTGACTCATTGGTAATCCAGTTCAATCTTGTTTCATTTCAGTCATTTGGTGTAATAACCATAATCACACAGGGGGTGGTTAGAATTGTTGAATCAAATCCATAAGTTCTTTCAAAAAGCATTGGGGATAATTTTAACTTTGGGCGCTGGTATAGAATGGCCGAAATAGAATTGGCAGGCAATTATTTGTCCCGCCAGATTTTCACTTCCATTAACTTCCAAGGAAAAAGAAAATCAGGTGCGATGTTAATCCAATATTGTCCCTGTTACACCATCTCCGAAAGTTAAAATGATCCCCAATGGGAGCGATGTGCATCTCCTTACTGCCCTCTTTGCACTTCCAAATCTTTGAGCTGCTAAAGGGAGCATGTTTCACTCAAACCAAAAGTCGTCCCCAATTGTTCAATATACGAATGCATACTGACGTACGAACATACCAACGCATAGACACAAAAAGACCAGCTGACCCATTAAGTCTGCACCACTCAGCCGTGTTACAACTAGGTGACATCTTCTCCAATGTTCCCTATCCACCAGCAGTCATGCAATCTGCTGAGAGAGACCAAAAAAAACAGATTAAAAAATCCAAGGGCAATTCAGGAAAAAATAATTCTGGGGAATTCCTCTCTGACCCCAGAATGCGATTACAGTGGCCACGAGATACATCAGCCAACACCCTACCTACCTTCTGTACCCAAGGAAGTCAGCCTCCTCCACAAACTTGTTGAAAGTCTGTGGTGAATCAATGGCCACTTGACGAGCCTGCAACTTATTCCAAAGGTCAATGACCGTCTGGGAAAGGACAAGCCTCCTGATATCTAATTTAGTTCCATTTCCACTCATTCTCACTAAATTACCTAATTCAAATAATCTGCCCATATGTACACAGTCTAGTCCCTTCATCATTTTAAATACTTCAATCAAGTCTCCACGAAGTCTACACTTTTCTAGAGGTAACGCCCCAACTCCCTAAGCCTGTTGTGATAACTAAGGATTTATAGACTAAGCATTAGTCAAGTGGCGTTCCTCGGAATCTTGTCTGGGGCCCCCATTTCTCCCAACCTGTGAGAGGACGAGAAGTGGACATAGTATTCCAGAGAGGAATATTAAAGGCAGTAAGCAGACTGAGATTAGACTGGGTGGCCCAAATTTCTGATTGGAAAACGAGGCGGAGCCAACTCCATTGTGACTCCACCATTTTCTGCTATTTTTAGGTGGGGATGCCACAGGGAGAGTTTCCATCAACACCCCTGAATTAAGAAGATACAATGTGGGAGTGCCTGGGCCACCCTGGTAACAGCTCTTATATACCTTCCTTGGGCCTTAGCAGAAATCACTCCAGCTAGGAACTGATAAATGACATGCGATCCGTTGACCTTTACTAGGGAAAGGTAACCGATCCCAGAGGGGATCAATTGCCTTGCCAGAGAAGCCTGCATACTCCATTGGGAGTAGAAGAGAAGAGATGAAGAGCACATGATTCTTCAAGGCTTTGTCAGACACTGACAGGGTGCCACTGATGCACTTTTGCAGGCGCTATAAGCCCACCCTGACCATGCGGGCAACTCTGTCTCCGGGATTCTGGAGAGGGTGTCCGGCCTGCTGCTGGGGGGAGGTGGAGGCTCTGCTCTGACCCACCTGCGCAGGCAGAAGGGACGCCGGGAATGAGCGAATTTTTCTGAGACCATATACCACCAGCAGTGCCTTACACAATTGCAGGTAGACCCCCCCCTCTCTCTGCAGGTTTTCCAATAACCTGCCTGTTGCATTTGGGGACTCAGCAAATCTCAGCCAAATGTTTAGTCTATCCCGGTATCCCCATTCAAGCTCTTTTCCCAATCCCTATCTGTACTCTTTTAACTTTCTCCCAATCCCCTCCGTCCCCATTCTGTCTCTCCCAACATTTCTTCCCTAACATTTTTAAGCTTTTACATCCTGGTTCTTTTTCTCTTTCCTTTGACTTAAGTCTTCCATTTTTCAAGTGGGAGCAAGTTTTAAAGAAAAGCATAATTAAAAGCAGACCAGACCCAGGAGGTTTGACATGGCTGAAAACCAAGGAGAGAACTACACAGCAAGGTCACTCATTGTCCGCCCACAGCCCGTCACTGACTTCTTACACCAGGCACAAAGGGCTAAAAACCATTGTTCTTTAACCTTGAATTGACTTGACTTTCTTGCTGGATGGTGATGTTAGTTGTCTTTATACTGTCACTGAATAGAGATCCGTTTTCAGTGAACTGTTATTTTATTCACTGTATTTACACAGTGCTCTAAAACCATACTCGGGCGACTCTTGAGGAAGTGAAGACTGAGGGGACACTATCTTGGTCATTAAGGAGCGGAGAACCATTGTGATGTTGATGTTTGTATTGATGTCTATATGGGCTGTGTCACAGATCCTTGGGGACCACAAATAAAGCTTAATTCCCTGATCCCAATAATATGCAAATACCTCAAGCTGCTGACATGGATAGATCTTGGGGTTCTGATTTAGGATTTATCAACCAATGAGACAACAGCACTAAGAACAGTGCTTTACAAACCTCCACCCCCACAGAATTCAAGCAGGACAAACCAATGAGTAAGAAAAACAAAAACAAACAGGACTGAGTTACCTGGTTTTCAAGGGTCGGTTCCCCAAGGTTCAGGAGCTGCATGTTCTACTAAAACCACAGGGTGGATACTCCCAATGTGAGTTATTTGACTTGTACTGCCAGCATAGAACTAAAGGACACAGGATTATAATTAACAAGTGAGACCAGACATGAGCAAAAGCTATTTTCTCCCACAGAATAACGAGGTACACAGAACAGTTTCACAGTTCAGTTGAGGCTGTGTTCCTTCCAAAAGAAACTGAATAAATATCTTCTTAGGAATGAGAGTGAGATTACAGCGCTAGGTACACAGGAAAGAAATAACTTGCATTTCTATTGTGCCTTTTGTGACCTCAGGATGTCTCAAATCACTTCACAGCCAATGAAGTACTTTTGATGTATAGCCATTATTGGTAATATAGGGAACACAGCAAGGTCCCACAAACAAACAGCAATGAGATAATTATATAGCATTACATAGAATGTATGGCACAGAAACAGATTATTGGTCTATGCCGGTTTATGCTCCACATGAGTCTCCTCCCACCCTAATTCATCTAATCCTATCAACATATGCTTCTATTCTTTAATGACCAATTGAACTGTTTTAGGGTATTGGCCAGGACACCAGGGAGACCGCCCCTGCTCTTCTTCAAATTGTGTCATGGGATCTATTACATCCACCGGAGAGGGCAGATTCAGCTTAACTTTAACGGAGAGTAAAATCGGGTGGGTATAAAACGGACGGCCAATCCGATCCTCTCAGTTTCCTGCTGGGCAGGTTGGGTTAAAATTATGTCCAAGGGTTTGTCAAGCATTTTTCATGAGGGAACTACCCCTTTAAACCACCTGCCTTTTAGAACCTCTTACGCTCAGTATCCGATGCAGTGTCTGCTCCTCCCTTATTTGCAATCATTGAGCATTTTCCTTTCTTTATTTACTACAAGCTAAGGACTGATTAAGCCTCATTGTGCACACAGCTGCGTACTGGAGGCCTCTCTCAGGTGCGGTGGCGTCAGTTGCCCCATACGTGACCTCACAGCCTGCTGCACCTCAAGTTCTCCTTATGTGAGGAGACATTTTGCATTTTCAGTTTTAGGGGGATTTTTTTTCTAAATTTTCTGCCCACTGTACCTAATTCATTTTGCAGATTTGCATTTCTGTATTCTCCACGATGTTTCCACTCCAACCATCTGGGCGATTGTGTCACCTCACTCGCACGGCAATAAAAAACGTAGAACCAAGCTCACCTTCCCAATCCTACCATCGCTGTGGCCACTGTAATCATTGCCGGGGCCCACCGCTAGGCGGCCAGAGCATCCGCTTGACTCAGGGTCAGGATTAAGGGTCCTATGACCAGTATACGATCCCATTTGCTATTTTAAGGCAGTACTTTCAGATGACCCGTCTTTCAGACGAGTCGCTAAACAGTCTGCCCACTCAGGTCGACATAAATAATCCCATAGCACTATTTTGAAGAAGAGCAGGAGAGTTCCCCCGGTGTCAATATTTATCCCTCAAGGAACATCGCTAAAACAGGTTCTCTAGTCATTATCACATTGCTATTGGTGGGAGCTTGCTCTGCACAAATGGCCTGCCACATTTTCTACATTACAACACTTCAAAAAAGTATTTCATTGGCTGTGAAGCAATTGAGATCGTGAAAGGCGCTACATATATACAAGTTCTTTCTTTCCTTTACTGGACGGCAGGTGCGCTCTGGATGTTCTGCCCAGCTTCAGCTGGTGGCCCAGCCAAAGGGGAGCCCATGGGTAAAGTTGGTGTTTATTTTTGTGGGGCCGGAAGGAGCAGAGATATTTCTTCGGACTTTGACATCATGCACCATGGTTGGGGTGGGCTGATGGAAACTCCACCAATTCATACCAGAACTGTGGCACTGGGCCCTCAGAAATTTGGTGCCCTGGGGCTAGATTTTCCACTTTTTTTTGCATGCTTAACGCCCACTCACCATCCATTCTACCGCTGAAATGATGTATAACCCCCATATATCGCCCACTTAGCCACAAAATGGAAACTGACGGGCATTTTTCGGAAACTTAACGTCGAGCGTTACTTTCCCCATGTGTGTAATGCCGGGAAAAAATAATAGCGGCCGGCCACTTTTTTTGGGTGGAATCATCAGAACGGGCGAAATCAATGCCCATAATATTGCCCAGCGTTACTTTCCGCACGGAATTAACGCCGTGATTCAATAATACCGCCTGCCCACTTTTTTTTGTCGTAAAGATCATATTTGCCGAAACTAGCGGCCATGAGATTGCCCAGCGTCACTTTCACCACCTCGCACACATATCGCCCACAATATCACTCGCCCAAAAAGCCACCCGGAAAAAGTGGAACTAACCGGAACTGATCACAGCGTTATGAACGCCATGTTCTATATCACATGTCACATCCTTTAAAAGGCTGCTTTGCTTCAACCTCAGGGGAGTTCAGATGTACTCTGGAGGTCGTTGGAGTGATGTGAACAAGTGTACAAACATCTTGACCATACTGTGACCGATTGGAATTTAATAGGCGTCTTCGTCGGGACATTCACTGTTTGTGACCAATCGGTGGAAAACAGAGAGCTATTGCAATAGGGCCTGTCCTTTCCCACCCTCTCTTGATGACCAGATACATGCTGCAGACTCGAGATGACCGAAGATATGCTGCACAGCATTATGTACCCAATGTAAGACGTGCCAGACTGATGAGGAGGATCTGATGTAACATCCCCCACAAGTACAAGGACAAGCGGTCTTACCTCAACTTGCCCGACACCACCTGCCTTCGGAGACTGCGCTTCCACAAAGAGGTTATCACTGAGGTATGCCAGCTCATAAGGGGAGATCTGTAGCCTGCCAGCACCATCAGTACTGCACTGTCCGTCGAGGTCAAAGTCACCGCGGCACTGTCGTTCTATGCGTCGGGTTCTTTTCAGGCCTCAGCTGGTGACATTTGCGGTCTGTCTCAGCATGCCACACATTGCTGCAATAGACAGGTCACGGAAGCCCTGTACGCATGCAGGAGGGACTTGATCAGCTTCCCTATGACCAGGGAGGCACAGAGTGAGAGGGCTCTAGGATTCTCCAGAATTGCAAACTTCCCCAAGGTGCAGGGAGCAATAGACTGTACGCACACCGCGATGTGGGCATCTTTTCAGGATGCAGAGGTTTTCAGGAACTGCAAGGGATTCCACTCCCTGAATGTCCAATTCGTTGTCGACCACCAGAAAATTATACTGGCAATGAGTGCTCAATTTCCGGGCAGCATCCATGATGCTCACATCCTGCGTGAGAGTGCCATATCTGACTTGTTTAACAATCAGCCACAAGGTCAATGCTGGATGCTTGGTGACAAAGGATATGGCCTCGCCACCTGGCTGATGACCCCCCCCGCCCCTGCGTGACACCCACACTGAGGCTGAGAAACGATACAACGAGAGCCACAGAGCAACTCGCAATATCATGGAGAAAACCATTGGAGTGCTGAAGCAGCGCTTTAGATGCCTGGACCACTCAGGAGGCGAACTCCAATACCACCCTGAGCAGGTAGCTCAATTTGTGGTGGTGTGCCCCATGCTGCACAACTTGGCTATCAGGAGGGGACAAGAATTGCCTGATGAGTCTGACAGTCCACCTCACCAGAGAGAGGAAGAGGAGGACGAGGAGGCAGACGCTGACATTGGCCCAGACAATCAGGCTGACGCTGAAGCCATGCCCCCACCCCTTTGTAGGCCACATGAAAGGGCCCGTGGTGGCATGATAGCTGCAAGAGCCTTACGTCAGGAGCTCATCAATGAACGCTTTGCCTGAAAGAATGTTGGTGTTATTTACAAGGCTGACACATTGCTGGGTATGCAGGTCATACATCAGTGGTGGGCATCGCCTTGGTGATAGTTAAAGTTTAATTTGGTTGAAGTTAAGTATAATTATACCCTTTGATGTTAAGGAATCACCAGCGTGTAACGGTGCAACTATCTGAGCCAATGTGCAACAAGGTTTTGTTAAATAAAAAACATTTAAACCAAACAGTTGTCTGAAATCGTCAGTATTTCTGTAAAAACCAAACCTCCCACCGCCCCCCCCCCCCCCCACCCTGCTTCTCCTCCCCACCTCTACACCTTCCCCTTCCCCTCCTGACTCCAAGCCACCTGCCCAAGGAGCTCCTCAGGCAATGCTTCATTGTGGGGAGGGGGGGGCGGGGGGGGGGGGGGGGGGTGATGGCTGAACCACTGCTTGGACGGATACGGGAGAGGACAGTCCCGAGGTGGGAACGTGCTCCGAGCCAGAAGCAAGATGCTGCTGCTGGCTCTCATATATGGTTGGCAATGGGGGTGTGGCACCTTGGGAGCCCTCTGCCACCAGTGTTCCTGGCTACCAGCTCCAGGACCTACACCATCCCTTCCATGTTATATATTATTTGTTGGACAAAAACTCGGTGCTAACTACGTTCTGGATGCTTAGTAGGCTTTTTGCTTCTGGTGAATCTTCCTCGTGCCTCCCACAACAGCCAAACAACACACACCACAGCCACACACGCTTTCAGTCCCTCTCAGCTCTCTCTCTCTCTCTCTCTGTTTCCTCTTCTGTGCATGTCATGATGACCCTTGACCTCCTGAATCGCGGGAATCGAGCGTTGCCATGCCATTGCTAAGGATGGCGACACTTTATGACAGAAGGTCAGCGAGATTTAATGCTACCACCCATTTCATATCACTCGCGGTAACGCCCAATTTCAAAAATGGAGACTAGGTGCTTTGAGAATGGGCGTCAAGCCGACGATCTGAAAACATTTTTTACCGCCCACGCCGGAAATAACGCCCATTTGTGGGCGATATGCACGAAAGTGTAAAATCTAGCCCCTGGTATCCAGGATTCTCTCTCACTCACCCTATTAGATGGCCTTGTGGTCTGCATCATCCCTGTTGTTGAGCTCAAACACCCTGTAATACGATATAACCACCAGCGCCAACTTCAGAAGGCTGCCAAAGTATTTGCTGCTGAATAACAAAAGTATGTTACAAAAGACAATCTGATTATTATCTTTTTCTTATTTGTTCTCAGGATGTGGGTGACGCTGGCCAGGCCAGTATTTATTGCCCATCCCTAGTTGTCCTGAGAAGTTGCTATCCTCCATGAACCGCTGAGTCCTCTGGTGATGGTGTTCACACAATGGTGTGCAAAATGTTACTTAAAATAGAATGATCACCATATGTTACATAAAATAACCTGATCAGTAAATCTGTTACATATATTGCAACTGGTACCTAAGTTACAACACTCCATTTCAAAATACATTCAATATTCTGTCAGAATCTGTCTATGGCAAAATCCATTATAAAAGTATCAATATTTATCTGCAGTACCTGTTACACCTGTGAGTGGTGCTGAAACAGGGCTTTTCAGTGTTAAATGTCATGTAAGGTTCACAGCTTAAACAACAGGGGCTACATAGTATGCTGAGAGGCCGCCTGAAAGCAGCGGCCACGGGGCAGCGTGGAATGACCGCCGACTTGCGGCGGACTGGCCGACGTTCGCGGGATTGCCCTCAGGGGTTTTTGCTGTGGTCTGAGGATCCGCCCCGCTCCTCCCACTTCTGTCCCACTCCCCCCACAACTGTCCCGCTCCATCCACATTTGTTCCCCTCCCCCCACTTCTGTCCCCCTCCCCCCACTTCCGCCCCCCCTCCCCCCACTTCCACCCCCAACCCCACCCCCACTTCCGTCCCGCTCCCCCCACTTCTGTCCCGCTCCCCCCACAACTGTCCCGCTCCATCCACATCTGTTCCCCTCCCCCCACTTCTGTCCCCCTCCCCCCACTTCCGCCCCCCCTCCCCCCACTTCCACCCCCAACCCCACCCCCACTTCCATCCCGCTCCCCCCACTTCCGTCCCGCTCCCCCCACTTCTGTCCCGCTCCCCCCACAACTGTCCCGCTCCATCCACTTCTGCCCCCCTCCCCCCACTTCTGCCCCTCCTCCCCACTTCTGCCCCCTCCCCCCCACTTCTGCCCTCTCCCCTCCACTTCTGCCTCCTCCCCCGCACTTCTGCCCCCTCCCCCCACTTCTGCCCCCTCCCCCCACTTCTGCCCCCTCCCCCCCACTTCTGCCCCCTCCCCCCCACTTCTGCCCCCTCCCCCCCACTTCTTCCCCCTCCCCCCACTTCTGCCTCCTCCCCCGCACTTCTGCCCCCTCCCCCCACTTCTTCCCCCTCCCCCCACTTCTGCCCCCTCCCCCCACTTCTGCCCCCTCCCCCCCACTTCTGCCCCCTCCTCCCCACTTCTGCCCCCTCCCCTCCACTTCTGCCCCCTCCCCTCCACTTCTGCCTCCTCCCCCGCACTTCTGCCCCCTCCCCCCACTTCTTCCCCCTCCCCCCACTTCTTCCCCCTCCCCCCACTTCTGCCCCCTCCCCCCCACTTCTGCCCCCTCCCCCCCACTTCTGCCCCGCTCCCCCCACTTCCAACCCGCTCCTGCAGATGCTTTGTTAACGACGTCATCAGAGTGTGCACCGCAGCGGCTCCGCCCCGGAAGGTAAATTCGGGTCAGAAAGTCATCCGGCCACTTGTCAGTGACCCCGACAGTTTTTTGGGTCGGTAAACAATGTCGGCCCAAGACTGCCAGTGGCCTTTAAAGACGTGTTACATGTAGCACCATTCTTTTTGCCAAAAAATTTTCGGACTTTTCACAACTTTGCCACTTGCCTTGTTCAGAGCAGGATTCAGTGCTCATGGGCTCGGGTCTTCAATCTGTATAACACAGAGCCCTCATTGTGGAGGTTGTGCTTGTGGAGGCAAAGTACATGGGCTCAGTGCTGGCAGCGGAACACCTCCTGTACATTGTGCACAACAGAGAGGCATGCAGGGGAAGACTCCAGAGACAGCGGGCAAGGGACGCAGCAGACATGGCTACCGAACATGTAGAAGGCCAAGGAGATGGCGACAGAGCTCAACCCGGAGAGGTGGCCCAGGAAGGATCTGTCCCCCGCACCAGATAGTGGGTGAAATTGAGAGAAGGCAGGATGCACAGGAGTGGGGTGCTTTCCAGCAGCAGACTGCAGAGGGTGAGGAGCAGCAAGAGCAGGAGGGAGAAGCCAATGAGGCAGCTGCCCTAGGAAGACGCGAGCATCGACGTGGGGGGAGAAGGCCCTATTGTGCAAGGGTCTACAGGCAGCTGTTCTCATACATGGACCTGACAGATGACCAATGTCTCCGTAGACTTTGATTCCGGAAGGACATCATGAGGGAGCTGTGCAATCTCCTGCAGCCAGACCTCCAGCCTCAAACAAGGCTGAGGGCAGCTCTGACCATCGCATCCAAGGTGACCATGGCACTCAATTTCTATGTCACTGGATCTGTCCAAGCTACTATAGCACATCAAACATTTTGTAGTTTGCCATGCATAGCTCCATCCGTTAAGTGACAGATGCTCTCTATAAGTGAAGGAGGGATTACATCTCCTTCCCGATGAGCAGGAAGAAGCAGTTGGAGTGGCAGATCAGATTTGTGTGAATAGTGGGCTTCCCCAGGATTCAGGGTGCTATAGACTGCACCCACATCGCATTGGGGGGCACCACAGAACAATCCCG
The DNA here is from genome assembly GCF_044704955.1 of Pristiophorus japonicus. NCBI lineage: Eukaryota > Metazoa > Chordata > Chondrichthyes > Pristiophoridae > Pristiophorus > Pristiophorus japonicus. The sequence continues at coordinate 66,412,368 of NC_091977.1, read as the reverse complement.
AGATGTTCAGAAACCGCAAGGAATTCCATTCCTTCAATGTCCAGCTGATGTGTGACCACAACCGCAAAATCATGGCAGTTAATGCCCGGTATCTTGGCAGCAGCCACGATGCTTTCATACTGCGCCAGACTGGTGTGCTAGGCATCTTTGCGGCTGAAACCAAGATTGCGGCTGGCTACTTGGAGACTGTTGTGTCCTTACACACCACTATAAATTCACACGAGGCACGTTCTGCAGACAAGGTCACTCTGTGACCTGAACCTTTATTCACAGGACCAAGTGATGACCCTGCGTGGGACCTCCCTTTATATACCTGGATAACCAGGTGAGGAATGTCTCCCACAAGTTCACCCGCTGTGGTCAAGGTGTGCATTTCTTAGGTGTATACAGTATGAAGTGTTGTTACATGAAGGTTACAGTTACATGAAGGTTACATACATGACATCACCTCCCCCCCCCCCCCAACGTCTTGTGGGGTCAAAGATTGTCTTTCAGGCGGTCGATGCTCTCTCGTGGAGCGCCGCAGTTGGGGCTCTGGTTGTTGAGCCTTGGCATGCGTCTCTGTCATCTGTGGTGATTCCGGCCTGTCCGGGCTGGCCGCAGGGACTGTGCATGCTGCTGAAAGTTCTTGTTGCTCGTTCACTGATGGTGGTGTGGGCAGCATCTCATGATTTTCCTTAGGTTCCTCAGTGTCCATGCTGAACCTTTTTTTTACTTGATCCAGATGCTTGCAGCATATCTGTCCATTGTTAAGTCTGACCACTATGACCCTATTCCCCTCTTTGCCAATTACAGTACCCTCAAGCCACTTGGGCCCCAAAGCGTGATTAAGAAAAAATACAGGGTCATCGATTTCTATACATCTCCCCTTTGAGTTATGGTCATGGCACTCATTTTGGGACTGGCGCTTGCCCTCAAAAATATCTGACAGGACTGGATAATTGAGGGACAGCCGAGTTTTTAGTGTACGTTTCATGAGTAGTTCCGCGGGTGGGACTCCCGTGAGCGAATGCAGTCGGGACCTATAGGCCAGCAGGAGGCGCGATAGGCGGCATTGAAGGGAGGGTCCTTGAATCCGGAGCATGCCTTTTTTTATGATTTGGACCGCACGTTCCGCCTGGCCATTGGAAGCCGGTTTCAATGGTGCTGTCCTGACATGTTTGATGCCATTACCCGACATGAACTCCCGGAATTCATAGCTAGTGAAATACGGGCCGTTGTCGCTAACCAGGGTGTCTGGCAAGCCATGGGTCGCAAAGACCGCAAGCAGACTCTCCACAGTGGTGGATGTTATGCACGAATTCAATATGATGCACTCGATCCATTTCGAGTAGGCATCAACAACAATGACGAACATTTTTCCCATGAACGGGTCCACGTAGTCTATATGAATACGTGACCATGGCCTGGTGGGCCAGGGCCACGGGCTGAGTGGGGCCTCCCTGGGGGCATTGCCCAGCTGGGCACACGTCGTGCACCTGCGAACACAGTGTTCCAGGTCTGTGTCAATTCCTGGCCACATTATATGTGACCGGGCAATGGCCTTCATTAGTACGATGCCTGGGTGCTCGCTGTGGAGTGCCCTGATGAATGCTTCCCTTCCCTTCTGGGGCATGACTACCCAGCTGCCCCATAGTAGGCAGTCAGCTTGGATGGAGAGCTCATCCATCCGTCTGTGAAACTGTCTGACTTCCTCAGGGCATGCTCTGTGTGCGGGCGCCCAATCCCCAGTCAGGACACATTTCTTAATCAAGGATAGGAGAGGATCTCTGTTGGTTCAGATTTTGATCTGACGGGCTGTGATGGGGGAGCCTGCGCTGTCAAAGGCATCAACAGCCATGACCATCTCAGCGCTTTGCTCCACTGCCCCCTCAGTGGTGGCCAGTGGAAGCATGCTGAGCGCGTCAGTGCAATTTTCGGTGCCTGGCCAGTGCCGTATGGTGTAGTCATACTCAGCCAGCATGAGAGCCCATCGCTGTATGCGAGCTGACGCATTGGCATTGACAGCTTTGCTGTCTGACAACAGGGATGCTAACGGCTTGTGGTCCGTTTCTAACTCGAACCTTCTGCCAAAAAGGTACTGGTGCATCTTTTTCACCCCGTAGACACATGCGAGTGCTTCCTTTTCAACCATCCCATATCCCCTTTCTGCTTGGGAGAGCAACATGGAGGCATAAGCCACAGGTTGGAGTTGGCCCTCATCATTACTCTGCTGCAACACGCACCCAACCCCATAGGATGGTGCTTCACATGTCAAAACCAATTTCTTACAGGGGTTGTACAGGGTCAACAGCTTATTAGAACAAAGCAGGTTCTGCGCCCGATTGAACGCCCGTTCCTGACAGTCCCCCAAGACCAATCGCAACCCTTACGCAGGAGCACGCGTAGCGGTTCCAACAATGTCCAACAATGGGCAGAAAGTTCCCGAAATAGTTCATAAGTCCCAGAAATGAACACAACTCAGATGTGTTGCCGGGCCTGGGCGTGCAACGGATCGCCTCCGAATGGATTCGGTAGGCCGGATCCCGTCTGTGGCAACCTCCTGCCCAAAAACTCGACCTCTGGGGCCAAAAATACTTCTTTAGTCCCAGGCCTACCCGGTCCAGTCGGCGTAGCACCTCCTCCAGGTTGTGGAGGTGTTCCTCGGTGTCTCGACCCGTGATAAGGATGTCGTCCTGAAATACGATCCTGCGGGGTTCTGAGTCACGTTTACAATGTTAACTCCCTGCTCCATCGCCACGTTGGAAGCAAAGTTGTGCGCGTATATTATCTTGGTTTCCTCCTCCCCCACCATGAAGGTCTGAACCATCAACGCCGCCGTTTCCAAGGTCAAGTCCTTGGTCTCAATTAGCTTTCTGAAAATCCCGGCATGCCCAATGCCCTCAATGAAGAAATCCCGTAACATCTCCCTCCTGCAGGCGTCTGTGAACTTACAGAGACTGGCCAAGCACCGAAGGTCCGCAACAAAGTCCGGTATGCTCTGTCCTTCCCGACGTCGGTGTGTATAGAATCGGTGTCGGGCCATGTGTATACTGCTCGCCAGTTTGAGGTGCTCACCGATCAGTTTGCTGAGCTCCTCAAAGGTTTTGTCCGCCGGCTTCTCGGGTGCGAGCAGGTCTTTCATCAGCGCATACGTCTTAGGTTCACAACTGGTCAGTAGATGCACCCTTCGCTTGTCAGCCGCTACCGCTCCCAGCCAGTCCTTCGTGATAAAGTTCTGCTGGAGCCTCTCAATGAAATCGTCCCAGTCCTCACCAACACAGTACCGTTCCTCTGTGCTACCGGTGGCCATTCTCGTGAGTCGTTGATTCCCGTTTCTCGTCGCCAAATGTTGTGTCCTTACACACCACTATAAATTCACACGAGGCACATTCTGCAGACAAGGTCACTCTGTGACCCTAACCTTTATTCACAGGACCAAGAAGTGATGACCCTGCGTGGGACCTCGCTTTAAATACCTGAGTGATCAAGTAAGGAGTGTCTTCCACAGGTTCACCCCCTGTGGTCAAGGTGTGCATCTGTGTTGAGTGTATACAGTAATACAGTGGTGTTACATTGTAGTTACAAGCATGACATCACCTTCCCCCCCAAAGGCTTATTGGGATCATAGGTTTAGTCTTTCAGGTGGTCTGCGCTCCCTCGTGGAGCGCCGCAGTTGGGGCTCTGGTCGTTGGACACTGACGTGAGTGTCTGTCACCTGTGGTGATTCCAGCCTGTCCGGGCTGACCTCAGGGACTGTGCATTCTTCCGATTGCTTTCGTTGCACGTTCGCTGGCGGTAGTGTGAGCTCCATCTTATGGTCTTCTTCAGGTTCCTCCGTGTCCATGCTGAACCTTTTTTTTACTTGGTCCAGATGCTTACGGCATATCTGGCCATTGTTGAGTTTTATCACAATGACCCTATTCCCTTCTTTGTCAATTACGGTACCCTCGAGCCTTTTGGGCCCCATGGCGTGATTGAGGACGAATACAGGATCATTTATTTCTATACATCTCCCCTTCGAATTACGGTCATGGTACTCGTTTTGTGACTTACGCTTGCCCTCAACTATGTCGGTCAGGACTGGGTGGATGAGGGACAACCGAGTTTTGAGTGTCCGTTTCATGAGTAGCTCTGCGGGCGGGAGCCCCGTGAGCAGTTGCGGGCGGGACCTATAGGCCAGCAGGAGGCGCGATAGGCGGCATTGTAGGGAGGGTCCTTGAATCCTGAGCATTCCTTGCTTAACGATTTGGACTACACATTCCGCCTGGCCATTGGAGGCCGGCTTGAATGGCGCAGTCCTGATGTAGTTGATGCCGTTGCCCGACATAAACTCCCGGAATTCATAGCTCGTGAAACACGGGGCATTATCACTAACCAGGATGTCCGGCAAGCCATGGGTAGCGAAGATCACACGTAGGCTTTCCACAGTGGTGGATGACGTGCATGAATTCAGGATGATGCACTCGATCCATTTCGAGAACGCATCTACAACGATAAGGAACATCTTCCCCATGAACGAGCCTGCGTAGTCAACGTGACTGCGTGACCATGGCCTGGTGGGCCAGGGCCACGGATTGAGCGGGGCCTCCCTGGGGGCATTGCCCAGCTGGGCTCATGTCGTGCACCTGCGAACACAGTGTTCCAGGTCTGAGTCAATTCCGGGCCACCAAACGTGTGACCGGGCAATGGCCTTCATCATCACAATGTCTGGGTGCTCGCTGTGGAGTTCCCTGATGAACACCTCCCTGCCCTTCTTGGGCATGACTACCCGGCTACCCCATAGTAGGCAGTCAGCTTGGATGGAGAGCTCATCCATCCGTCTGTGGAATGGTCTGACCTCCTCAGGGCATGCTCCGTGTGCGGGCGCCCAATCCCCAGTCAGATCACATTTCTTAATCAGGGATAGGAGGGGATCCCTGTTTGTCCAGATTTTGATCTGGCGGGCTGTGATGGGGGAGCCTGCACTGTCGAAGGCATTAACAGCCATGACCATCTCAGCGCTTTGCTCAGCTACCCCCTCAGTGGTGGCCAGTGGGAGCCTCCCGAGCACGTCAGCGCAATTTTCAGTGCCGGGCCGGTGCCGGATGGAGTAATCATAAGCCGCTAGCGTGAGAGCCCATCACTGTATGCGAGCTGATGCGTTGGCAGTGACAGCCTTGCTGTCTGACAACAGGGATGTGAGCAGCTTATGGTCCGTCTCTAATTCAAACTTCCTACCAAAGAGGTACTGATGCATTTTTTTTACACCATAGACACATGTGAGCACTTCCTTCTCAACCATACCAAAGCCCCATTCTGCTTGAGAGGGCGACCTGGAGGCATAATCCACAGGTTGTAGCTGACCCTCAGCATTACCCTGCTGCAACACGCACCCAACCCCATAGGACGATGTATCACATGTCAGAACTAAACTTTTGCAAGGGTCGTACAGGGTCAACAGCTTGTTTGAACACAGTAGGTTTTGTGCCCGATCAAAAGCCCGTTCCTGACAGTCCCCCCAAAACCAATCGCAACCCTTACGCAGGAGCACGTGTAGTGGCTCCAACAACGTGCTCAAATTCGGCAGAAAGTTCCCGGAATAGTTCAACAGTCCCAGGAATGAACGCAGCTTCGATGTGTTGCAGGGCCTGGGTGCTCGTTGAATCGCCTCTGTTTTTGATTTGGTGGGCCGAATCCCACCTGCAGCAACCCTCCTGCCCAGAAACTCAACCTCAGGAGCTAAGAACATGCATTTAGACTTCTTGAGTCGCAGGCCTACCCGGTCCAGTCAGCATAGCACACCCTCCAGGTTGTGGAGGTGTTCCTCGGTGTCTCGACCCGTGTGAGGATGTCGTCCTGGAATATGATCATTCCAGGGATGGATTTAAGCAGGCTTTCCATGTTGCGTTGAAAAATCGCGACCGCTGATCGAATGTCAAACGGGCACCTGTTATACGCAAACAGTCCCTTGTGCGTGGTGATGGTGGTCAGCAGTTTAGATTTGTCGGCCAGTTCCTGGGTCATATAGGCTGAAGTGAGGTCCAACTTGGTGAATAGCTTGCCGCGTGCCAGGGTGGCGAAGAGGTCCTCCGCTCTTGGGAGCGGGTATTGGTCTTATAAGGATACCCGATTGATGGTGGCCTTGTAGTCGCCACAGATCCTGACAGAGCCATCCGCTTTAAGAACGGGGACGATGGGGCTCACCCAGTCACTGAATTCAACAGGCGAGATGATGCCCTCTCGCAACAGCCGGTCCAATTCGCTCTCGATTTTCTCCCACATCACATATGGCACCGCTCTGGCTTTGTGGTGCACTGGCCTGGCGTCCGGGGTGATGTGTATCACTACTTTAGTGCCTTTGAAAGTCCCGATGCCTGGTTGGAAGAGTGATTTGAATTGTTGTAGGACTTGTGAGCACGAACTTCGCTCCACCTAGGACATTGCGTGAACATCCCCCCATTTCCAGTTCATCTCGGCTGACCAGCTCCTCCCCAACAGTGCGGGACCATTGCCCGGGACAATCCAGAGTGGCAGCCGGTTCACTAAGCCATCGTGCGTGACAGCCAACATTGCACTGCCTAGCACCTGAATGATTTCTTTCATGTAAGTCCTTAATTGTGTCTCAAGATGTTCTAATTTGCGTCTACTGGCTTTGAGTGGCCATAGCTTCTCGAATTGTTGAACGCCCATGAGTGACTGGCTGGCCCCCGTGTCCAGCTCCATTCGTACTGGGATACCGTTCAATAAAACCCTCATCATCATTGGTGGCGTTTTGGTGTATGAACTGTGAATATTCGCCACATGGACCCGCTGAACCTCGGCATCCATCGATTTGCCCCAAAAGTCATCCTGTTTCACAGAACCCTCTTCTGGTCTACCTGCCTCATATATCAGTCTGGTTGCAGGCTTTCTGCACATACGAGCTAAGTGGCCATTGAGATTGCTGTTCCTGCAGGCAAACTGTTGAAATCTGCAAGATCTAGCTGAGTGTTTCCCCCCACACCTCCAGCATGAGTTAAAATTTCCATTGTTGGGAACAAAGGGATTATGGCCAGGAATTCCGTGCTGACTGTCCCTTTGACTGCTCTTAAGTACCCTATTAGTGGGTGTCAATGGCCCCTGCATTGTCCACTGTGATGGCGTGAACGTCCGTTCAGCCTGCCATTGTCTCTGTTGAGGTCCTACTCTGGGGTCTATTACTGCCTGATGAATGTTGGACTGCCCCTGCCTACCTGCGGGGCTCTGAGTAGCATTGAGGACGTTGACTCCCTGATCCATCGCCGCATTGGAGGCAGAATTGCGCGCGTAAATCATTTTGGTCTCTTCCTCCCCCGCCATGAAAGTCTGAGCCAACAATGCCGCCGCTTCCAAGGTCAAGTCCTTGGTCTCAATTAGCTTGCAAAAAATCCCCGCATGACCGATACCCTCGATAAAGAAGTCCCTTAGCATCTCCCCCCTGCAGGCGTCTGTGAACTTACAGAGGCTGGCCAAATGCCGGAGGTCCGCTACAAAGTCCAGTATGCTCTGTCCTTCACGACGTCGGTGGGTGTAGAATCTGTGTCGAGCCATGTGTATGCTGCTCGCCGGCTTGAGGTGCTCCCCAATCAACTTGCTAAGCTCTTCAAAGGTTTTGTCTGACGGCTTTTCGGGTGCCAGTAAGTCCTTCATGAACGCATAAGTCTTTGGCCCGCAGCTGGCCAAAAGATGAGCCCGTCGCTTGTCGGCCGCTACATCCCCTAGCCAGTCTTTCATGACAAAGCTCTGCTGAAGCCTCTCAACAAAATCGTCCCAGTCTTCCCCAACACAGTACCGTTCCTCTGTGCTACCGGTGGCCATTCTCGTGGGTCGTGAATTCCCGTTCTCATCGCCAATGTAAAGTCCTTACTCTACAGCATGAAACCACACGAGGCACATTTTAGGGACAAGGCCACTCAGTGACATTAACTCTTTATTCAGCACTCCAGAAGTGAAGACCCTGCGTGGGACCTCCCTTTAAATACCTGAGTGATCAGGTAAGGAGTGTCTCCCACAAGTTCACCCCCTGTGGTCAAGGTGTGCATCTGTCTTGAGTGTATACAGTAATACAGTGGTGTTACATTGTAGTTGCAAACATGACAGATTGGGTGCCTCAATGCCTTGTGGTTATATTCGCCTCCTGCGCACTCACTCAGAGTGTGAGGATGGCAGATCTTGCAGCAGCAGCTCGTCAGTGTGCCCATCAGTTCATGGATGCCGCACTGGATGCACTCCTTGATGCCCTGGAGAGGCATCGGCAAGTGCTGAGGACAGAGGCTGGGAGGAAACCCCAACCCAAACATACTGAAGGCTATGGAGGGAAATAGCGGAGCAAGTGTCTGCGAGTGACACGGTACCAAGAACAGCAATGATATATAGAAAAAAGAGAAACAACCTGACGCAGCAGGGGAGGGTGAATATCTTTAATTTCAAACTTCAACATGCTATGCTCTGACCTCAGTGTGCACTCTCTGCTCAATGTAGTGTCTCGGAATCCATGCTCTCAGTGGGTGAGGCCACAATCAAAGGTTCCCCTCTCTTTTGTGAAAACAGATGCAAAATATTCATTAAAAATCATACCCACATCTTATGCCTCCACACACAGATTTCCTTTATGGTCTCTAATAGGCCCCGCTCTAGTTATCCTCTTGCTCTTAATGTATTTATAAAACATCTTTGGGTTTTCCCTGATTTTGCCAACATTCTTTCATGCTCTCTCTTTGCTTTCCTGATATCTTTTTAATTGCACCCCTGCACTTCTTATACTCCTCTAGAGTCTCTGCAGTATTAAGTTCTCGGAATCTTTTTTTCTTTATCTTATCCTGTAAGTCCCTTGATATCCAGGGGGCTCTAGATTTGTGGGCCCCATTCTTTTTTTTAAGGGAACATACTTGCTCTGTACCCTCAGGATCTCCTCCATGAATGCCTCCCACTGCTCGGACACTGATTTACCATCGTGGCCGTTTCCAGTCTACTTTGGCCAAATCCCATCTCAGCTCAGCAAAATTGGCTTTACCCCAATTGAGAATTTTTTTCTGGTCCATCTTTGTCCTTTTCCATAGCTATCCTAAATCTTACTGAATTATGATCACTAGCACCAAAATGCTCTCCCACTGATACCCCTTCCACCTGCCCCTCTTCATTCCCCGAAACCACGTCCAGAACCGCCCCCTCCCTTGTTGGGCTTGTTACATACTGGTTAAAGAAGTTATTCTGAATGCATTTTAGGAATTCCGCATCCTCTGTACCATTCACACTGCTTTTTCCCCAGTTAATATTAGGGTAGTTGAAATCCCCCACTATTACAGCTCTATAGTTTTTGCACTTCGCAGCAATTTGCCCACATCTTTGTTCTTCTATCTACCTCTGACTATTTGGGGGTCTATAGTACACTCCCAGTAGTGCGATCGCCACTTTTTTGTTCTTCAATTCAACCCATATGGCCTCGTTTGATGACCCCTCTAACATATTATCCCTTCTCATAGCTGTAATTGTTTCCTTAATTAATTTACCCCCCTCTCTATCCAATCTGAAAACCCTGTAACCAGGAATGTTGAGCTGCCATACCTGCCCTTCTTTTAACCATGTCTCAGTAATAGCTGGAATATCATACTGCCAAGTGTCTATCTGTGCTCTCAGCTCATCTGTACTCCTTGCATTGAAGTATATACCATTTAGCGGTGCCAAACTCCCTTGTTTTCTATTTTAAAGCTCATCAAGTATATAAGGCACTTGGGACACACTGATAGAAGGCCTTTAACTCCGACTTTCTGTTTAATGTTGCAGGCGAAGCTCGCACACAACTGACGGGAGCAAATACGGACTGGTAGAGAGGAGCCAGACCTCCAAGTGGTCACTCCGTTGGAGGATAGGAAAGCTGCCCTGATGGGCGTACAAGTTGATGCAATGGCAGTGGTTGGGGCCAACCCTTCTCGGGACAGTGACGGTATGTTGAGTTCCTTTGCAGCGACCTGCAGGACACTTGGCCCTCACATCATCAACATGCAGCTATTTCCATGAGACTGGCATTCACAAATGCCTTTCCTACTCCTGGCCCTCTCCCCTGCAGGTAACCACTGTTCTGTGTTTTTGCTTTCAGATGACTAGCCTGATCCACCAGGGCCTTCTCGGGTGTCTTCCACAGGTGCAGATGCTGGCGACGACCAAGAGGATGAGGAGGGGCAGGAGGATGACACCTCCTTCGACCTCACGCAGGAGGCTGCGCCATCTGAGAGCGGGGCCAGCAGCGTGCTGACCAAGGGGTGGTGGGGGAGGCAGAGATGGGTGATGCTCCGGCACACTGCTGACGATGAGCCCGACCTAGAGATTGTCGCATGACAATCCCTGCAGTTGCACAGCGATCTGCTGGGTGCACGAGCAAGGGTGCCACAGAGTATTGATGCACTAGTTGTGAGGATGGAGGAGTCCGCCTCAACTGTTGCTCATGCCTCTCAGCAGCCCACCGAGCCCATCCTTGGTAGATACGAATGGATGCTGGATGCAAACAGTGACCATGGGTTCCCAGGCATGGTGGCATGGGCTATGGCTGATGTTGTAGTGGCCATTGAGCACCAGGCCGATGCCATTGTAGGCCTCCATACTCAAATGTCATCAGTGCGTGGTGTCCTGAGTCAGCTTTCTGGTGTACTGCAGTTGCAGACATGCTTGATGCAGAGGTAAATAGAGTCAACAGACACACTGACCGCTGTCATCCAGTCTGGGGCCCAATCAGTTGAACGGGGACATAACCTTGCCGAACCAGGGCAGGAATCTGACCTCACCCATAGTTCTGCAGATGATGATGCTCTGCCCCGGGGAAGTATCAACCTGTTGGGCCAGTTTCTCAGGACGATATCATTCCGCCTTTGCAGCTGACGCTCTCTGCACCCCATCCACAACAGAGTGCTCCCACCCATGCAGAAGTTATCCAGTCCTCAGCAGGTCTTCCAGGGCTCGAGCTGGTCGGGGATGTCCTACTAGGCTATCATGTGTGCTGCAGTTCCAAGGCAGCAGCCGAGAATCAGCCTTGCTGAAAGCCCTGAGACCCCATTGAGGAGGAGCAGTAGGTGTGGGAGGGGAGGAGAAGGGAAGGGGTGGTAAAGCCCTCTTTAAGACTAAGTAAAGACCTGTGGGAAGGAGGCCACATATGCTGACCTTGTGAAGATATGAGCTTTTAAAACTAGCTGCACTTGTATGATGCACCAAACACTTGCTTGATAGTCAACAGAGATGGCTAGGTTGTTGCAATGTGAGCTCATGTAAATTGTTGCACTTGGGTGAACAATACAACAATTGTTTGGTACTCGCCAGAGATGGCTACCTTGTTACAAAATGAACTGATGTCAATAGGTGCACTTGGATGTCTATGAAAATGTTTAAAGGGGTTTTGTGGGTATGTTGATGTGTTGTGGATGAAGATGTTGTGTTGTGTTGTTTTCAGCACACATGATTTATGTTTGCAATAAACCAAGTTTGGATTGTTCACATGATGAGGCACTGATTATTTAAGACAGAGGGCGGCAGGGTGTGTAGCGATGTGTTTAGTTGATGCCCACTTGTCTAGGCTGGCCATTCGGCATGTCGAGAATCATTCACTGGAATCGATGAGCGATAAGTCTCTGACGAGCAGCCCTTCCAGCCGTAGCAGTGTCAGGCTGCCTCCTCCTTCTCTGAGGCTTCTCGGCTTCCTCGTCATCGTCGTCCTCCTCCTGAGGTGGATCATCCATTACTGGTGATAAAGGCTGGCCCTCATAATGGCCAGGTTGTTCAGCATGCAACAGACAACGGTGATCGTGGAGACTCTATCAGGTGAGTACTGCAATGTCCCTCCAGACCAGTCAAGGCTGCGGAAACTCTGCTTCAGAACCCCAATAGTTTGCTTGATAATCGCCCAGGTTGTGGTATGGCGGGTGTTGTAGTGCTGCTCAGCAGGGCGTTGGCTTGAAGAGTCATGGCACAGCGATCTCCCGCAGGATGAAGGCATTGTGGCAGCTGCCAGGATATCGGGCAGTGACAGTGAGGATCATCTGCCTGTGATCGCAGACCAGCTGAACGTTGAGGGAGTGGAATCCCTTGCGATTCCAAAAGATCTCGCCATTGTGGGGCAGGGTCCTCAAATGCCACATGCGTGCAATCAATGACTCCCTGAACCATGGGGAAGCCTGCTATCCTGGCAAAGCCATGGGTGCGCTCATCCTGGTCTTCCCTTGACATACTGTACTTGATGTAGTCCATTTGTTTGCCGTAGAGAGCATCTGTCATCTGGCGAATGCAGCAATGTTCTGCAAATTGCGAGATGCTGCCTATATCGCCTACAGGAAATTGGAAGATGCTGGTAGCATAGAAGTTCAGTGTTACTGTCACTTTCACTGTCTTTGACAGCGAGGTCCTGGTGCCGATGTCAGTTGCCAGGTATGTCCGCAGAGGTTGCAAAGGTCCGTGACCATCTCCTTGCGGAGCCTCAGCTTCTTAAACACTGCTCCTCAGACATCTCAAGATAAGATTGGGGGTAGTGTGCTGACGTGGATTGAGAACTGGTTGGCAGACAGGAAGCAAAGAGTAGGAGTAAATGGGTACTTTTCAAAATGGCAGACAGCAACTAGTGGGGTACCGCAAGGTTCTGTGCTGGGGCCCCAGCTGTTTACATTGTACATTAATGATTTAGATGAGGGGATTAAATGTAGTATCTCCAAATTTGCGGATGACACTAAGTTGGGTGGCAGTGTGAGCTGCAAGGAGGATGCTATGAGGCTGCAGAGTGACTTGGATAGGTTAGGTGAGTGGGCAAATGCATGGCAGATGAAGTATAATGTGGATAAATGTGAGGTTATCCACTTTGGTGGTAAAAACAGAGAGACAGACTATTATCTGAATGGTGACAGATTAGGAAAAGAGGAGGTGCAACGAGACCTGGGTGTCATGGTACATCAGTCATTGAAGGTTGGCATGCAGGTACAGCAGGCGGTTAAGAAAGCAAATGGCATGTTGGCCTTCATAGCGAGGGGATTTGAGTACAGGGGCAGGGAGGTGTTACTACAGTTGTACAGGGCCTTGGTGAGGCCACACCTGGAGTATTGTGTACAGTTTTGGTCTCCTAACTTGAGGAAGGACATTCTTGCTATTGAGGGAGTGCAGCGAAGGTTCACCAGACTGATTCCCGGGATGGCGGGACTGACAGATCAAGAAAGACTGGATCAACTGGGCTTGTATTCACTGGAGTTCAGAAGAATAAGAGGGGATCTCATAGAAACATTTAAAATTCTGACGGGTTGAGAAAGGTTAGATGCAGGAAGAATGTTCCCAATGTTGGGGAAGTCCAGAACCAGGGGTCACAGTCTAAGGATAAGGGGTAAGCCATTTAGGACCGAGATGAGGAGAAACTTCTTCACCCAGAGAGTGGTGAACCTGTGGAATTGTCTACCACAGAAAGTTGTTGAGGCCAATTCACTAAATATATTCAAAAAGGAGTTAGATGTAGTCCTTACTACTAGGGGAATCAAGGGATATGGCGAGAAAGCAGGAATGGGGTACTGAAGTTGCATGTTCAGCCATGCACTCATTGAATGGCGGTGCAGGCTCGAAGGGCCGAATGGCCTACTCCTGCACCTATTTTCTATGTTTCTATGTTTCTAAGAGTAATGCGCACACCGTCTGAGACCTCTCCTCTGTGGAGGATCCACATTTGCCCTAAGCTGTCCCTGCAGCCGACGCCTATCAAGTCGGTGCCGCAGGACAAAGTGGTGTGCCATCCACTGCCCCCACACTTGGCAAAGGTCACAGCAAAAGGAAGATTGCAAATTTATTTGCTAACGTCTGCTGGAGATGGAGACTGGGGAATGGGGCTCGGGCGGAGAGATGGAGACTGGGAAATAGGGGCTCAGGAGAGAGATGGAGACTGGGAAATAGGGGGTCGGGGGGGAGAGATGGCGATTGGGGAATGAGGGCTCAGAAGAGATGGAGACTGGGAATGGGGGCTCAGGAGAGATGGAGACTGGGGAATGGGGCTGGGGGAGAGTTGGAGGCTGGGAAATAGGGGCTCAGGAGAGATGGAGACTGGGGAATGGGGCTGGGGGAGAGATGGAGGCTGGGAAATAGGGGCTCATGAGAGATGGAGGCTTGGGAATGGGGGCTCGGGAGAGATGGAGACTGGGGAATGGGAACTCGGGGAATAGATGGAGACTGGGGAATGGGGGCTCGGGGGAGAGATTGTGACTGTGGAATGGGGGCTCAGAAAGAGAGATGGAGACTGGTGAATGGGATCTCAAGGGTAGAGATGGAGACTGGGAAATGGGGACGGGAAGAGATGCAGACTGGGAAATGGGGGCTCGGGGCTAGAGATGGAGACTGGGGAATGGGGGCTTGTGAAAGATGGAGTCCAGGGAATGGAGCTCAGGGTGAGAGATGGAGACTGGGGGATTGGGATTCAGGGGGAGAGATGGAGACTGGGGAATGGGGGTCGGGGAGTGATGGAGATTGGGGAATGGGGGTCGGGGAGTGATGGAGAGTGGGGAATGAGGGTCGGGGAGTGATGGAGATTGGGGAATGGGGGCTCACAGGGGAGAAATTCCTAGGAATGGGGGCTAGGTGAGAGAGACAGAGATTGGGGAATGGGGGTCGGGGAGAGATGGAGAGTGGGGAATGGGGGTCGGGGAGTGATGGAGAGTGGGAAATGGGGATCGGGGAGAGATGGAGACTGGGGAATGTGGTGGGTTGGGTTGGGGTATGCATTTCCCACAGAACTGGGTGTAACCCCAACAAGGTGGAGAGTGAGAGTGACACTGACAGGAGCAGCCAGTAAAGGGATGAATGAAACCTGGAAACCTTATTGTGGTTAATAGTAAAAGATTATTTAATCTGGTGGGCGAATGGGGAACAGAGGGTAGAAGACTGAGGATTCTCACTGGAAGAAACAGGGGGAAGGGTGAAAGAAGATTCTTTAACAGAGCTATTAGACTGTGTGATACTTCACCACATGTGACTATTGAGGTAGAGACTAAAACCTAATTTCAAAGGGAATGGGACAATTACTGGAAAGGAGGAATATGAAAAGATCTGCTGGCAGGGAATGGATTTACAGGAGAGAGTGTCAGCACTGAGGTCCTGTGCTGAAATATCTATAATTCTATGCAAACTCTCCTTTATTGAGTCCCAACCCAGGGGGTGGTTTAGAAATGTTGGTGCTGCACTGAGTTTACGATGATGTGACCTGTGAGAAGTGCCCCAAACACCGAGCCCATTGCCCTTTATGCGATCTCTCGGTTTGGTCCAGGTGCCAGCCAGATTTGATGTCTGAAGTCCAAGTGAAGTTCAGTTCTGACCGAGGCTCCCAATTGAGAGTTATCACCTTCACACAGAACTGGGGTCCAAACCAAAGTCCAAGGAGATAGGCAGAGAGATCGGGTCTGTTAAAAGTAGCATCAACTGGGGAGCCTGACCTAATCTTGTGCAATGCAGGAGGAATCTGGCTATGGTTTGAGGGTAAATATCAGCAGGTTATAGGATTACTACTAGTTAGAGGTCGGATATTGTGGCATTACACCCATTGCTACCAGTTACATATAGACTATCAGTGAGTTATTGTATTACTGTTGGTTATGAGGGGAACCTGAATGTTACCAGTATTACTATTAGTTATCAGTACAATTTCAGTGAGTTACCATTAGTTACTGGTGGAATCAAAGTTCCTCCCAGTTCTGGTCTCCCCTCTGCAAATCATTCCCCCACCTTCAGATATCCCTCTTCCCCACCCTTGGTTTCCCCTCTTCCCCACCTTTGGATTCCCATCTTCCCCACCCTTGGTTTTCCCTCTTCCCCACCTTTGGATTTCCCTCTTCCCCATCCTCGGTTTCCCCTCCCCCACTCTCGGTTTCTACTCTTCCCCCACGCTCAGTTTCCCCTCCCTCACCCTTGGTTTCCCCTCCCCTACCTTCGGTTTTCCTTCTTCACCTGCTCACAGGTGACCTCCTGGTTCATGGGACAACTGACACAACAGCAAACTATCAGTAATGGTAGCATAGTGGTAATGTTACTGGACTAGTAATCCAGAGACCTAAACTAATAATCCAGAGATATGAGTTCAAATCCTACTAGGGCAGCTGGAGAATTTAAATTCAGTTAATTAAATAAATCTGGAATAAAAAAGCTAGTATCAGTAATGGTGACTATCAAACTACTGGATTGTTATAAAAACCCATCTGGTTCACTAATGTCCTTTAGGGAAGGAAATCTGCCATCCTTACCTGGACTGACCTATATATGACTCCAGACCTACAGCAATGTGGTTGACTCTTAACTGCCCTCTGAAATGGTCTAGCAAGCCACACAGTTGTATCAAACCCCTATCATGAAGAATAAAACCAGATGGACCACATGATAACAGAACACCCAGCCTAGTTGACCCTGGAAGCAAAGGGTAATGGTTGATGGATGTTTTTGTGAATGGAAGGATGTTTCCAGTGGAATTCCGCAGGGCTCAGTACTGGGTCCCTTGCTTTTTGTGGTGTATATCAATGATTTAGATTTGAATATAGGGAGTTGATTAAGAAGTTTGCAGATGACACTAAAATTGGCTGTGTGGTTGATAATGAAGAGGAAAGTCATGGACTGCAGGAGGATATCAATCTACTTACTGGTCAGGTAGGCAGAGCAGTGGCAAATGGAATTTAATTCGGAGAAGTGTGAGGTAATGCACTTTGGGCGGGCTAATAAAGAAAGGGTATACACATTAAATGGTAGGCAAATTAATAGTGTAGATGAACAAAGGAGCCTTGGCAGGCTTGTCCATAGATCCCTGAAAGTAGCAGGCCAGGTGGATAAGGTGGTTAAGAAGGCATACGGAATGCTTGCCTTTATTGGCCGAGGCATAGAGCAGGGAGGTTATGCTTAAATTGTATAATACTCTGGTTAGGCCACAGCTGGAGTACTGCGTGCAGTTCTGGGCACCATATTATAGGAAGGACGTGATTGCACTAGAGAGGGTGCATGTGGAGATTTACCAGGTTGCTGCCTGGAATGGAGAATCTTAGCTATGAGGATAGATTGGATAGGCTGAGTTTGTTCTCATTGGAACAGAGGAGGTTGAGAGGAGACCTCCTTGAGGTGTACAAAATTTTGAGGGGCCTGGATATAGTGCATAGCAAGGGCCTATTTCCATTGGTGGAGAGATCAATTACGAGGGGGCATAGTTTTAAGGTGGTTGGTGGAAGGTTTAGAGTGGATTTGAGAGAGGGCTTCTATACGCAGAGGGTTGTGGGGGTCTGGAACTCACTGCCTGGAAGGGTGATGGATGCAGAAACCCTCACCACATTTAAAAGGTGCTTGGATGGGCATGTAAAGTGTCATAACCTGCAGGGTTACGGACCTAGAGCTGGTAATTGTGATTAGACTGGATAACCTTTTGTTGGCTGGCTGGCACCATATGATGGTAAGTACTGCAGGGAATCGAATACGTCCAGGGTGATCTCCTGGACAAGTTTCGATCACCTGGATAGGTCGGAGAGGAATTTTCCCAGATTTTTTTTCCCAATTGGCCTGGGTTTTTATCTCGTTTTTGCCTCTCCAAGGAGATCACATGGCTCCGGTTGGAGTGGAATGTAGAATGTTTTAGTGTAAGGGGTGTCGCAGTTGTGTGAGGCGGACTGGTTATGCTGGGTGCTCTTTACCTTTCCGCCATGTTCATTGATCATAGGTTTATATGTAACCTTCAGGGCTGCTGACCGAGGGTTGTGCGACTCTTTGTCGGCCAGCGCGGACACGATGGGCCAAAATGGCATCCTTCTGCGCTGTACGTTTCTATGTTTCTATGACCCTGCAAAGTCTTTCTCAACAACATCTGGAGACTTGTGCCAAAATTGGGAAAGCTGTCCCGCAGACTAGTCAAGCAACAGCCTGACATAGAATTGTGATTGAATCACTATTGATGAACAAAGAATCATATCTTTCAGCCAATGTCTCAGACTCCTCCATCACCATCCCATGCCCACCGGCAGGACAGACCCACCAGGGGTGGTGGCACAGTGGTAGACAGTCAGGAGGGTGTGGCCTTGGGAGTCCTCAACATTGACTCTGGACCCCATGAAGTCTCATGGCTTCAAGTCAAGAAAACCTCCTGCAGATTACCACCTACCACCCTCCCTCAGCTGATGAATCAGTACTCCTCCATGTTGAACACCACGTGGAAGAAGTGTTGAGAATAGCAAGGACACAGAATGTACTCTGGGTTGGGGTCTTCAATGTCCATCACCAAGAGTGGCTCAGTAGCACCACCACTGACCGAGCTGGCCGAGTCCTAAAGGACATAGCTGTCAGACTGGGCCTGCGACAGATGGTGAGGGAACCAACACGAGGGAAAAACCTACTTGACCTCGTCATCACCAATCTACCTGTCGCAGATGCATCTGTCCAGGACAGCAGTGACCACTTCACAGTCATTGTGGAGACAAAGTCCCGTCTTCATACTGAAGACATCCTCCATCGGGTTGTTTGGCACTATCACCGTGCTAAATGAGATAGATTCTAAACAAATCTAGCAGCTCACAACTGGGCATCCATGAGACATTGTGGGCCATCAGCAACAACAGTAGAACTGTATTCCATCAAAATCTCACGGCTCGGCATATCCTTCACTCTACCATCACCATCAAGCCAGGGGACCAATGGTTCAATGAGGAGTGTAGAAAAGCATGCCAGGAGCAGCACCAGGCATACCTAAACATGAGATGCCAACCTGGGGAAACTGCAACACATGCATGTTAAAAAGCAGAAGCAGCATGCCATAGACAGGACTTAGCGATCCCACAATCAACGGATCAGATCAAAGCTCTACAGTCTGGCCACATCCAGTCATGAATGATGGTGGACCATTAAACAACTAACGGGAGGAGGAAGCTCTATGAATATCCCCATCCTCAATTATGGCAGAGTCCAGCAGGAATGCAAAAGACAAGACTGAAGCGTTTGCAACCAATGTTCAGCCAGAAGTGCCGAGTGGATGATCCATTTCGGCCTCCTCCTGAGGGCCCCACCATCACAGAAGCCAGACTTCAGCCAATTTGATTCACTCCACATGATATCAAGAAACAGCTGAGCGCACTGGATAAAGCAAAGGATATGGACCCCAACTACATCCGGCTCTCGTACTGAAGACTCGTGCTCCAGAACTAACCGCACCTCTAGCCAAGCTGTTCCAGTACAGCTACAACACTGGCATCTATCCGACAATGTGGAAAACTGCCCAGGTATGACCTGTCCACAAAAAGCAGGACAAATCTAATCCGGCCAATTACTATCCCATCAGACTACTGTCAATCATCAGCAAAATGATGGAAGGTGTCATCAACAGTGCTATCAAGCGGCATTTGCTCACCAATACCCAGTTTGGGAGAGTATGGGTATGATACACTGGATAGTGTGATGGGAGAGTAAGGGTATGTAAGCAATTGGGCTTCAATGAAACAATCACACTCTTCTCAACTCTAACTTTGCTTCTTATGTAACCTGGTTCACTCTGGTAGAAATCCTGGAGTAGGGACATCGTTGCCCTTTCCCTTTCAGAGTTACCCACCTTTTCATTAAAAAATTAGGTGATGCTATGAAGAATCTTCCTTTCTCAACGGTTACACTTGGTATCAGTTGAAATGTTGCAGATGGGACATTTAAACATGCCTGTGTTCCCCTTAGAACGGAACAGGCTGTGCTCAATTAGCTCAAATCCTCTGGTTGATCCTGCAAAGAAATATTAATTGTAATTTCCAGCTGGAAGGGATTTTGATATTCAGTTTAAATTGCAGGCACTATTGGACCACCTGGAAGTGGAGCTTTCATCATGTCTACTCAGATGTTGATGCAGAGGGGCAGTGGCTGCCAGGTAATTAACATGCCAACATGTTGGAGATATAACATGATACTTAACAGTGCAATCAGAGAAATCACACCACAACCCTACTTGTAAGTGACTTTCAGTCATCAGGGAGTAATCTCTTGCCGATCTGTCTGCTCCTTTATTGTAACAGTATAAGATCCAGTGCTTCATTTCATAAGATCACACAACGCGTACGGAAAAGGAAGTTCATCTTAGCTTGCCATTCAAGCAGACCCTACAGCCCCCCTCATCATAACATCCTTAAACAATTTCAGAGTTCTTTCCTCCACTGCCCGACCCAGGAATCCATTCCACACATTGATCAATTGAGATTGAGACGCCCAAAGCGTAGATTTCTTAATATTGTGGTTTAGACTGGGTGGTTGTTGGCAGGTTTTAGACAGACTGAAATGGAAATAGGCTGCTTGCACAGAACTTTCCTTGCTGAGCTCATTAACTCAGCTTTAGTTGCAGATTTGAACAGGAGTGGGGAGAACATGAATGGTGGGAACAGAAAATTGTGTGCAATTAAAATTCAACGTGAAGGGGACAATCCATTTCCTGGATTTTGGAAACAGCCCGTGGGATGGATATTTAAATGGAGTGTTCACCTGTTTGAAGTAGCCACTTCCTACATCACTGCTCTCCAGCATTCGGAAACAACGCCTCAACGCAAAGTGGGTGGAGTTCTGACCCGACAGAAATCCTGCCCATTTTCCATTGCCAGCTGTCCCAATTTACCCCACTACCATGGTGCTCACAGCGGAAAATCTGGGATCAGCCTTCTCCAGCTTCTACCTGGAACTGAGTCCTCAGAAACTGATGATCAGCCTCATCGCTCTTCTCCACACTGCCTCCTTGTACCTCTGTGATCACCACAGCACATAATGCAAAAGGTGAAGTCTGACCACAATTGGACACAGTACTCGGGGTGCAGTCTAGACCACAATTGGACACAGTACTCGAGGTGCAGTCTAGACCAGAACTGGACACAGAATCGAGGTGCAGTCTGGCCAGAACTGGATACAGTACTCGAGGTGCAGTTTGAACAGAACTGGACACGGTATTCAAGGTGGTCTGACCAGAGCACAGCACATTTTCCTCTACTTGCACTCCAATAAGCACCAATTATGAGAGGCTCTTCACCCCTTGCATGGCATTGCAGGGAGAAAATAGAGTTGAACTGTTGGAATGCAATAGCCTCATTTAGACAGTACTATTGTATTCCTAACACAGATGAGGCTGCACACAGGGAGGTTAAAGTAACAGTGACCTCAGTCTTTAATAAGACACTCCAGAGTGAGGAACAGGCCTCAGGGGCCGGCTTATATACAGTGCTCCCAAGGGATGCTGGGATCCCTTGGGACTTCAGGGGATGCGCTCCCTGGTGGCGGAACATGGGAGTGCATGTTTTACAGATACACAACATCACTCCCCCCACCCCCCCAAAGTCAAAGTGAAAACTATTTACAAGGTGAGGTGGTTGGGAGCCTTTCTTTCCCTGGTGGACCGCCTTGGTACAAATGTCTGTTCTGGTATGTTAGCTGTGCCCTCGCTGGGCTGGTGTGTTGTTGGCCCTGCAGTGCTGCTAGGTGAGCCTGGCCTTGCTGGGCTGTTGGGCGTGATGGGTTCGATTTCCTGGTCCGGGGTTGTGTCGTTGATCCTTTGGGTGTGTGTTGTGGGCTCGAAAAAGGTGGTGTCTGCTGTGGGTTGTTCAGGGCAGTCTGTGAACCGCAGCCTCGTTTGGTCCAGGTGCTTTCTGCAAATTTGTCCATTGCCTAGTTTGACTACAAACACCCTATTCCCTTCTTTAGCTATCACCGTGCCCGCGATCCACTTGGGACCATGACCATTGTTTAGCACATACACAGGGTCATTCAGATCAATTTCCCGTGACACAGTGGCGCGACCATCGTTTACATTTTGTTGCTGCCACCTGCTCTCTACCTGATCATGCAGGTTGGGGTGAACCAGCGAGAGTCTGGTTTTAAGTGTCCTTTTCATGAGTAGCTCAGCCGGGGGCACCCCTTGAGCGAGTGGGGTCTCGTGCGGTAGCTGAGCAGTACTCGGGACAGGCGGTTTGGAGTGAGCCTTCTGTGACTTGTTTAAGGCACTGTTTGATGGTTTGTACTGCCCGCTCTGCCTGCCCATTGGAGGCTGGTTTAAACGGGGCCGAGGTGACATGTTTGATCCCACTGAGGGTCATGAATTCTTTAAATTTGGCACTGGTGAAACATGGCCCGTTGTCACTGACCAGTATGTCAGGCAGGCCGTGGGTGGCAAACATGGCCCTCAGGCTTTCAATGGTGGCGGTGGCGGTGCTTCCCGACATTATTTCACATTCAATCCATTTTGAAAAAGCATCCACCACCACCAGGAATATTTTACCGAGAAACGGGCCCGCACAGTCGACATGGATCCTCGACCATGGTCTGGAGGACCAGGACCACAAACTTAGTAGTGCCTCTCAGGGCGCGTTGCTCAACTGAGCACATACGCTGCATTGCCGTACACAGGACTCTAAGTCAGAGTCGATACCGGGCCACCACACGTGGGATCTGGCTATCGCTTTCAACATTACTATACCCGGGTGTGTGCTGTGGAGATCCGAGATGAACATCTCCCTGCCTTTTTATGGTGGCACTATGCGGTTACCCCACAACAGCTCGTCCTTTCGCCGCTGGAACGGCTTGATTGGCTCTTGCATTTCAACGGGGATGCTGGCCCATCTCCCATGCAGTACACAGTTTTTTACTAGGGACAGCAGAGGATCTTGGCTGGTCCAAGTCCTAATCTGACGGACTGTGACAGGTGATTTATCATTTTCAAACGCTTCCATAACCATCAACAAATCTGCGGGCTGCGCCACCAACAACAAGTTTTCAGGCTGCGCCATTTCCACCCCCGTGGTGGGCAATGGTAGCCAACTGAGAGCATCCGCACAGTTCTCGGTGCCTGGCCTGTGGCGGATGGTATAGTTATACACTGATAGCGTGAGAGCCCACCTTTGTATGCGGGCTGAGGCATTAGTATTTATCCCCTTGTTTTCAGCGAACAGGGATGTGAGGGGCTTGTGATCGGTTTCCAGCTCAAATTTGAGGCCAAACAGGTACTGATGCATTTTCTTTACCCCGAACACACACGCTAATGCCTCTTTCTCAATCATGCTGTAGGCCCTCTCGGCCTTAGACAAGCTCCTCGAAGCATAGGCAAAAGGTTGCAACTTCCCCGCAACGTTAGCTCATTGTAATACACACCGGGCTCCGTACGACGATGCGTCACATGCTAGCACAAGTCTTTTACACAGGTTATACAATACAAGAAGCTTGTTGGAGCATAAAATATTTCTGGCTTTCTCAAAAGCAATTATTTGTTTTTTTTCCCATTCCCAGATCTCACCTTTGTGCAATAACACATATAGGGGCTCTAAGAGGGTGCTTAACCCCGGTAGGAAGTTAGTAAAATAGTTGAGGAGTCCCAGGAATGACCGCAGCTCCGTGACATTCTGTGGCCTGGGCGTGTTCCTAATAGCCTCTGTCTTGGCGTCTGTCGGCCGAATGCCGTCCGCCGCGATCTTTTTCCCCAAAAACTCCACTTCTGTTGCCATGAAGATGCATTTCAACCTCTTCAGCCGCAGCCCTACGCGATCTAGTCACTAGAGGACCTCCTCCAGGTTTTGTAGGTGCTCGACGGTGTCCCGACCCGTGACCAATCTGTCGTTCTGAAAAACCACCGTGTGTAGTACCGACTTGAGTAGGCTCTCCATGTTTCTCTGGAAGATCACTGCAGCCGACTGAATTCCAAACGGGCATCTGTTGTAGATGAACGGTCCCTTGTGCGTGTGAACATAGAAACCTAGAAACATAGAAAATAGGTGCAGGATTGGCCATTCGGCCCTTCGAGCCTGCACCGCCATTCAATGAGTTCATGGCTGAACATGCAACTTCAGTACCCCATTCCTGCTTTCTCGCCATACCCCTTGATTCCCCTAGTAGTAAGGACTACATCTAACTCCTTTTTGAATATATTTAGTGAATTGGCCTCAACAACTTTCTGTGGTAGACAATTCCACAGGTTCACCACTCTCTGGGTGAAGAAGTTTCTCCTCATCTCGGTCCTAAATGGCTTACCCCTTATCCTTAGACTGTGACCCCTGGTTCTGGACTTCCCCAACATTGGGAACATTCTTCCTGCATCTAACCTGTCTAAACCCGTCAGAATTGTAAACGCTTCTATGAGATCCCCTCTCATTCTTCTGAACTCCAGTGAATACAAGCCCAGTTGATCAAGTTTTTCTTGATATGTCAGTCCCACCATCCCGGGAATCAGTTTGGTGATCCTTCGCTGCACTCCCTCAATAGCAAGAATGTCCTTCCTCAAGTTAGGAGACCAAAACTGTACACAATACTCCAGGTGTGGCCTCACCAAGGCCCTGTACAACTGTAGTAACACCTCCCTGCCCCTGTACTCAAATCCCCTCGCTATGAAGGCCAACATGCCATTTGCTTTCTTAACCGCCTGCTGTACCTGCATGCCAACCTTCAATGACTGATGTACCATGACACCCAGATCTCGTTGCACCTCCTCTTTTCCTAATCTGTCACCATTCAGATAATAGTCTGTCTCTCTGTTTTTACCACCAAAGTGGATAACCTCACATTTATCCACATTATACTTCATCTGCCATGCATTTGCCCACTCACCTAACCTATCCAAGTCACTCTGCAGCCTCATAGCATCCTCCTTGCAGTTCACACTGCCACCCAACTTAGTGTCATCCGCAAATTTGGAGATACTACATTTAATCCCCTCGTCTAAATCATTAGTGTTGTTGCAGTTGAGGCCCTTCGAAGACTCCTCCAGCTCCTGCGTCATGTCGGCTGAAGTCAGGTCGAGCTTGATGAATGTCTTGCCTCCTGCCAGCGTCGCAAATAGGTCGTCTGCCTTAGTTAGCGGGTATTGGTCCTGCAGCGAGAAACGATTAATAGTTACTTTATAATTGCCGCAAATCCTGACCGTGCCATCACTTTTGAGTACTGGAAAAGTAGGGCTGGCCCACTTGCTGAATTCCACTGGGGAGATAATGCCCTCGTGTTGCAGCCTGTCCAGCTCGATTTCAACTCTCTCCCTCATCATGTGAGGTACCGCTCGCGTCTTGTGGTGAATGGGTCGTGCCTCTGGAACCAAATGGATCTGCACCTTCACACCGGAAAAGCTTCCAATGCCTGGCTCAAAAAGGGAAGGAAATTTGTTCAGAAACTGGGTACATGAGGCCTCATCGACATGTGATAGCACTCGGATGTCATCCCAGTTCCAGTGGATTTTGCCCAGCCAGCTCCGTCCATGCAATGTGGGGCCATCGCCCGGGACAATCCAGAGTGGCAGTTCGTGCACCATGCCCTCGTATGTGACCATGACCAGGGCGCTTCCCAGGATAGTGATAAGCTCTTTGGTGTACATTCTCAGTTTCGTGTGGATGGGGCTCAGGGCTGGTCTGAATGCCTTGTTGCACCACAGTCTCTCAAACATCTTTTTACTCATGATGGATTGACTAGCGCCAGTGTCCAGTTCCATGGCTACGGGTCAGCCATTCAATTTTAAGTTTAACATTATAGGTGGACATTTCGTCGAACATCTGTGCACCCCGTGTACTTCAGCATCTGCCTCCTCTCTCGGAGGCTTAAAATTGCTTTGATCTACCATGGACCGATCTTCCTCTGCCACGTGGTGGTTTGCAGGTTTTGCAGAGCTTGCAGCTTGTTTGCAAGCTCATTGGAGGTGCCCCATTGTTCCACAGCTCTTGCAAACACACTCTTTGAAGCGACATGAATAGACTGAATGGAAGCCTCCACAATGCCAACAAGGTGTGAATTGCCTTGCATTCATTCTTTGTTGCGGACTCTGAGTCATCTAGGTCACCTGAGGCCTGCTGGCAGTTGCAAGCTCATGGGTTCTGCCCTGTACATTTCTGCTCGCAAACACAGTTCCAGTTAATTTATGAACATTGCTAGCACTTGTGTGCTGAGAGATTTGTTTGGTTGTATCACTGGTGGACATAAACACCTGTGCTTTCGCAATGGCCTTACTGAGGGTCGGTGTTTCTACAGTCAAAAGTTTTCGTAGGATGGTCTCATGGCCAATGCCCAGTACAAAAAAGTCTCTGAGCATTTGCTCCAGGTAGCCATCAAACTCACATTGTCCTGCAAGTCACCTTAGTTCGGCAACGTAGCTCGCCACTTCCTGACCTTCAGATCGCTGTCACGTGTAGAACCGATACCTTGCCATCAGCACGCTCTCGCTCGGGTTAAGATGCTCCCGAATCAGTGTACACAGCTCCTCATATGACTTATCTGTGGGTTTCACCGGAGCCAGAGGATTCTTCATGAGGCTGTAGGTCGGTGCCCCGCAGACCGTGAGGAGGACCGCTCTCCTTTTTGTAGCGCTTCCTTCTCCGTCCAGCTCATTGGCTACAAAGTACTGGTCTAGCCATTCGACATAGGCTTCCCAGTCCTCACCCTCCGAGAACTTCTCCAGGATGCCCACAGTTTGCTGCATCTTTGCGTTGGATTCGTATTCTCGTCGCCAGTTATTGTGTTCCTAACACAGATGAGGCTGCACACAGGGAGGTTAAAGTAACAGTGAGTCTTTAATAAGACACTCCAGAGTGAGGAACAGGCCTTCAGGGGCAGCTTATAAAAAGTGCTCCCAAGGGATGCTGGGATCCCTTGGGACTTCAGGGGATGAGCTTCCTGGTGGCGGAACATGGGAGTGCATGATTTACAGATAAACAACAAGTACGATGATCAAAATCGCACTGTGGGCCAAGTTTCACAACATTGGGCAAAGCTCCACCTACAGCTCACCCGACTGAAATGGGCAGAGCGATTGTTGGGATCAGGCCTGCTCAAGCAGGCTTTTTGAAGGAACATGACAGTTTGATTTGATTTCAAAATGTTTGCTATTTTTGTGTTTACAATTACATTTTTCTGGATTTTGCACTATGTCTTCTTTGGGTTTCCTTTCTGTGATAATTTTTGGCCATCACTGGCATTTTAATTGCACTGTACAAATTGGTGAGAATGTGAATTCCACTGGCAGTTTTGAACACAAACTGTATGATTTAGATCAGGAGGAGGAGTTCAAAAGCACCAACACATGCAATGACATTTGATGCACTTTGCCAGCACCCATCTGGTAAATTGGGTTGAGGTACAGATCAGCCATGATCTAGTTGAATGGTGCAGCATGCTCGAGAGGTTGAGTGACCGATTCCTGTTCCTATGTTCCATCACTATCCTGATACCCGTGTTTGTAGAGCAGACCACACATGCTCCTGGATATGCTAGCGGAGATCCATTTTTACCACCTCTCCTTCACAAGACAAGAGACAGTAAGTTCATGTCTGGGTGCACCACCATTGACAGGGCAGGAGAATGGGACTTCTGACCTACTGTCTGCCCTGGCAATAATTGCACCCTAAATCCCAGGCAAAGAGGTAGTTACCTATGGGAGGCATCCACGCCATTCACATCACTACTGGGGAGCCTCGTATGGGGCACCAGAAATCCAGAGGAGCCCTTTCATTTTTTCTAACTCTTAGATCAATTACTCCCACTCATTGTGGGACCCACTTATGACCATTGTACGGTGACCACAGCTACTTCACATGGGAGTACTAACCGTTGGCCAGGATCAGAGTGCAACAAGCGGGATTTCCAGGAGAGCAATGTATCTCATACGCCCCACCTCCAAATGTGAAATTGAACTCCGGACCCCCCTGGTCTGCTTGGCTCAATCACACACTACCTGATGCATTTACTCACGGAACTCAACTCAGGTTGAAATGTTTGTTTCCTACCCTATCCACTTAAATAGAATTGCCGAATTTATGACTAACTTCTAGAACCAGAAACGAGGGATATTCTTCCAGAGCTGGTCAGTTCTGTAATTCGACCAGTGAAAACCCATTAGTTGGGCTTGTGCTTCTGAATGTTCACCGGGATATTGAAGTGAATCGTAGCAGAGTTATTGATAGACTAGCGACACATAACCAGCGTTTGGGCTTTGTGCTTTTAAGTTAATGTCCGACAAGACTGTTTTTTCAATTTATTTGCTTTATTTGAATTGTTAGATTAACGGAAGTAACAATTTTTTCGATTGAACCTTATTGTGAAATTCCTATTTGAAAAATAGACCTTTTGAAGTCAATTTTTGGGGTTTGGCGAGCTCATATCCAAACAACCCACTGAAAATAAAGCATGCCGTCGCGCAGAAGAGAACTGCTGCAGATGAAACGATCCAATACTGAGGTCAAACTGGTAGACATGAATAGTGCTCATCTGCTACTAGAAAACCAGTGCAGCACTCCTTACACTTGTCGTAACCTGGCTCCTTCTCTAGAGATACCAGGGCCGAGAGTCCAGAAAATGTTTCATTATGCTTGACTACACATAAGAAGGATGAAGTGGTAGCCTCGTCTTATCCTGGATAGTTTTTTTTAGATCACCACACAGACATGATCAACATTTCTATTTATTTTATTTTATATTCTGCTTGCTCCACTCAACATAAGCCTCGCTTTTAAAAGACATGGGAGTTGAATTTCCTTGGGTCTTCTCCCACTCAACCATGGGACCGTTGGCAGAAACCCTGTTTATGTGCGTGGGCAGTGGTTTTTCCCTGATCTCCCGCTAAAGTATGGGAGGACCGAGCGGGAAAAGAAACAAGGAAATACATCCCCTATTCTGTTCAACCTTCCCGGCTTGAAAACCGATCCCCAAACTATCCATTTCCAATACCAAGGTGCAAACATTTTCATCAGTAGTTCAGAATTTCATATTCTGGTCAGGGTTCACACTTACTTACTTGATACATATACGGATAGCAATTGGCGTTGGTGGAAATAGTGACCAAGCACTTAAAGTGTTTGTATAACTTTCCTCCGTTCACTTTTTAATGGAGCAGTGAAACTATTTTAAATAGAATCATAGGCGGCAAAATTGCCCTTTTTTATAGCCCCATTCGCACCTCTGGGGGGGCGCTAATGGGGCGCAACGAGGTTCTCGCCCGGGGGAAGGGGTCGATAACACCTCTGGGGAAATTGTCCCGGAGGTTAGGGGGACGATGTGCTGGTAGCGCTGCGCCCCGCGATTTGCGCCCCGGGCTGGCGCACCCTCACCGCCCCACACCGACCGCTTTACGCCACGTGGGGGAAATTGCCCCGCGGGTGGCAAAGACGACGCCGGCAGACGTCACCGAAGCTAGTGGACATCTACTGCCAGGCGCCCCTTAAAGGGCCGCCATTTTCTTCCGTCGGCCCGACAATGGTGGCCCTCGCCTCGACCAGGCTGCCATCCTGCAGCTCGGCACTCCATTTTGCGTGCCGGGCTGTTAGCCCTGTTGAGAGCGTCCCTGGTAGCCCAATGGCGGCTGCCAAAGGGCCTGCCGAGCACGCAGTGGCCCTCCCCTTTTATTGAAGGGTAAGGGCGTTGTGCCGCGTCAGCGGGGTGCTGGGCTTGGGGGCATGGCGCTGGGCCCAGCATCGCTCTACCGCCCTGGGATTACCCCTCCACGCGTAGCACCTCCGATATTGCTCGCCTCCGTTGAGGGGCACGGTGGAAGGGCTGAATTCCATGACGGGGGCGGAATTTCTGGGCTGGGCAATAAATGTCCCGGCCCCGGAAGGTTACCGCCTCTAAAAGGGCAATTTCACCCCCAGAGAATCTTACAGCACAGAAGGAGGCCAATTGGCCCTTCGGCCTGTATTTCAGCCCGGATGCACATTGCAGGCTGTTTTGAGGTCGGGCAGCCTTAACAAACAGATTTCCCAAACGTCCTGTATTTTTCAGCTTTAAATTTTTTTTAGTGATTTCCCGCCCACAGGCAGCCTGGTTGACAGGCGAGTTGCCTCTCAGGCGGGAAGTCAGCAGCACAAGGCCGCTGCCAAGGAGAGCAGGTAGGTCTAGGGGAGGCGTAGTAGAGATCGTGGGGAGTGGGCTTGATTGTGGAGGGGGAGGGGTTGCCGATCGTGGGGGTGGTCCTGATCTCACTGGGGGCCAATGGTGGTCGGGGGAGGACATCATGATCGTTGGGGGTGGCTGATTATGGTCGTCATGGTGGGAGGGCCTCCCATGGCAGTCAGGGGAGGCGGATGGTGGTCGGGGTTGGGATCCCATGGACATTGGGGGATCCGATTGCAGGGGCGTGGTATCCGATGGTGGTTGGGGGGTGCATAACAAATGGTGATTCAGGGACAAATGGTGGTTGGGAAGTCTTATGGAAGTGGCGCGGGGGGGAGAGCAGATAGATTATGGGGTGGGGTTTACTGGGTATATTTTTGAGCCTAGAGGAAACACACCTGCTCCTCCTGGCCCACAAGCAGTACCTCACGGATCCAGCCCTTCTCACCTCTTTTCACATGCCGGGTTTCCCGAGGCCTGGGAAACTCAGTTAACAGTAGTTAAAAATAGAATGACTGTTAAAATGAAGGCAAGCAGCCTTAATATAATATTTAAATAACCAACTCACCTCCCACAAGTGGATTGGTAACTCTCTCTCACCCGCCTCCGTTACACTGTTGTATTGCCTCACCTCCTTCCAAAATGCATCACTTCACACTTCTCTCCTGAGCTCCGATTCCCCAGTCTCCACCTCTCCCCCAGCCCCATTCCCCAGTCTCCATCTCTCCCCGAGCCCCCATTCCCCAGTCTCCATCTCTCCCTGAGCCCCCATTCCCCAGTCTCCATCTCTCCCCCAGCCCCATTCCCCAGTCTCCATCTCTCCCCGAGCCCCCATTCCCCAGTCTCCATCTCTCCCCCAGCCCCATTCCCCAGTCTTCATCTCTTTCCGAGTCCCATTCCCCACTCTCCATCTCTCCTGAGCCCCCATTCCCCAGTCTCCATCTCTCCCGAGTCCCCATTTCTCCCCGACCTCCATTCCCCAGTCTCCATCTCTCCCCGAGCCCCCATTCCCAAGTCTCCATCTCTTCCCCGACCCCCATTCCCCAGTCTCCATCTCTTCCGAGCCCCCATTCCCCAGTCTCCATCTCTCCCGAGCCCCCATTCCCCAGTCTCCATCTTTCCCGAGCCTCCATTCCCCAGTCTCCATCTCTCCCCGAGCCCCCATTCCCCAGTCTCCATTTCTCCCCGAGCCCCCATTCCCCCATCTCCATCTCTCCCCGAGCCCCATTCCCCACTCTCCACCTCTTCCCGAGCCCCCATTCCCCATCTCCATCTCTCCCTGAGCCCCCATTCCCCAGTCTTCATCTCTCCCCGACCCCTATTCCTATCTCCATCTCCATCCTTGAGCACCCATTCCCCCATCTCCATCTCTTCCCCCTCCACTCTTAAGCTCCCCCCCCCACACCCTATTTCTGCCCTCCCCAATTCCCAACTCTCCAGTCCCCTCCCGGCTGCACTCCTTGCAGTTACAGCTCTCTGTGGCGGTGTTACGGTGACGTCAACGAGTCAGAGGCTTCTTCAACAGCATTGGTATACCCCCCTCAATCCGAGTTCCATTTTTTGAGGTATTTTTAATACTTTTCACAAAGTTAAGTACAGATAAAGAGGGCCATTCAGCTCATCTAGTTTATTGTTCCACTGAAACCGACAACCTGCCCAAGTGCCTCTTGGATAATGCTGGTGTTCTTGTCCCTCTATTTTATTCCAAGCATCAACTTGTGAAGAAGGGTTTCTTGACATCACTCCGGAACTTGCCTTTGACCAGTTTACATCTGTGTCTCCTTGTCCTTAACTTACTATAACTCCAACAGTGTCTCAGATTAACCTTTTCTATTCCATTTCTTTCCCACTGTGAGGTCTCTTCTTATTTGCCTCTTTTCAAAATGTTTAGATTTTTCTTGATGGCCATGCACCCCGACATGATAGTTGCAATGGCAAAGGTGCCCGAGAGCCTCTCCGTGATGGTAAGGAGCATGGAGGAGTCCGCATCCAACATTCCATAGAGCTCTGTGCACACCAGGGAGCCCATTATTTCCAGTGTGCAGACGATGGTGGACTCCCAGAGAGACCGTGCGGATCCAGACCTCATGACGTGTGTCATGGGCGATGTGGCAGCTCCCATTTCGGCACAGGCGGAAGCAACGCAACATCTTAGTGTTATAACGGAGACAATGGTTGGTGGCATCGAAGCTCAGAATGCTCTCATGCAGTCTCATCTTGATGCCATGTATGGTCTGACTGCTGTCATGCAGTCAATGACTGCTGGCATCAAGTCACAGACTGCTCTCATGTAGTCTCTGGATGCCACGCACACTCTGACTGGTGCCATCGCCGCTGGGTCCACCACAGTCCACCGGGGGTCTCACAATGACGTAGCAGCCCACCAAGCTGTGCTCCAGCAGATTGGTGCGGAGGCTGAGGTGATGCCCCCGGAGGAGCGGCAGTGGGTCAGTGGAGCAGGAATCTGCTGTCCTCTCTCAGGATGACAGTATTCCTGATCCCACCACTGCCACTCCGCCATTGCACTTGTCCATGCCTGTCACCCAGCCAGCCCAGACTACCGCCGCCAGCCTGAGGTGCTGCAGTCTGCAGCCGGGCCTTCCAGGCCCAGAGCTGGTTGAGGGCATCCTGCAAGGCCATCTGTAGTCTCTGGCCCTGACACACAGCAGCCTTCCACCAGCTGTGCTGCAGCTACAGGGGACACACTGTTAAACCAAGTGTTGAGGGGATATAAAGAATTGCACAAGGGTGAGTGTTAAATATATTTGTAGTTATGATACTGTTAAATGTTATGAGATAAATTTTAATTGGAATGTTGCATCTTTGGTGGTGTCTCTCATTTTGGTTTTGGGGCTGTGGTATGGAAGGGTAAATAGATGAGCTAATGGGGACATGCAGAGGAAATGGGAAGTGGGATGGATTGAACTGAAGTCTGATGAGATGGTCCCGGACCACCCCTGCAGAATCGCGATTGAGTGGCTGCCTCCTCCGTCGCTGGTTTTGTTGCTGCTCCTCCTCTTCCTCTTGAGATGGTGGAGCTATGCCTGCTGGCAATGGCTACACTCTCATGATTGCCAAGTGGTGCAGCATGCAGCAGATGATGAAGAAAAGTTACACTTGCTCACCGAGTACTGGAGGACTCCTCCCAAGTGGTCAAGGCAGCGGAACTGTTGCTTGAGCACTCTGATGGTCTGCTCAATGATATTCCTGGTGGCGGCATGGCTCTCATTATATGAATGCTGGGTGGGATTGTTGGGGTTGCGGAGGGGAGTCATGAGCAGGTGGAGAGCGGAAAGCCCTTGTTTCCGACTAGCCAGCCGCGAGCTTGATGTGGTGCCTGGAAGAGAGCTGGTGCAGGATGAATGCATCATGGCTGCTGCCTGGATAGCGGGCATTGACAGTGAGGGTTCTGCATGTGTGGTCGCAGACCAACTGCACATTCAGTGAGTGGAAGCCTTTGCGGTTACGGAATGCCTCAGGATTGTGATGCAGTGTCCGCAAAGCGAGGTGGGTGCGGTCAATGGTGCCCTGCACCATGGGGAAGCCTGCTATCCTGACAAAACCACATGCACATTCCAGCTGCTTCTCTCTGGTCAAGAAGAAGGAAATGCATTCCCTTCTCCTTCTGTACAGAGCAGCTGTGACCTCACGGATGGAGCAATGGATGGCAATCTAAGAGATGTTGGAGATGTCTCCTGTTGCACACTGGAAGAATCCACTGGCGTAGAAATTGAGCACAATGGTGGCCTTGACTGCCACTGAGAGCCATCCTCACCCTGGTCTGAGGCTCGAGGTCTGGTTGCAGGAGCTGGCAGAGCTCTGTGACCATGTCCTTGCTGAAGCACAGCCTTCAAACACACTGTTCCTCAGTAAAATTGATGTCAGAGGACTGATGCTAGAATAGCCTGAAAGGGTAAGGACTCCTGTTGACAGCCCTGTTGGGCCTCCTCCCTCTGGCCACGTTTTGGTGTCGCTCTCCCTGTCTTTCTCTCTGCCTAAGTTGTTTCCGACGGTGATGTCGGAGCAGGAGGTCGAGTGCCAACACAGCCCCCATGAAACGCTATAAATGTTGTCATTTCAAATCTGCCCTCAATGAAAGACAGGAATTTTTAACAGCCAGATCACTCCTTCTGTCATGTATGTAACCTTCATGTAACTGTAACCTTCATGTAACAACATTGCATTCTGTATACACCTAAGAAATGCACACCTTGACCACAGGAGGCGAACTTGTGGGAGACACTCCTCACCTGGTCATCCAAGTATATAAAGGGAGGTCCCACACAGGGTCATCACTTCTTGGTCCTGTAAATAAAGGTACAGGTCACAGAGTGACCTTGTCTGCAGAATGTGCCTCGTGTGAATTTAGAGTAGTGTGTAAGGACATTACATTTGGCGACGAGAAACGGGAATCAACACTCACAAGAATGACCACCGGTAGCACAGAGGAACGGTACTGTGTTGGTGAGGACTGGGACGATTTTGTTGAGAGGCTCCAGCAGAGCTTTGTCACGAAGGACTGGCTGGGAGATGCAGCGGCTGACAAGCGAAGGGCGCATCTACTGACCAGCTGTGGACCTAAGACATACGTGCTGATGAAAGACCTGCTTGCCCCGAGAAGCCGGCGGACAAAACCTTTGAGGAGCTCAGCAAACTGATCGGTGAGCACCTCAAATCGGCGAGCAGTATACACATGGCCCAACACCAATTCTTTACACACCGACGTCAGGAAGAACAGAGCATACCGGACTTCGTTGCGGACCTTCGGCGCTTGGCCAGCTTCTGTAAGTTCACAGACGCCTGCAGGGGGGAGATGCTATTTGAGGGCATTGGTCATGCCGGGATTTTCAGAAAGCTAATTGAGACCAAGGACTTGACCTTGGAAGCGGCGGCGTTGATGGCTCAGACCTTCATGGCGGGGAAGGAGGAAACCAAGATAATATACATGCGCAACTCTGCTTCCAATGTGGCGATGGATCAGGGAGTTAACATTGTAAATGTGACTCAGAACCCCGCAGGCAGGCAATGGCAATTCGACATCACTTAGGCAGCAACAGACTTCAGAGTGGGTCCTCAACAGAGTCAATGTCAGGTTGAACGGTGTCACAGTGGACAATGCGTCCCGGGGCGGGGTCATTGACACCCACTAACAGAGTGCTCAAGAGTAATCAAAGAGACAATCAGAGAGGAATGCCTGGTAACAGCTCTTTTGTTCACAACAATCTCAGCTCAAGCTGGAGGTACGGGGGCAGACATGCTGCAAAAACCTGCAGGTTTCAACAATTCATCTGTAGAAATTGTAACTTCAGTGGACATTTAGCCAGAATGTACAAGAAGCCCGCAGCGAGGCTAATTTATGAGGCAGATGAACCACAAGAGGGGTCTGCAAGGCAGGGTGATGCTTGGGACAAAGCAATGGACGCTGAAGTTCAGCGGGTTCATGTGGCAAACATCCACAGGTCATATACCAAAATGCCACCTCTGATGATGAAAGTCCTATTATCGGCATCCCGGTATGCATGGAGCTGGACACAGGGGCCAGCCAGTCACTTATGAGTATCCAACAATTTGAGAAATTATGGCCACTCAGAGCTAGCAAACCCAAACTAGAATGCATTGACACGCAATTGTGGACGTACACCAAAGAGATCATCCCAGTGCTAGGCAGTGCAATGTTGGTGGCCACATATAATGGATCAGAGAACCGGCTGCCACTCTGGATTGTCCCGGGAAATGGTCCCGCACTTTTGGGGAGGAGCTGGCTAGCTGAGATGAACTGGAAATGGGGGGATGTGCACACCATTTCATCTGTGGAGCAAAGTTCATGCTCACAGGTCCTACAGAAATTTGAGTCACTATTTCAACCCGGTGTCGGGACTTTCAAAGGTGCCAAAGTAGTGATACGCATCACCCCGGACGCCACACCAGTGCACCACAAAGTCAGAGCTGTGCCGTATGTGATGCGGGAGATAATTGAGAGTGAGCTGGGCAGGTTGCTAAGAGAGGGCATAATTTCGCCCGTTGAATTCAGCGACTGGGCAAGCCCCATCATCCCTGTCCTAAAAACGGATGGCTCAGTCAGGATCTGTGGCGACTATAAGGCCACTATCAACCGAGTGTCACTACAAGACCAATACCCATTTCCGAGAGCAGAGGATCTTTTTGCCACGCTGGCAGGCGGCAGGCTGTTCACCAAGTTGGACCTCACTTCACCTTCATGACCCAGGAACTGGCCGAAGAATCCAAGCTACTGACCACCATCACCACGCACAAGGGGCTGTTTGTCTACAACAGGTGTCCATTTGGCATTCGTTCAGCAGCCGCTATCTTTCAAAGGAACATGGAAAGCCTGCTCAAATCCATCCCTGGAACAATCGTATTTCAGGACGACATCCTTTTCATGGGTCGAGACACCGAGGAACACCTCCACAACCTGGAGGAGGTGCTACGCCGACTGGACCGGGTAGGCCTGCGACTAAAGAAGTCCAAGTGTGTGTTTTTGGCCACAGAGGTCGAGTTTTTGGGCAGGAGCGTTGCCGCAGACGGGATCCGGCCTATCAAATCCAAAACGGAGGCGATCCGTCGCGCACCCAGGCCCGGCAACACGTCGGAGTTGCGTTCATTTCTGGGCATCTTGAAGATTTCGGAAACTTTCTGCCGAACTTAAGCACATTTTTGGAGTCACTACACGTGCTCCTCCGTAAGGGTTGCGATTGGTTTTGGGGGGACTGTCAGGAACGGGCTATCAATCGGGCGCGGAACCTGCTTTGTTCTAATAAGCTGTTGACCCTGTACAACCCCTGTAAGAAATTGGTTTTGACATGTGATGCATCATCCTATGGGGTTGGGTGCGTGTTGCAGCAGAGTAATGATGAGGGCCAACTCCAACCTGTGGCTTATGCCTCCAGGTCGCTCTCCCAAGCAGAACAGGGATATGGGATGGTTGAAAAGGAAGCACTCGCATGTGTCTACGGAGTGAAAAAGATGCACCAGTACCTTTTTGGCAGAAGGTTCGAGTTAGAAACGGACCACAAGCCGTTAACATCCCTGTTGTCAGACAGCAAAGCTGTCAATGCCAATGCGTCAGCTCGCATACAGCGATGGGCTCTCACGCTGGCTGAGTATGACTACACCATACGGCACCGGCCAGGCACCGAATATTGCACTGACTCGCTCAGCAGGTTTCCACTGGCCACCACTGAGGGGGCAGCGGAGCAAAGCGCTGAGATGGTCATGGCTGTTGGTGCCTTTGACAGCGCAGGCTCCCCCATCACAGCCCACCAGATCAAAATCTGGACCAACAAAGATCCCCTCCTATCCTTGATTAAGAAATGTGTCCTGACTGGGGATTGGGCGCCCGCACACGGAGAATGCCCTGAGGAGGTCAGACTGTTTCACAGACGGATGGATGAGCTCTCCATCCCAACCGACTGCCTGCTATGGGGCAGCTGGGTAGTCATGGCAGAAGGGAAGGGAAGCATTCATCAGGGAACTCCACAGCGAGCACCCAGGCATCATACTAATGAAGGCCATTGCCCGGTCACATGTATGGTGACCGGGAATTGACTCAGACCTGGAACACTGTGTTCGCAGGTGCACGATGTGTGCCCAGCTTGGCAATGCCCCCAGGGAGGCCCCACTCAGCCCGTGGCCCTGGCCCACCATGCCATGGTCATGTATTCACATAGACTACGCAGGCCTGTTCATGGGAAAAATGTTCCTCATTGTTGTTGATGCATACTCGAAATGGATCAAGTGCATCATATTGAATTCGTGCACGACATCCACCATAGTGGAGAGTCTGCGTGCGGTCTTTGCGACCCACGGCTTGCCAGACATCCTGGTTAGCGACAACAGCCCATGTTTCATTAGCTTTGAATTCCGGGAGTTCATGTCGGGTAATGGCATAAAACATGTCAGAACAGCACCGTTCAAGCCGGCTTCCAATGGCCAGGCAGAACGTGCGGTCCAAATCATAAAAAAAAGGCATGCTCCGGATTCAAGGACCCTCCCTTCAATGCCGCCTATCACACCTCCTGCTGTCCTATAGGTCCCGATCGCATTCGCTCATGGGAATCTCGCCCGCAGAACTACTCATGAAACGTACACTAAAAACTCGGCTGTCCCTCATTCATCCAGTCCTGTCAGACATTGTTGAGGGCAAGCGCCAGTCCAAAAATGAGTGCCATGACCATAACTCAAAGGGGAGATGTATAGAAATCGATGACCCTGTATTTGTTCTTAATCAAGCTTTGGGGCCCAAGTGGCTTGAGGTACTGTAATTGGCAAAGAGGGGAATAGGGTCACAGTGGTCAGACTTAACAATGGACAGATATGCTGCAAGCATCTGGACCAAGTTAAAAAAAAGGTTCAGCATGGACACTGAGGAACCTGAGGAAGATCATGAGATGCTGCCCACACCACCGCCAATGAACGAGCAACAAGAACATTCAGCAGCATGCACAGTCCCTGCGGCCAGCCCGGACAAGCCGGAATCACCACAGGTGACAGAAACGCATGCCAAGGCTTAACAACCAGAGCCCCGACTGCGGCGCTCCACGAGAGGGCGTCGACCGCCTGAAAGACTTAATCTTTGACCCCACAAGATGTTGGGGGAGAGGTGATGTCATGTAACTGTAACCTTAATGTAACAACACTGCATACTGTATACACCTAAGAAATGCACACCTTGACCACAGGAGTTGAACTTGTGGGAGACACTCCTCACCTGGTCATCCAGGTATATAAAGGGAGGTCCCATGCAGGGTCATCACTTCTTGGTCCTGTGAATAAAGGTACAGGTCACAGAGCGACCTTGTCTGCAGAATGTCCATTGTTAAGTCTGATTCCCGGGATGGCGGGACTGACATATCAAGAATGACTGGATCAACTGGGCTTGTATTCACTGGAGTTCAGAAGAATGAGAGGGGACCTCATAGAAACATTTAAAATTCTGACGGGTTTAGACAGGTTAGATGCAGGAAGAATGTTCCCAATGTTGGGGAAGTCCAGAACCAGGGGTCACAGTCTAAGGATAAGGGGTAAGCCATTTAGGAGAAAGTTCTTCACCCAGAGAGTGGTGAACCTGTGGAATTGTCTACCACAGAAAGTTGTTGAGGCCAATTCACTAAATATATTCAAAAAGGAGTTAGATGTAGTCCTTACTACTAGGGGGATCAAGTGGTTTGGCGAGAAAGCAGGAATGGGGTACTGAAGTTGCATGTTCAGCCATGAACTCATTGAATGGCGGTGCAGGCTCGAAGGGCCGAATGGCCTACTCCTGCACCTATTTTCTATGTTTCTATGTTTTCTATGTGCGAATTTATAGTAGTGTGTAAGGACATTACACCTTCAACTGAAAATCACTGAGATCTGTCAAACAGCCTGTCTGCCTATGTGGAAGTAAACTGCACACAGTATTGGCCGACTAAAACTTTTTCCAAAGATGGCGCCTTTAAATAGCACTCCTCCAACCGACTCCCAACTGAAACTCAACAGTTGAAACTGTCGCTGTCAGCGTCAGGTGGTAAGACAGAGGACGCGACTGAATTTAGCTTGCGGGGCGGTAGCGGGGCGGTAACGATGTCATCATCGCCGGGCACAGCCGAGCGGGGAGCTACCTGTTAACAAAGCCCCCGCCTAATGTAGTGGGAGGCACTGTGGCCGGACGAAAACTCATTTGCTCCCCGTTAGCGTAAACGTGAGGCACAAAGTACCCAAATTTCGCCCCCTCTGTAGCTAACCGTGTGTCACATTTACAGATTTTTTTTTACCAGTTTGGGGAAAATTCAAGTTCTTTTTAAATCATATTCTTTTAATATGTTTTTTTTTAAAGCTGAGACAATAGGCAGTTAAGATGCTAATGAGCTAGTTTTGATATTATTTCTCCACAGACTGTAAATAATAACCAATTCATTAGCCTGTCGTAGAATCAAGAAACACTTTACACCACTAAGATGGATAGTCTTGGCTCCCTTTCTGGTTGTGAACAGAGGGAGATAAAACGCAGAGACAGAGACACGATGGTGGTCATGTTTTTGAAACAGAAAACTGTCAGGGCGTCAGGCCAGAAAAGCCTGCAAGTAAGTTAGAATGTAAGAAACAGAAGTAGGAATTATTCTATTTAACACAAGCAAGCGAGCTCATTATTTTCTTATGTGAAAACAAATTGTACTGATTCAAGTAATTAAATCCAATCATAACTGTGAAATAAAGTAGCTTAATGACTTGTGCCTGGCCTCATCTCACCAAGTGGATGTTTGGTTCGCCTCCAGAGAGATTGAAGGAGCATGTATGTGAGAGAGATGAACCTGCAGTTCAGGTCACAAGGGGGCCCTGTTGTTACACCCCCTGGGTATATCATAGAGTTAGATATAGGGCAGTACGGACACACTCCTGAACACAGTCAGTCTGCCTATAGGCATGATCAGCACCACTGTACCCCAGAGATTATCTAAGGCAATATGCAAATTTGTAACGCACTGCTATACCTGGCCCAGGGAGTGCTTGATGCTGGACTCGGTGCCTGAAATTAGAACAAATACTCTATTCCCCAGCACTGATGAGCATAGGTGTTTACTGCAAAATAAACTGCAAGGAAGTAAAAGCTAAGTATTAGCACAACATGGCAATCACTGCCTTGGCATTGTTCAGTGATAACCCAACATCATTCTATGTTTATTTTAAGCCACCTGATCAGAGTGAGTGCAGGACAGGCGGACATTACAAAAGGAGGAGGCAACACTAAACCTAACACTGTGACACAGGCAGTGCAGTTCTGTGGATCCTGATTCACTCTGGTCCTTCCTAGTGCTGGTACAGCAGTAGCACTAAATTGCTAATCTCACCAAACAGTTGCATTCCACAGGCAGTGGTGCTATTTTGAAGGTGTGTTTCTTTTAGTTATACCCAAACTGTGCAGGAAATACCCCTTTAAACTTCCTGCACCACATTCAACTTCTCTCTATCTTTTTTTCTGGAAAAAATCTTTTAAATTGAGTTGTAAGTATTTAGCCTGATGTCATTAAAGCCCAGTTCATGTGATCAGTTGCATACAGTTTTAGTAAAACTTTGCTTGCGGCAGTGTTAAGCATCACCACTG
This sequence comes from Pristiophorus japonicus, assembly GCF_044704955.1. NCBI lineage: Eukaryota > Metazoa > Chordata > Chondrichthyes > Pristiophoridae > Pristiophorus > Pristiophorus japonicus. Next base: position 66,371,474 of record NC_091977.1, on the reverse strand, counting down.
TAGATTCAATCAGCTCATGTAACATCTGTCACTATTTGTTGTACTATAGTGAAGTTAATCCAGCTTCCCTCAATCCCACCTGTTGTGGTCAATCTGCAACATCACTCCCCACTTGAACATATTCCACTATGTAACCCCATTACTAAAACAACTACCATTACTTGCATTTATATAGTGCCTTTAATATGGAGGAACATCCCACTTGTGTGTAACAATGTGGAGATATTAGTTTAGTTTTGATGTGGAGATATTAGTTACTAAAGTTATTTATAATGTGTAGACATCAGAAAGAAAGAACTTGCATTTCTATAGTGCCTTTCACATCCTCAGGATGTCCCACAGCACTTCACAGTTAACAAAGTACTTTAGAAGTGTAGTTACTGTTGTAATGTAGGGAAACACAGCAGCCAATATGTGCACAACAAGCTTCCCCAAACTAGAAATGAAATAAATGATCAGTTAATGTATTTCAGATGATGTTGGTTGAGAGATAAATATTGGGCATGACACCGAGAGAACTCCCCTGCTCTTTGTCAAATAGTGCCATGGAATGTTTTACATCCACCTCAACAGGTAGACGGAGCCTCGGTTTAACAGCTCATCCAAAAGACAGGTGGTGTTCAGATTACCTAGTTCGGCAATGAATTTCATCAGGATGAAAGCAAATATTGGAACTCAAATCATGAATGCAGCTGCGGTGCCTTTCCTCTCTCCGATCTCTGGTCCCGTTTGGCCTTTGTAGCAGGTGGCAATCCTATTTCTGAAGCAGCCTCCGATCTCTTTGGAAGAACATGGATACATATGACGTTGCATCACTTTGCTGGTTGGATTCTGATAGGCATGTGGAAACTTGGTGCACAAAAAAAGGGAAGTCATAATGATGTCCCTAGATACTGTGCAGATGATGAACCATGACAGTCATAGAATTATAGAATCATACAACACAGAAGGTGGCCATTTGGCCCATCGTGCCTGTGTCGGCACTTTGAAAGAGCTACCCGATTAGTCCCACTCCCCTACTTTTTTCTCCTAGACTTGCAAATATTCCTTTTCCAGTTTATATCCAATTCCCTTTTGAACGTTACTATTGAATGTGCTACCTCCACCCTTTCAGGCAGTGCATTCCAGATCATAACTCACTGCACAAAAAATAGATACTCATTTCCCCTCTGGTTTATTTTTTAACAATTTTCCTACATTACAACAGTGACTACACTTCAAGAGGTACTTAATTGGCTGTAACGTGCTTTGGGGCATCCGGTGGTCGTGAAAGGCGCTATATAAATGCGAGCTTTTCGTTTTTTTCTTTTATCTTAAATCTGTGCCCTCTGGTTACTGATCCTCCTGCTAGTGGAAATGATTTCTTCTTATTTATTTTATCAAAACCACTCAGAATTTTGAAGCCCTCTATTAAATCTCCCCTTAACCTTTTTGCTCTATGAAAAGCAAGCTCAGCTTCTCTAGCCTCTCCACATAACTGAAGGCCCTAATTCGAACGATATGGGAGTGAAGGGTTTTGGGGAGCGGGCGGGGAAGTGAAGCTGAGCCCAAGATCAGATCAGCCATGATCTTATTAAATGGCGGAGCAGGCTCGAGAGGGGTCAAATGGCCTACTCCTGCTCCTATTTCTTATGTTCTTATGTTCCTGCTATGATTCTAGTAAATCTCCTTTGCACCCTCTCCAAGGCCTTGACATCTTTCCTAAAGTGTGGTACCCAAAATTAGAAAAAAAGTCCTGTCTCAAAAGGATGACCAACCATAAATACATTGAACTTAAAAAAAGTTTACTTATATTCTTATGTATGAACCAATAAAATTATAGTAAATATTTACAAATAATTATTCTTATATTAAGATTACATACATCGACAGATCACAAACAATCGTCCTCGTGAACACACATACATTGAATCTACACCCATCTTATTGCATGGTACTTTTAGCTAAATCTAATATCAGAAAACTCAGGTTGCATTCGACAGTTTACTTGAAACAAAAAGCACAAATCCCAGTATTGCAATAATGATAAAGAAAAATATCAGATATCTTTGGCAAATTGGCACTGCAGTAATTACATTCAAATGTTATTACACAAGAAAGCAACACACACAGCACGAAATAAAAACACCAACAGTTCATTTCAGTCTGTAAATTACATCCTACAAAAAACAGATAGAAAAACAGAGTTTAGAGAAGCATTTCCTGCTGGAAACAACTTTTGTTGCCTCCACCCTTCAAAGGCAGTCATTTTCACAAGAAGTACTTAATATTTGTATATTTACTGTACAGGGTTTCCAAGCAGGCCGAGTGACCTTTGGTGAATGCATTACCTTTGCATTTCACAAAAGAAGTGTATGATTGCAAGGTTTTACTGTCTTTTTGTTTGTTGCTCTTTAAAAACGTATTTTAAGTTATGTTGTGAACACTCACACCCATGCTGGCGTAGCTCATCCAGTTTGGGAGAGTGTTCTGAAGTTGATGAAGGCAGAAAGACATTTGGAAGTTGGGTAAAAGGAAAGGCCATCGAGAGTGAAAGACAGATCGGGCACCCTAACACATTCGACTCAACAAAAGGACAAGGTCTCACGTTCAAAAGTCCCTGCTGTCGAGTTCCCGATCGTGAGCCGGTCATCGAGGGAGACCACCCGCAGGACTGAGGAAGAAAGGGAGGGGGAGAGAATCGGAGCCAGGAGAGTCAACCTGTGACACTACCCTGCCGCTCCTAGTAGTCAGTCACAGAGTGGCAATGTTAAATGCCTGTCGCCATTGTCTGAGGCAACTCACCCCTCATTGGAATTAATTGGCAAGAACTGAGCAAGGGGCGTTTTAAAATCAAGGTGAGGAGTGAGCAACACTTGTTGGATTTTCCCAACTTAGCGATTTAATGGCTAATTATTGAAACGGGTACGAAATGACTAGGACAGGTGGAGCTAGAAGGCTGCTTGGGAGGAGATAAGTAACTTATCTCTGAGGGAGAAGAAAAACTGATGAGCCATCTCTACCCACAAGTGCTGAGCAAAGAACCAAACTCCAAAGATGACAAAGCCACATATACGGCCCATCCCGAATAGCTAGGTTGCTTCAGAGGACATTAAGAGTCAACCACATAGGACTGGAGTCACATGTAGGGCAGACCGGGTCAGCGTAGCAGGCTCCCTTCCCTGAAGGACATTGGTAAATCAGTTGGGCTTTTAACAACCATCCCACAGCTTTCATGGTCATTTTGTTTCCATGCTGCCAACCCCATATTTCTCAAAATCAATTTCAGAACTTGCTCTGGTGGGATTTGCAGTCCAGTCCAAGAGGCACCACACCACCATCCCCACTATCACCATACCATGCAAAGAATGTTGGGTTGAAGGGAAAAACTCTATACCAAACATAATGAGGGGGAGGAGGAGATAGGGCTGTCCAGCTCATCCCTCTTTCCTCTGTGATAATAATGACACTGATATATAATTTTAAAATGTAACAAAAGTACAGAGATGTTGGAAAATGCCATTAGTCCTACAATATTGTCAGACTATATGTGCCTCGCATTCCACTAGAAGGCTGAATCTCTCTGTACTAAAGAAGGAAATATGAAACACCGAATACACACCTCAGCCATGGCATGCTCCTGGGAACCTTCCAGAACTCGGCTCGGTTAAGCTTTTCACCAAACCTATGCATTGATTTGGGAATCGTTGAAATATTGTCTACCTATTTGATCAAATGTAACAGATGTTTTCTTATCTCAGAGCACATGAGATAGGTTGACTGTTACTCCACTGAATGGAGCAGCAGTGGGTTAACACTAAGGTGTCACAAGAGGTTCACTGATGTCATGGCAGCTTCTTCGAGACATCAGAATGAAGTGTATGTTTGAATGTGTGTGCGAGAGAATGTGAATGCGTGAGAGAGAATGTGTGTGTGTGACAGTGTATGTGTGAAAGTATGTGTGTGCATGTGAGTGTAAGAGTACATGTGTGAGTATGAGTGTGTGTGTGAGCATAACTGTGTGTGTGTGTGTGTGTGTGTGTGTGTGGCAGTGTGTGTGTGTGGCAGTGTGTGCATGTGAGAAAGACTGTAGGTTATAATTTTGCCTTGGGCGGGAATACAAAATGTGCGGCAACGAATTGGTGGCGCATTTTACACACCGTCCAATTATCCTTTTCAGGGCTAACAGGCTGCCAATTCGTTATCGCCCATTTTGCGCTACAGCCCAAGGCGAATTTCTACCCCTGTTTCCACATAACTAAAAATAACATTTTAATAAATGTAATGTCAGTTTATGTGTCTCTACTTTACCTGTGGTATTATCTGAATACATCTAAAGGAGCAGGGTGATACTAAGTTTGACCAAATTGTGCGTTAAGAGTTTCACAGCCCACTGTTTACCTATCACATGTGAGTTATGGGGGTCAAAATTGGGTATCGCCCTGTTTGGGACAGTAACCGAGGCGAGGCGGGACTTCCTGCACCCGGAGGCGCTAACGGCAGGCACACAGGAGCCCAATTTCGCCCCCCATGGAGTCTTCAGCATGCATTAAACAAACTAATATATCACTTGTCTCTCCGATGCATTCCCTCTTAGCATCCATTATATTGGACTAAGTGTTTGGCAGCAGGTAAGAGCATGCCAGCTCCTCTTAGTCAGGAGCAAGACTGCTTAAGGACACTGCTGGTTCATTTTAATTTTGTTTCAGAAGCACTGAAGTGTACATCTCATGCTCTGTAGGAAATGGTGACAAATGGTGAAATTCTGCAGAGATTATGAGGGCAATTTAAACCTAACCCACCCATCGGGAAACTGGCGGGAATAGGAGCAATGCTGATTTTACACCCTGCCTGATATTACACCCCGCCTGATATTACTCCATTGAAGTCAAAGGAGAGTAAAATCGGGTGGCCTGTAAATCAGGAGTCTGACCTCAACCTGCTCATTTCCCGGCCGACGTGTTGAGTTAAAATTACCCCTTAAAATTACTGTCACTTCATCATGAGTGCTGCCTGCTGATTGAAACTCCTTTTCAAGACTTTCAGAAGTGCAATCGGCTATTACATGTAGACCATTGAAACAGGTGTACTGTGGGAAACAACCTCTAACACTGGTGAGAATTCAACAACACTGCTAACAAAAATTGAAAAGAAGAGATTGTCACTGTTTGAACTACAGGACTGTGTTATTTGAGGTACGGCAACAGATGTGTGAAGTAAGTTGTTACATTAACTGCATGTACAATATCAGTAAACAAATAATTGGCTTCACGTACTGCTCAGAAGTTCACTGATAACACTATACATGTTTGCTAACTATTTAGATGCTACTTAGAGTTTGTTGTGGTAATCGACAACATATTTTGCCTCATTCCCACTGGGAATGTTCATCAGTCTGGGCTGGAATCAGATTGGAGTCAAATGGACAACATTTCCACCATTGTTGGGGATGAGCAGTTTCCCAGTCATTATGTGATGTGGCGAGGGAAGGGAGAAGGAGACTGAGACCACCAAGGCTAACCTACAAAAGTGAGCTGGACAAGCTCCTGGGTGGGGCGGAGAACATATAAAAAGGTAGCACCAGGTAATACAAGTATAGTCAGTGTGTTCTCCTGGATTCGTTTTGATCGGCTAATTATAAAAAATATTCCAGATTCTTTCCCCCTAATTGCCCTTGTGTTTTTATCTGTTTTTTTGCCTCTCCCAGGAGATTACATGGCTGCTGGTGAGTATGGGTCTGTCTAATCACGATGCTTCAGACGTAACAATTGTGTGGGACAGACTTGATGGGCCAGATGGTCTGTTTCTTCCCATTATTTCTATATGCTCAGTTTTGTTTGCATGTATGGACCAGCCCAGCTCAGTGAACATCCTAAGCAGTGTGACTTATCTCCTGACTTCACCCAAAGTTGTTCCAACCCAAATCCAGCCCATCTATGAAGTTTAGTAGAGAGACAGAGCGTGTTTCTCCTCAGGAGCAGCAACTTGGTCTTTGAGACCGTCCCTACTCCCACCCCCATGCTGTACATGTTATACAAAGGAGACAACCATTTAAGAGCTATTTCTTTAAACAAAACACTTGACAAGTAAATAGATCAACACAAACATCCTGTGCACAAAATGGAACACAGAACAGTACCGACACAATTACCCACTGCACCAAACCAGCAATCATCTGAGCCTCACGGACAAACAAAGTAATAGTGCGCTCACCCAGGAACAGTGAGACGCATTTCATGAATCTAAATGTTATGTCTCGTGCTGTGTGATGTTCTGACATTTATTTGGGAGAATGGGTTTTGAATGTAGACCACAGCAGGAAATCATGACAGAAATTGCATGTTTAACCCTTCCAGTATTTAACACATTCACTCATAGAATGTACAGCACAGAAGTAGGCCATTCGGCCCAACTGGTCTATGTTGGTATTTATGCTCCACATGAGTCTCTTCCCACCTTACTTCATCTCATCCTATCAGCATATTCCTTTCTCCCTCATGTACTTATCTAGCTTTCCCTTAAATGCACTTGTGCTAGTCGCCTCAGCCACTCCATGTAGTTCCACATTCTAACTACTCTTTGGGTAAAGAAGGCTTACACTTATACAGTTCCCATCAGTCAACCCATGAAATGGCTGCCTGTGAGTTTCTAGTGCTGAGAATTTAACAGCATTAAGAAAACACAGAAATGTCAGATTTCCAGCATTCTCTGGATAAATAAACTGTTTAAAAATGTTGTCCTATGCTAGTGAATTATGCAATGCAGTCCTCAGAGAGTTAAACAGTCAGGCCCTGATTTTAAACTGTCCTCACCTGGTGGAAATTGGGTAGTGGGGCGCAGTGAAAATAACGGGTGTAAGTTACCTTGGTCGATCCCACTTCCTAGCAGTCGTGTTCCCATAGTAACCTGCTCTTTTGAAGGCCAATAGGACGCCTGCAGGAAGGAAGCGAGATCCGGTTTTAAATATGCAGATCGGATGCAATAAGGTCATCAGGACTCGGTCTGCAATTTCAACCTGAGGCCCGAGTGGGGATGGGGAGGGCGGGGAGGGGGCAGTGTCAGCTTCTCGGGCAGGCAAAACTAGCTGGAGCCGGATCCTGGGCCAGAAGTCCCAGGTGCATGTGGTTCGGAGGAAGACAGGCTCTCAGAATATTTTCAATGCAGTTCCTTGGCCTGAAAAACCAGCTAATGACAGGATTTTTCAAGTGTTCTTGTGGGCCAGGAGGGGCAGGTCAGCTCCTCTGGGCCTCACAAGGAAATCTTGGGCCTCCCTTGAATCGGGCTACAACCCTCCCCCCGATTGCAGCAAAGGCCTCCACCCCCCGATCGCAGCCCTGACCTCTCAGCATCCCCCCATTTGCGGCCCTGACATAGAAACATAGAAAATAGGTGCAGGAGTAGGCCATTCGGCCCTTCGAGCCTGCACCGCCATTCAATAAGATCATGGCTGATCAGTCCCTCAGTACCCCTTTCCTGCTTTCTCTCCACACCCCTTGATCCCCTTAGCCGTAAGGACCATATCTAATTCCCTCTTGAACATATCCAATGAACTGGCATCAATAACTCTCTGCAGCGGGGAATTCCACAGGTTAACAACTCTCTGAGTGAAGAAGTTTCTCCTCATCTCAGTCCTAAATGGCCTACCCCTTATCCTAAGACTGTGTCCCTTGGTTCTGGACTTCCCCAACATCGGGAACATTCTACCCGCATCTAACCTGTCCAGTCCCGTCAGAATCTTATACGTTTCTATGAGATCCCCTCTCATCCATCTAAACTCCAGTGAATAAATCTCTCCTCATATGACAGTCCAGCCATCCCTGGAATCAGTCTGGTGAACCTTCACTGCACTCCCTCAATAGCAAGAACGTCCTTCCTCAGACTAGGAGACCAAAACTGAACACAATATTCCAGGTGAGGCCTCACTAAGGCCCTGTACAACTGCAGTAAGACCGCCCTGCTTCTATATTCAAATCTCCTAGCTATGAAGCCCAACATAACATTTGTCTTCCTCACCGCCTGCTGTATCTGCATGCCCACCTTCAATGACTGATGAACCATGACACCCAGGTCTCGTTGCACCTCCCCTTTTCCTAATCTGCCACCATTCAGATAATATTCTGCCTTCATGTTTTTGCCCGCAAAATGGATAACTCACATTTATCCACATTATACTGCATCTGCCATGCATTTACCCACTCACCTAACCTGTCCAAGTCACCCTACAGCCTCTTAGCATCCCCCTCACAACTCATACCGCCACCCAGTTTAGTGTCATCTGCAAACTTGGAGATATTACACTCAATTCCTTCATCCAAATCGTTAATGTATATTTTAAAGAGCTGGGCTCCCAGCACTGAGCCCTGCGGCACTCCACTAGTCACTGCCTGCCATTCTGAAAAGGACCCGTTTATCCCAACTCTCTGCTTTCTGTCTGCCAACCAATTCTCTATCCACGTCAGCATATTACTCCCAATACTCTGTGCTTTAATTTGCACACCAATCTCTTGTGCGGGACCTTGTCAAAAGCCTTTTGAAAGTCCAAATACATCACATCCACTGGCTCTCCCTTGTCCACTCTGCTAGTTACATCCTCAAAAAATTCCAGAAGATTCGTCAAGCATGATTTCCCTTTCATAAATCCATGCTGACTTGGATCGATCCTGTCACTGCTTTCCAAATGCGCTGCTATTTCATCCTTAATGATTGATTCCAACATTTTCCCCACAACTGAGGTCAGGCTAACCGGTCTATAATTACTCATTTTCTCTCTTCCTCCCTTTTTAAAAAGTGGTGTTACATTAGCTATCCTCCAGTCCATAGGAACTGATCCAGAGTCGATAGACTGTTGGAAAATGATCACCAATGCATCCACTATTTCTAGGACCACTTCCTTAAGTATTCTGGGATGCAGACTATCAGGCCCCGGGAATTTATCGGCCTTCAATCCCATCAATTTCCTGAACACAATTTCCTGCCTAATAAGGATATCCTTCAGTTCCTCCTTCTCACTAGACCCACTGTCCCCTAGCACATTTGGAAGGTTATTTGTGTCTTCCTTCGTGAAGACAGAACCGAAGTATTTGTTCAATTGGTCTGCCATTTCTTTGTTCCCCATTATAAATTCACCTGAATCTGACTGCAAGGGACCTACATTTGTCTTCACTAATCTTTTTCTCTTCACATATTTATAGAAGCTTTTGCAGTCAGTTTTTATGTTCCCTGCAAGCTTCCTCTCGTCCTCTATTTTCCCCCTCTTAATTAAACCCTTTGTCCTCCTCTGTTGAATTCTAAATTTCTCCCAGTCCTCAGGTTTGTTACTTTTTCGAGCCAAATTATATGCCTCTTCCTTGCTTTTAACACTATCCTTAATTTCCCTTGTTAGTCACGATTGAGCCACCTTCCCCGTTTTATTTTTACTCCAGACAGGGATGTACAGTTGCTGAAGTTCATCCATGTGATCTTTAAATGTTTGCCATTGCTTATCCACCATCAACCTTTTACGTATCCTTTACCAGTCTATTCTAGCCAATTCACGCCTTATACCGTCGAAGTTACCTTTCCTTAAGTTCAGGACCCTATTTTCCGAATTAACTGTGTCACTCTCCACCTTAATAAAGAATTCTACCATATTATGGTCACTCTTCCCCAAGGGGCCTCGCACAACAAGATTGCTAATTAGTCCCTTCTCATTACACATCACCCAGTCTAAGATGGCCAGCTCTCTAGTTGGTTCCTCGACATATTGGTCGAGAAAACCATCCTTAATAGACTCCAGGAAATCCTCCTCCACCGCATTGCTACCAGTTTGGTTAGCCCAATCAATATGTAGATTAAAGTCACCCATCATAACTGCTATACCTTTATTGCATACATCCCTTATTTCTTGTTTGGTGCTGTCCCCAACCTCACTACTACTGTTTGGTGGTCTGTACACAACTCCCACTCGCGTTTTCTGCCCTTTGGTATTCCGCAGCTCCACCCATACCGATTCCACATCATCCAAGCGAATGTCCCTCCTTACTATTGCATTAATTTCCTCTTTAACCAGCAACGCCACCCCGCCTCCTTTTCCTTTCTGCTTACCCTTCCTAAATGTTGAATATCTCTGGATGTGGAGTTCCCAGCCTTGGTCACCCTGGAGGCATGTCTCCGTGATGCCAATTACATCATACCCGTTAACTGCTGTTAAGATCCCGGCTTTGCTGGGTTTTCCCTACACTACCGTGGTCCCCTGCCTCCCCCCCTTAATATCGGGGCCTTCAGTGTTAGGTACGAGAACTCACACAAACACAAAGGTGGTTTCAAAATGCAGCCGGACCGTTACTAAGTGATTCCCACATCGCACCAGGGTCATGGATACCATCTAAGTATGTCACAGTTCTGGTTTACAGTGAGCTCGGAGTGTTGAGAACTTGTTCAGAGTAGTCCTGGTAGTCCTGTTTACCTGTTACCATCACCGCAAGATCAGCTGCGATTCAGTTCCTTCTGCACCCTCTGAGTGTGGGACCTCCTTGCAATTTAGAAAATCCTATTGCAATACTAATGCAACAATGATTTTTTTTCTAATCATCATTGGCAAATATTAAATTTGATAAACCCAGGTTCACGGACTGGATTGAGCCAAGTACAATGTTCTTTATAACTTTTTCAGAAACCGCAAATGTTTTAAGAAGCTATTTTTTCGGCAGGTGCTGTCCTAGCACACAAAGAGTTAAGGTGGAGGCTCTTGTGATATGATGCAGTGTATAATTACTGTACATGTAACTTTCTCTCTTCCCAATACCACTCTTCAAATACTCGCAAGTGCAGTGATTCAGAAATCAAGATCATGGTTTTTAAATATAGGCAGCATTTTGCTGCTTTTCAGTTTGAAATCATTTCCCAGAAAAAAAAATCACATCGAATAAAATATTACCCTCCTAATAAAACCACATTTTTCTTAAAATATTTTTTTTTAAACTTGAACAGTCTTTCTTCGCTAATAAATGGATGCACTCCATCGGTTGCCTGGATAACGATCAGTGTGGGTCCAAGTTTCCGTCGTTCTACAGGGAAACAGCAAACGTTCGGCAGCAGTCGTCCGAGAGGGAGTTTGATTATCCTGCAGGAAGTTCACATTTGACCTTCTGAGCTTCACACATTTCCTGTTGTCTCAGACCTGATTGATATGTGTTGTAAGTGCACAATTTCTTTACTACCTGCAGCCCATGCCCGCCCCCATCCCCACCCCCGGCTAGTGACGATCGTAGGCTGCGGCGCCGGCAGCTGGTGCTGACCCGCGGGCTGCGGTGCTGTAATAATAGGGGGAACCTGAGAGAGAACAACATCAGGGTTAGAAAGCTTTGCACAGATCAGAGAGGAAAGCAGTTCACATTAAATGGGTCAATACCTGGCACTAAATTAACACCAATCAGGACATCTGGGTTGACACCCCAAATCTCAACTGCTTAGGAGCCACTGCCCCTTTGGATTAGTTTTGGCTAGTTGGCCATCAACATCTCATTTTTAACTATTAAGTAAATGAAAAGTTGACCTCCGGTGGCACTGCTCACCAACAACAACAGAATTGTTAGAAAGGGTGTATATTTTAAGGGCTGATTCTCCAATCAGGCACATCCTGGCAAGGAACAGTGCTTGCAGCCAGTGCTGGATGGAAATTTGCGGGCCCACAGCCCCGGGTTTCACGTCCACTTAAATTAATAGACAGAACATCAGGCACTGCAGAGCCATGATTATACAACCAGCACTGATCCTGGTCACAGTGCACATCGAAGAATCAGCCCTTATATAATGCACTATGAACTCTGTTATGCTGTTGTTCACCGTCTTGAATTATACAGACAGGTACCTTCATTTTGTAATGGGTAGAAATTACTGAGAGCTCCTTTCCAAAATATTGATCCGCAATGAATCTGCCATGTCACTGATCATGGATAATACTTTTTTTTAATATAAAAGAGTTCATAAATAAATTACAGTTAGATAAATACATCAGTGTTCTTCATGGACTATCATTACAAAAGTAAATGAAACTTCCCCTCAGCCACTCATTATATCATTAGGGATAGGGCAGCCAATCAGAAACATAGACATACTATACAATGCATCACATAAATATTACAACTATATATTCCTACTGTTTTACATGAAACAACACCCCGCCACCAAGCTCTCAATTCCTTTAAAGGAAAGTGATCTTTTTACAATTCTCTCCATTAATATTACTGTCACATCTTAGTCAGTTAGAGGGGAAAGTAAAGAAGGTGGGGAGAGATATCTTGGATAAACAGTATAAGGCAGAGTTTCCAGACCCATGCCCCTGGGAAAGTACATCTCCCTGGACACATGGAGCAAGATAAAGGCCATCTTCAGCTTGGCGTCCATTTGTTTTGAATATGCCTCTGAAATGCTTTGAGACATTTATCTACAGTAGAGACATTAAGTAACTACAAGTTATTGTTGTAATTATGCACATTAACAGCAATTTAATAAAAATCAGTTTCTACTGAAGTTGTCTCTTCACGTTCCTAGCTATCCATGTGCCGTCTCTCAGTAAGATTGACAATTTGTGCTGAATTGTACTGTGCTACAGGCCCATGCTTATTTGGAATTGGATCAATCCAAAGCCATTTTACATTGGACCCTTACAGCAAAGGGAGACTTTTATCCCTCACTAAATTCAAGCCCTGGGGCCCCATGGTGAAAGGAGAGCATGTAACCCCCACTCCTTAAATGGAAGTTTCCCTTTTGCCCACCCAACAGCGTTAAAAAGTACCGGAGAAAAGGAAATCCCATGGAATTATGCAGTACCTGAAGAATTTAAAAGATGTCACGACACTGTCTAAACAAGAGCAGGGAGTTCTCCCGATGTTGGGACAACATTCAACCCTCAATGAAAACACATTGGGGCAGATTTTGCTGTCACAGGGTATGTAACAACATCTGCCATTAGAATTAAATGTCAAAACAGGTACAAAAAGAGAACTAAAGAAAGGGAAGAAGATTGAATTAAGAGAAAGAGGGAAAGAGACAGAAAGGAAAAGTAAGAAAAAAAACTAAAATTAAAAATTTGGCATTTTTAAAATCTCCCCGAAAAATTCAAAAGCTGAAGGAATGAGACTCTACACATGTAATAGTTCATTTTTGGTGCTAGAGAGATTGATTGGCAGTAATTAATACTTAGCACATTGTTAAGCGGGTACTTGTACTACTAATTACTAGCCCTAAATATCTGCGGCGGGTTCAGTCCATATCTACCGTGCAAATACAGCAACTTCATGACATTCAATGTATTTCAATAGTGAGGCAGACAGCGAAATGCCTTTTTCGTGAAGCAACTCAGACAGCAACTTATGGATATTTGCATTTAACTGTGCATCTGCACCTCGCCTGAAGTTACTGTACCATTTACGCATAAATAACAGCGACTGCCATTCACCTCACCGTTATTATGACAGCAAATTCTGGCCCATTACTCACTGCTGTTTATGGGATCTTGCTGTGTGCAAATTGGTTGCCACATTTTTTACATTACAACAGTGACTACACTTCAAAGTTCACGCATTGGTTGTGGAGTGCTTTGGGACATGAAATGCACTACATAAATGAAAGTTCTGGCTTTACCCATCAGTTTAAAAAATGTGCCATAAATAGAGAAAAGTGCAACAAATATTATTTGAACAGACAAACTACCCAAAGTGACAACATTTAATAATGCTCTTCAGTAAGCTCTTTCATTGCACATGTTATAACCACTTTTCAATGAACCATCTAACTGCACGTTAGGGGCTATAGCAGCCAGAACAAATATATTGTATTTAAGTCAAAAAATAATAATGAACAGGAACAGTTTCAATCCTTAAGAACAAAATCAGAAGTGTTTGCTTCTGTGGAAGAGGAGTGGGACCATCTTTGATTCTGAAACTAGTTCAAAGTCCATTCAGACTTCTACATCCAAACCCCAAGTATCTGATATTGGATTCAAGGTATTAAGGTGGAGAACATGACTGTCATCTTTAATGTCCCAAGATGACTTTAGCATGGTTTGTAAATATAATCAAGCATTTACTAAAAGTACTTGTGGTATCTACAGATAGGATATCAGTCCTGCACTATCCTTTTTTAAACTTTACTGAGAGGCTATCTTAGATATCTGGGCTTTCCTTGGTAAATACTTGAAAAGGAAAAATGTGCATGGCTATGGAGAAAGAGCTGGGCTATGGGGAAAGAGCAGGAGAATGGAACTAATTGGATAGCTCTTTCAAAGAGCTAGCACAGACACAATAGGGCGAATGGCCTCCTTCTGTGCTGTATTATTCTATGATTCTATGATCTCTGACTGGAATATCAGTTGTCCATTGGAAACTTGGATGACATTCCAGTTCTGGCTAGACTACACTTCCCTGCCAGTACAGAGTAATCGTGTGCCATTTGACATTCAGTGAACTGCAGATAGAGAGTGGGGGGAATGAAAACCCACAATACAGTTTGACCACAAGAACTATCCAAAATGATACCATCCACATTCTACAATAAACAAAATCCTTAGGTAACCTCAGACTTCAGCCCAGGTTCAGATTTGGAATTGATTTCAAAATAAACTGAGATTTGGTCATCTGACTCAGCAAATTAGATTTAAGGGCCATAGTACACTCATCAAAATGGCAATGGTCATTCACCTCGATCAGCAGCATGTGTGATACTGCTCTCCAAGGTAATGGAATGAGAAGCCTCAGCGAGTATATGCACTGTTACACAGGAGGGCAGGTGAAAACAATATTGTGGGTTCAGCAGTGCGGTGGATTAGAGATACGCATCCACACGATATCCTGCTTCACCACTTTGCTCTCAGTAATTCAGGGGCACATACCCCAAAACACGGCCACATACCATGCTCTTCATTAAGGATCAGGTGCATACTCACCACAACACCACATAACCCAATCCTCACTCGACCAGAGAGGAACAAATGGATAAATTCTCACTATGTGGGCACATTTTCACCTTGCCCTGGACCATCAGACACTCATCACAAGGCCACATACCCTCACCTTTCAACTAGGAAATCAATCTGAGCCACGAGAAACCGGCATACCTCGTCCCTTCTAGACTAGAAGGATCAGCCAGATGCATTGTCATCCCAGGG
The DNA here is from genome assembly GCF_044704955.1 of Pristiophorus japonicus. NCBI lineage: Eukaryota > Metazoa > Chordata > Chondrichthyes > Pristiophoridae > Pristiophorus > Pristiophorus japonicus. Next base: position 66,356,350 of record NC_091977.1, on the reverse strand, counting down.
CCTGGAACACCCATCCTACTAGACTGGCAAGGATCACATAGGTAAATACTCACTATGATTCTTACTAAAGAATTAAAATGTAATTACCTTTCTTAATATGGCTCAAATTACATACTCCATGTACTCAGCTGGAAAATTGGCATGGCAACAAGGAAAGACAAGATGGTGGTGTATACCTCAACACATAGGTAGTGAAAAGAGGCACATTTGAAGTCAAGTGGCATGATTGGGTCTAAATTCAGGGAGTTAGTCCGTATCAGGTCACTTTGAGCTTGGGATTCTATTCTCTCACACAACCCTTTTAAATTTTTCAAACTTTAGACTGATGATTTGGGTAGGCTCCAGGCTATGATTTGGAGTTACACATTTATACTGTCAGAATTTTCTCAAAAACATACGGGGGACAATAATGCACTCCTGCAGTCCAGTGGTACTGCTGTGCTATAAGCCCTGGCTCCCCATATTAGCTGGGGCAGAAGCCTGAGGCCTGCTATGCCCAATGTGGTACAATATGGTGGGGAAGCACTTGTAGTACTGAAACCTAGTGCACCAGTCCAGGGCAAGCCTCATTAGAGAGCCAGCTTTCAAAGGAAAATAATTAAAATTATGCTTAATTTGGCATTTGAACCATATTTTCCTCCAGCACCCATTTGGAATGGGCAAAGAAAGCACAGTGGGTCCAGGAGTTCTTAAAGTGCTGAAAGCTTTGTATAATTTTATTTTTTCAATGTTAATAATAAATTATGACAATTGTCCCATATTTGATATTTTAATTTAATATCCACGTCAGAAAACATTTTTGGGGGAGTTGGGGGGATAACTTGGGGTGGGAGGGGGGGAAATAAGATCCTTAAGGTAAATTTGTTCTCAATATACAGCATTTTGTGGTTTAGGTGGGACATGATGAAAGAAAGATACCACAGAGATCAGCAGGCCCCAGAATATATCTGCAAACCCATCTGCCAATCACTAAGGATCTCGGGGGGGGGGGGGGGAGGGGAGGGGTCAGCAGGATGCCAGTTGAAGAGCTTTGCCATCTGCAACAAGCACACCTTGCCACCCAGACACCACACTGCCCCCTCAGGTGTGATGCTTGTCGATCACTGACAGCCAACATTGTAACGTCAGTCAATGTGAAGCAGCACGGTCTGTAATTTCACCTCCTTACCCACTGAATAGTGGGACTCGGCTGCCCAATGCCATGATACCACTTCATTTCCCAAGGCACAATAGGTCACTGATGGCTGCCACGTGCCCAATCTAAAGCCCATCCCCGGGCGCCAATAGGTGACCACATTAGTGTTACCGTGGTTTCATGTATAAAGCCTATGGAACATGAGAGTGTGGCAAGGCTCTCAAATGTAAGTTGCAGCTTGAAAATGTGCACTGCTAAAGTATGGATATGCTTGAAACAGAAAGAAAGGAACTACAAAGTGTGAAGGTTGGACATGGGCTAGCAGTGGACGGGGGTCAGATTGAAAGCCAACATTTCATGGTATGCACCATTTACCTGGTATATGGTACCTCTGGATAGTCCTACTTTGCCAGCAAGCTTACATTACACATTCACCTCCCGCTTCAGTTCAAGCAGCCCACTATCTTCCACAGGGCATGTTGGACTGTCCTCACAGTCGCCTCATGCATTTTGTCAGACACACTGGGGTCAAGACTGCTACATCGCTGTTGGGGTTGTCCATGAGATTCCTGATGTTCCAGGTCCCGAACTACATTTTAAAGGGTGGAAGATGCGTGTGGGTGAATTCTTTTAACATGGGGTGGAAGTTGCATACCAGCTACCACACGAACTTGACAGCAAGATCATGGTCCAATGGCAATGGGATCCAAGATGATTGGAGACCGGGCTCTGCTGCATGGGCCTAGCACACACACACACACACACACACACACGCACGCACATGTTCCTACTGACCCCCTCCCTCCCTCCCTCAGGTCCTCTCTCCAAGGTTTTCAGGTGTCGCAGTGTAGGTGAGCGCTTTAATCTTGGAGCAGCTTGCGAATTTGTCCATAAAGTACTGACACTGTACTCCGGGCCCCCCAGCTCCAGCTCCAGCACGCTGCTCTGCTGCGCTTTTTCACTCTCTCTCCAGCCGTTCCAGGTCTGGTCATTGGTTCTTTACTAGTGACCACGCGTATTTTGGCCTCGTGTCCCGACCTCGCTGCTGGCTTTGGATCCCGACCTCCCTGCTGATCTGTGCTATACCTTCTCTGGGTCCCTCAAAGACCCTGCAAAGAAAGCCCGATTCAGCCAATGCCTCACAGCCAACCCGATGACTGCCAATGAACCGGAACCGCAGTGTGTCCATAGGGCCTGGTCTGCCCTCATGTCCACCATAATTAGCACCTACAAAGAGACTTTTGGTTACTCTACCAAGACTGCTTCGATGAGAATGACCAGGAGATCCAGGAGCTAATAAACTGAAAACACAAGGCATTTTTGAACTGGAAACAAAACCACAACTCGAGCAAAAGAAAGCAGATCTACAAGCAACTGAAGGCCGAGGTCCAACAAAAATTTCGTGACCTAAAGAATAGTTGGTGGGTGGAAAAAGCGCAGGAGATCCAGAATCGAGCCGACAATCACGATGTGCGTGGATTTTTTAGCGCAGTCAAGACCATGTGCAGCCCAAGCACTCAAGGTCCTATTCCACTTAGAGCCAAGAGCGGAGACGTGCCCATCAAGGACAGAGAGGCATTCAGTGCCCGCTGGAAGGAGCACTTCAAGGATCTCCTCAAACAAAACTCTGTCTTTGACGTGAGTGTCCTTGACTCCATCCCACAGCGTGCTACTCATCACGACCGTGGCACAATCTCAGCCCGGCATGAGTTTGAAAAGGCCATCCGACAATGAAAAACAACAAGGCTTCAGGAGCAGATGGAATCCCCGCGGAAGTACTAAAGCATGGCAGAGAATTACTTTTGGCACGAATCCACGACCTCATCTCTCTTATCTGGAATGAGGTGAGCATGCCAGGAGATCACAGAGACGCCATAATCGTGACCATCTTCAAGAAAAGTGACAAGTCTGACTGCGGTAATTACAGAGGAGTTTCCCTGCTGTCTGTCGCTTGGAAAATCATCACAAAAATCCTCCTCAGTCATCTCCTCCCAGTGGCTGAAGAGCTCCTCCCAGAGTTAAAATATGGATTTCGCCCACTAAGGGTCAAAACGGATATGATCTTCACCACGCGACAAATCCAAGGAAAATGTAGGGAGCGGCATCAACTTCTGTACATGGCTTTCTTTGACCTCACAAAAGCCTTTGACACTGTCAACCATGAGGGATTATGGAGTGTCCTTCTCAAATTCAGCTGTCCTCAAAAATTTGTCATCCTCCTCCTACTTCACGATGACATGCAAGCCATAATTCTTACCAACTGATCCACCACAGACCCAATACAAGTGCAGACCGGGATCAAGCAATCTGTGTCATTGCACCAATGCTCTTCTCAATCTTCCTCGCTGCAATGCTTTGCTGCAAGTAACTATAGGCCAGTCAGCCTAACCCCGGTGGTAGGATAATTATTAGAAAATTCCTAAGGGACAGGATAAATCTTCATTTCGAAAGTCATGGATTAATCAAGGACAGTCAGCATGGATTTGCCAAGGGAAGGTCGCGTCTGACTAACGTGATTGCATTTTTCGAGGAGGTAATGAGGAGGGTCAATGAGGACAGTGCGTATGATGTAGTGTATTTGGATTTTAGCAAAGCTTTTGATAAGGTCCCACATGACAGACTGGTCACGAAAGTAATAGCCCGTGGGATCCAGGGCAGAGTGGCAAGTTGGATACAAAATTGGCTCGGAGGCAGGAAGCAAAGGGTAATGGTTGATGGGTGTTTTTGTGACTGGAAGGTTGTATCCAGTGGGGTTCCGCAGGGCTCAGTGCTGGATCCCTTGCTTTTTGTGGTATATATCATTGACTTGGACTTAAATGTATGATTAAGAAGTTTGCAGATGACACTAAAATAGGCTGTGTGGTGATAATGAAGAAGAAAAGCTGCGGACTGCAGATAGATCTCAATGTAACGGTCAGGTGGGCAGAACAGTGGCAAATTAAATTCAGTCCGGATAAGTGTGAGGTAATGCATTTGGGGCTATCTAACAAGGCAAGGACATACACATTAAATGGTAGGACACTGAAAGGTGTAGAGGAACAAAGGAACTTTGGAGTGCAGTTCCACTATCCCTGAAGGTAGCAGGCCAGGTAGATAAGGTGGTTAAGAAGGCACATGGAATACTCTTCTTTATAAGTCGAGGCATGGAATACAAGAGCAAGGAGGTTGTGCTTGAACTGTATAAAACACTGGTTAGGCCGCAGCTGGAGTACTGTGTGCAGTTCTGGTCACCAAATCACAGGAAAGATGTGATTACACTGGAAAGGGTATAGAAGAGATTTACAAGAATGTTGCCTGGCTATGAGGAAAGATTGGAGATGCTGGGTCTGTTTTCTTTGGAACAGTGGAGGCTGAGGGGAAACCTGATTGAGGTGTATAAAATTATGAGGGGCCTGGGATAGTGGATAGGAAGGACCTATTTCCCTTGGCAGAGGGGTCAACAACCAGGGGGCTTGGATTTAAAGTAATTTGGGGGAGGTTTAGAGGAGATATGAGGGAAATTTCTTCACCCAGAGAGTGGTGGGGATCTGGTACTCACTGCCTGAAAGGGTGATAGAGGCAGAAACCCTCACCACATTTAAAGTATACTTGGGATGTGCACTTAAAGTGCCATAACCTACAGGGCTACGGACCAAGTGTTGGAAAGTGGGAGAGGCTAGATAGCTCTTGGTCGGCCGGCACAGACACGATGGGCTGAAATGGCCTCTTTCCGTGTTGTAAATTTTTATGATTCTATCTCACCTTTAACAAACTCCCCGCTGGAGTGGAGTTAATCTACAGGACAAGCAGGAAATTGTTTAACCTCCGACGCCTCCAGTCAAGAACCAAGGTTGTCCCAACCTCTGACATTGAATTACAATATGCAGATGACACTTGCGTTTATGCACACTCGGAGGCTGAATGCCAAACCATCATTGACACTTTCACTGAAGCGTACGAGAGTCTGGGCCTTACATTAAACATCAGTAAGACAAAGGTTCTCTACCAACCTGCCACCGCCACACAGTATTGTCCCCCGATTATCAAGATCCATGACAAGACCTTGGACAATATGAATCACTTCCCATACCTTGGGAGCCTACTATCAGCAAGGACAGACATCAATGACGAAGTCCAACAATGTCTTCAGTGTGCCAGTGCAGCCTTCAGCCACCTGAGGAAAAGAGTGTTCGAAGACCAAGATCTCAAACCCGGCACCAAGCTCATGGTCTACAGAGCAGTAGTGATAGCCGCCTTCCTATATGCTTCAGAGACATGGACTATGTACAGAAGGCACCTCAAAGCACTGGAGAAGTACTACCAACGCTGCCTCCGCAAAATCTTGCAAATCCATTGGCAGGATAGGCGCACCAACGTCAGTGTTCTTTCTCAGGCCAACATCCCCAGCACCAAGGCATTGACCACGCTCGATCAGCTTTGATGGGCTGGCCACATTGTCTGCATGCCCGATACTAGACTCCCAAAACAAGTACTCTACTCCGAGCTATGTCACGGAAGGTGATCTCCAGAAGGGCAGAGAAAACGCTTCAAGGACACGTTCAAAGCCTCCTTGAAAAATGTAACATCCCAACCAACTCTTGAGAATCCCTGGCCCAAGACCGTTCAAAGTGGAGGAGAAGCATCCGAGAAGGCGCCGAACACTTCGAGTCTCTTCGTCGGGAGCACGCGGAAGTCAAGTACAAACAACGGAAGGAGCGTACGACAAATCAAGCACCCCACCCATCCATCCCTCCAACCACCATCTGCCCCACCTGTGACAGATACTGTAGATCCCGCATTGATCTCATTAGTCACCTTCGAACTCATTTTTAGTGTGGAAGCAAGTCATCCTCGACTCCAGGGGACTGCCTAAGAAGAAGAGGAGAGGACAGGAGTCAAGGACTAAACTACTTGGCCACTTGCTCACAGACTGTTTTGTACTCTGACACTGGATTGCTATTGACCGCCACCCCACTGTAGCCTTTGGAAAGGCCAATAAATGATATTTATAAATACAATTTTCAGTCTTTCTAAAGGCCCTGTCTCTTTCAGCAGCCCTCAGGAGCTGTTTGCCTTCCACTCTAATGCAGGTCTCTCCATTACTCAATCCCAGCTCATCACAAAGTAAGCTCTGGGAATGTGACAAAATGTTTACATTAACTGACTTTGCATCGTAGCATGAAGCTTGCCACTTGCTCTTAGAGAGCATCATTGACCCAGCAGAATTCAACAGGGCTTTAAAGATGAGAATCTAGCTTAACTTCATGTGGAATGACGATGTGAAATGTGGGAGGACTCCAATGCTAGTCTCTGAAGAATCATTGACATGTCTAATTCAGGTAGACTAGTACATGCCACTCATATAGCGTCAGCTGTGGCTCAGTTGGTAGCACTCTTGCCACCAAGTCAGAAAGTTGTGGGTTCAAGTCCCATTCCAGAGACTTGAGCACAGAAATCTAGGCTGACACTCCAGTGCAGCATTGAGGGAGTGCTGCATTGTCGGAGGTGCCGTCTTTTGGATGAGACATTAAACCGAGGCACTGTCTGCTCTCTCAAGTGGATGTAAAAGATCCCATGACACTATTTTGAAGAGGAGGTGGGGGAGTTCTTGGCCAATATTTATCCCGCGACCAACATCATCAAAAGAGAGATTATCTGACCATTATCACATTGCTGTTTGTGGGAGCTTGCTGTGCGCAAATTGGTCACTATGTTTCCTACATTACAATTGAGGTAGAGCAGCATGGACAAGACCAAGGGAAGGTGCATCACAGGCCAATAGCGAGGCTGTGAGGCTCACATTGCATACTATGAATTCCACATAGAGAGAGGCCCCATGGGAATGAGGACAATAGGAGAATGGTTGAGCTTGTGTGTATGTATTGGCACATGCGGCAGAGCCTGGTCTCCGGCCGTCTTGGATCCCCTTGCCACTGGACCAAGACCTTGCTCTGTCAAGCCCGTGTGGTGGCTGGTGTGCAACGGCCACCACACGTTAAAAAAACTCACGCACAGGCATCTTTCATAGTTTAAAATGAATTAATCTGCATTAATTAGTTTGCAGGTGCAGCAGGTAATCAGGAAGGCGAATGGAATGTTGGCCTTCATTGCGAGAGGGATGGAGTACAAAAGCAGGGAGGTGTTGCTGCAACTGTACAGGGTATTGGTGAGGCCACACCTGGAGTACTGCGTGCGGTTTTGGTCACCTTACTTAAGGAAGGATATACTGGCTCTGGAGGGGGTACAGAGACGATTCACTAGGCTGATTCCGGAGATGAGGGGGTTACCTTATGATGATAGATTGAGTAGACTGGGTCTTTACTCGTTGGGAGTTCAGAAGGATGAGGGGTGATCTTATAGAAACATTTAAAATAATGAAAGGGATAGACAAGATAGAGGCAGAGAGGTTGTTTCCACTGGTCGGGGAGACTAGAACTAGGGGACACAGCCTCAAAATACGGGGGAGCCAATTTAAAACGGAGTTGAGAAGGAAATTCTTCTCCCAGAGGGTTGTGAATCTGTGGAATTCTCTGCCCAAGGAAGCAGTTGAGGCTAGCTCATTGAATGTATTCAAATCACAGATAGATAGATTTTTAACCAATAAGGGAATTAAGGGTAATGGGGAGCGGGCGGGTAAGTGGAGCTGAGTCCACGGCCAGATCAGCCATGATCTTGTTGAATGGCGGAGCAGGCTCGAGGGGCTAGATGGCCTACTCCTGTTCCTAATTCTTATGTTCTTATGTTCTTATGTACCTGAATACACATTTTTAGTGTGGAAGCAAGTCAGCCTCGACCCCGAGGGACTGCCTATGATGGTGATGATGATGACAACAGTGACTACACTTTTTTTTTAAATGTATTTCATTGGCTGTAAAGCATTTGGGACATCCTGAGATCATGAAAGGCGCTATATAAATGCAAGTCTTTCTTTCTCTTGAATACATTCACAAAGGATCAATGTAACCCAGCATTCCCATTCCTTCCAGTTATTTTCCCCCATGCACGATATCTGAGGGGCAGATAGATCAACTGTAAAGCTATTCTTACTTGCTGTCAGCAGCTACACAAGAGTGGCATGGGTCAAAAGCCCTCTCAGTGGAGAAGTGTCTTGCTTTGCCACCTACCCTAGATGACCTGGTTGATATCAGGAACTCAACCAGCTGTTATCCTATCACCATGACACAGCATATTAACACATTCAGTGAGGCTATTCTTGGAGGGTGAAAGATGGGAGGCCGACCAGGAGAGTATTGGAATAGTCGAGTTTGGAGGTAACAAAGCATGGATGAGAGTTTCGGTAACAGATGAGCAGTCCAGAGGTGGAGATCAGCAATATTACGGAGGTGGAAGTCGGCGGTCTTTGTGATGGAGGATATGGGGGTCAGAAGCTCAACTCAGGGTCAAATAGGTTGCAGAGATTACGAAAAGTTGCAAACAGTCTAGTTCAGCCAGGGAGGGGGGAAGACAGTGGCCAGGGAGGGGGACGGAGTCGGTGGCTAGGGAACAGAGTTCGTGGTGGGAACTGGAAACAATGGCCTCGATAATAACCCCCCATGACAGGCGGGAGTTGGTAGGGGGGGTTACACCCTAAAAAACACAAAATGCTTCCCCAACCTGACTCGTATGCACCTGCAGCCATTTTTTAGGCGGCAGGTAGCTAGGCATGCAAGTCTTGGAGATGCAGGACACTTCATTAGCATATTCAAATCAGGCTCCGGCAGTGTAATTGGTAGCAGGATTTAAATTTACCTGTCGCTGCGTGGGTTACCCATGACTCAGCAGGCAGGAGCACGAGGTGGGAGCCGCTGGCTCCAGAAAGTAAGTGCTTTTTATAGCACTCCTTGTGGGCCAGGAGGAGCAGGAGCATTCCTCAAGGAAGTCTTTGGCCTCTCTTATGCTGATCGTGGCCTCTCTCTAGCCCTTGCTGCAACTGCCGACCTCTCCACTAAACCACTAATGGCCTCTATCTTCCCTCCCCACCACCACCCATGACCACGGATGACCCCCTCCCATCCAAGCCCCGAATTGCAGCTTTCCCACCATCGATTGCCAAGGACCATATCTAAGGGCTGATTTTCCGCCCGGTAGTCGGCCAGCCCGTCAGTTTGGCCGACTACCCAGTGGGAATCAAAATTTTAAGAAAAATGATAATGGAATGGTACCGTTAAATTCAGCAGGACCTCTACATCACATGCCTTGCTTGGTTCTTTTGCCACTTTCGGCCTCCCCGTAAATATCAGAGTCTATGTCTTTGATCTTCCCAATATTTTATTGGAGGAAACTTCTGCTCATGCAGTACTGGGTATCGGATAAGCACTATGACAAATCAGAGGAAGTGGAGGGGTCAAAAGAGGTGGCAGTATGGTAGAGCTGGGTGTCGTCTGCATACATGTGGAATCTTACGTTGTGTTTTCGGATGATGTCGTCGAGAATGTAGATGAGAAATAGGGGTGGTGTGGGAAGGACAGACCCTTGTGGATCCCCAGAAGTAATGGTGTGAGAGCGAGATGCAAAGCCGTTGCAGGTGATTCCCTGGCTATGACTGGATAGATAAGCATGGAAGCAGGAGAGGAAAAACTGACAAGCCTGGTCATGTCATCAGGTATAGTGGGGAGATTGGGCTGGGCTAAAGGAAAGAAGCAAAAATTAGACAGAGAAAGATAAACATGTTTCCATGGCAACTGCAAGCAGTTAAATCAGGAGCCACATTGATGCCATCCATGGAGCTGGTCCCCACTGTCCAGTCCTTTTGGTTGGGGTAGGCAGTCTGAATAAGTGAGACACACATTTGGAACAATTATGCGTACTTTTTTTTTAGGCTGGTATAGAGTTCTGTGATTGTTGAATAAATCCAGCAGCATTTACTCTAACATTAATCAGTTAGAATGCACTTCAATAACATATCCATCATTCTCACACCATCTCAGGAACCGGAACGGTCAAAGTCATTTTCATATGCCAAGACATCTCTAGGGGACATGACCTCAGCACAGGAAGTGCCCTAATTATTTAACAGTAGTGAGGCACGGTCATATCCAATGACCCCATACCCTTGTAAAATATAAATGTTTAAGTAGTTGGGTGTATTAGAGTAGGGATTCTGTCAGCTCGAGTTAAATTCTGCAGTATGCACAGATCGGTGTCAGTGAGGAGATAGGAACAATGCATCAGAAGAAATTTATCTTGATCTACGTCAACTTAAAAGTAATGAGCTAAAATGGCACAGGAGTTATCACATTCAAAGAGCATGAAATTGGATCATTTTTCTTCATTAGATTTTGTTACTTGCATTTAGTGTTCTTTTAAAATATCAATTTGAACTCTCTTCCCCTTTATTCATTTATACTTTGTTTTATGCATTCTATTTGAATTTTCAGTCTTAACAACATCTGCAATGTACACATTCCCTCAGCACACCCCAAACAATCATGTCTCACAACTGCCAACTGACGGAACTCCTTGTCATTTGACACTGAAACGGGCAGCCATGTTGAGCGATCATTGTGTGAAAAGCCATGCATCACTCGTGACCCTCACAGTTAAAAGTGTTAGAAGAGACAAGGAATGCATTGGACACACCATCTGCATCATGTTATATTGGAAATATAATCGGGAAAGATTAGCCTCAGGAAAGAAAAACAATCTCTCTCGGTTCTTAGCTGGAATTTTAAAGCAATCCATGTATTGGAAAGGTAGACGGTCGAGGAAAATGCTCTACACTGGACTTTTGGCCAATGATGGGGACAATGTTGGTGACCCAACGGATACGTGCAGGTCATGAACAATATTTCCTTTAACCTGCGTAGCCGCACAGCCCTCTAGAGCTCCCATGCAGCTAACTCATCAGCTTTTAAATGGAAACAAACCCGCATGAGTGGAATTTTGAATGTGCCACATGGCCCAAAAGAAATTAGAGGGAACACTGGTCATGAATGATGTGTTTGCATAACTTAGTTGAGGATCTCACAGGCAACATTCTTGAGGTTAAACTGATGATAAACATGCAGAGTGCAATAAATCAGTTATAGAATAATAGATCAGCAACAGCAAAATACTGCGGATACTAGAATCTGAAATAAAAACAGAAAATGCTGAAAGTCTCAGCGGGTCAGGCAGTATCTGTGGAGAGAAACAGAGTTAACGTTTCAGGTCAATGACCCTTCATCAGAACTGACAAAAGTTCAAAATTTAACAGATTGTTCAGGAAGTGTAAGCGGCCCTGAAAGGCAGAGGGAGGAAAGAACAAAAGGGAAGGTCTGTGATAGGGTGGAAGGCAGGAAAGATTTGAGAGACAAAAGGGACGATGGGCCAAATTGAGATGGCAATGGTACAAGTTAGGAAACAAAAGATGAGTCTAGATAGGGTGGTAAGGCAGAATAATTATTAGCTGCCATGGGAAACAGAGAAATAAATAAAACTTCTTCAGCTAGGTGTCTTCCCCCTACACAGCTGTCCCTTTCTCCCATTTTTAGAATTCTCACTCTACCTGGATCCCTCCCTCTGGCCCCTTACCCTCTCTAGATCTCTTCATTGCGAACTGCCGACAGGAATCGGCTGTCTCAATTTCTCTGCTCCCCTCACTCACTCCAACCTCCCTCCCTCTGAACATGCAGCACTCAGCTCTCTCAGATCCAACCCCAATCTTGTCAAGGGTGGCGCTGTTGTTGTTTGGCAAACCGCCCTCTACTTTGCAGAGGCTGATCGCCAACTCTCTGACACCTCCTCTTCTCCTATCTCCCCCTGGATCATGACTCCACCACTGAACATCAAGCCATCATTTCCCAGACCGGCACTGACCTCACCTGCTCTGGAGATCTTCCCTCCACAGTCACCAACCTCATAGTTCCCCAACCCTGCACAGCCCACTTCTACCTCCTTCCCAAGATCCACAAACAGGAATGTCCCGGTAATCACATCGTTTCAGTCTGTTCTTGCCCGACAGAACTTATTTCTTCCTATTTTTTCTCCCCTTGTCCAATCTCTTCCCACCTACATCCGCGACTCTTCCGTTGCCCTCCGCCACTTTAACAGTTTCCAGTTTCCAGGTCCTAACCGTCTCCTTTTCACTATGGACATCCAATCCCTCTACACTTCCATTCCCCAACAGGATGGCCTGAGGGCGCTGCACTTATTTCTCGAGCAGGGGCCCAACCAGTCCCCATCCATCACCACCCTCCTCCGCCTGGCTGAACTTGTTCTCACATTGAACAACTTCTCCTTTGACTCCACTCACTTCCTCCAAATTAAAGACGTTGCTATGGGAGCCTACATGGGTCCTAGCTGTACCTGCCTTTTTGTGGGATATGTGGACCATTCTTTGTTCCAGTCCTACTTGGGTCCCCTCTTTTTCCGGTACATTGATGACTGTATCGGTGCCGTTTCCTGCTCTCGCCCTGAACTTGAAAATTTCATTCACTTTGCATCCAATTTCCACCCTTCCCTCACCTTCACCTGGTCCATCTCCAACTCTTCCCTTCCCTTTCTTGACTTCTCTGTCTCCATTTCTGGGGATGGACTATTGACAAACATTCACTATAAGCCCACTGACTCCCACAGCTACCTGGACTACATTTCCTCCCACCCCGCATCCTGTAAGGACCCCATTCCATTCTCCCAGTTTCTCCGTCTCCGTCGCATCTGCTCTGATGATGCCACCTCCCACACTAGTGCCTTGGACATGTCTTCCTTGTTCCTCAACTGAGGATTCCCCTCCGCTGTGGTTAACATGGCCCTCGCCCGTGTCTATTCTATTTCTCGCACTTCTGCTCTCAACCCTTCCCCTCCCTCTCAGAACCACGTCAGGGTTCCCCTTGTCCTCACCTTTCACCCCACCAGCCTTCACATTCATCCTCCACCATTTCCGCCACCTCCAGCGTGATCCCACCACCAATCACATCTTCCATTCCCCTCACCTCTCAGCATTCCGAAGCGACCGCTCCCTCCGGAACACACTAATCCACTCCACAATCATCCCCAGCACCCCCACCTCTTTCCACGGCACCTTTCCGTGCAAGCGCAGGAGATGCAACACCTGCCCTTTTACCTCCTCCCTTCCCACTGTCCAGGGCCCCAAACACTCCTTCCAGGTGAAATAGCGATTTACTTGTACTTCTTTCAATTTAGTCTACTGTATTCACTCCTCATGATGTGGTCTCCTCTACATTGGGGAGACCAAATGCAGATTGGGTGACCGCTTTGCAGAACACCTCCGTTCAGTCCGCAAGCGTGACTCCCGAGTTTCCGGTTGCCTGTCACTTTAATTCTCCGCTCCACTCGGACCTCTCTGTCCCCGGCCTCCTACACTGTTCCAATGAAGCTCAATGCAAGCTCGAGGAACAGCATCCCATCTTTCTTTTAGGCACTTTACAGCCTTCTGGACTCAGACCATAACCTCTGCCCATATTTTGTTCCCTTTCCTCCCTTTTTTCTGCAACCCCCCCCTCTTTATTTTTTTCTCTGTTTCCCATGGCAGCTGGTAAGTATTCCATCATTCACACCCTATCTAGACTCATCTTTTGTTTCCTAACTTGTGCCATCATCATCTCAATTTGGCCCATCATTCCTTTTGTCTCTCAAATCTCTCCTGCCTTCCACCCTATCACAGACCTTCCATTTTGTTTTTTCCTCCCCTCCCCCTTTCGCTTCCTTAAGAATCTGTTGCATTTCGAACTTTTGCCAGTTCTGACGAAGGGTCATCAACCTGAAACGTTAACTCTGTTTCTCTCCACAGATGCTGCCTGACTCGCTGAGATTTTCAACATTTTCTGTTTTTATTATAGAATAATGGATGTTTGGAGTGAATTACAGATATGTATGTGATCCCGACTTGGTTCTGAGGCAGCATATGACGAGTACAGATACTAATGTCTCCCTTCCCCCATGCCCCTCACTCCCCCAACACAAACATCTGGACTTCATTCTACGACCACTTGACCGTTCTTGATTTTGTTTTAAAGAGATGATAAAACAAATGGTCATTGGCTGAAGGACAATTGACTGCATACGTGAAGTTATGTCCATTTTAAAGCACATTGGACATGTGACCATAGAAATTATAAAACAGGGCAGGAAAATATCTACATATTTTTAACACAAGATCATGCAGACCTAGGATTTTATGCAAACACCAAAGGACACATCCTGGGTGTAAAGGATCATCTGAGTGTAGAACACAAAGGTAAATCAGGAAGTGGGGGAAAATCACATGCGGCTAACACAACCTACGCAATATTTTTAAAATTCTCAGGATGTGGGCATCACGAGCAAGACCACAATTTATTGCCCATCCCTAGTTGCCCCTAACTGAGTGGTTCAGAAAACCCAGCCTACTGTACCTTAGCCACAGCAAGTCCTGCATTGCACTATATCACTGCATTCTGTATATATTGGCCGTGAAATTCCGATGTCTCGGGACCGTAAGAAGTTTCTACGGACCCAGGAAGGCATCGGAAAAGCTGATTTTCAGCCCACAATGCGCATGCGCTGAAAACCGGCTTTTCTGATCTGTCAACGATCTGTCAAGTTTCTGGCTTGACAGATCTTCCGTATCTCGGGAGCGAGGACACTTGCAGGGCAAGATTTCCGATATTTATGAATATCTTGCCCTGCAAATGTCCTTTAAAATCTTGTGCCTGAAAAAGCAGGCATATAGCCTACTTTTACAGGCGCAAGTGTTTAAAAATACACACACACATTAAAAATAAAGTTATAAAAACACATTTTATTTTTTAAAATCCTCCCCACTACTGTAAGTTTATTTTAAGGTTTTATTAAAAAAACTTTTTAAAAAGTCGGCAAACTATTTTTTTCTAACAACTGTAATTTAATTGAATATGTGTAGTTTATTTTCAATTTTTTATTGTGTTTTGGGTGTTTGGGGGGTGGGGGGGTGGTTCTCATTCATAGTAATAGGAGTTGGGGACTTACGGAACTCCTATTGCTATGAATGAGAAACTATACTGTACCTGACTGGCTGCTGTCTCCAGATCCCGGCCTGCGCACGTCCCCACGTGCACGAGCTGCGGGCGCAGTCACCAGAGGTCTCAGGCTCGGAAGTTCGGATGGGCGCAGCAGCAGCAGGTAAATGCGCATCTTTTTTCTGTTTTTAGGTCGTTTGCCCGTGGGAACAGGTCAACCAGAATTTCAGGGCCAATGTATTTCCTCTATATACCTTGTCATCACTCCACTGTTACATTATATATTACATGATGTATTAAAAGAAAATAAGAACATAAGAAATAGGAGCAAGAGTAGGCCATTTGGCCCCTCAAGCCTGTTCCGCCATTCAATAAGATCATGGCTGATCTGATCATGGGCTCAGCTCCACTTCCCTGCCCACTCCCCGTAACCCTTTACTCCCTTATCGCTGAAAAATATGTCTATCTCCACCTTAAATATATTCAATGACCCAGCCTCCCCAGCTCTCTGGGACAGAGAATCCCATAGATTTACAACCCTCTGAGAGAAGAAATTCCTCCTCATCTCAGGTTTAAATGGACAGCCCCTTATTCTGAGACTATGCCCCCTAGTTCTAGATTCCTCCATATGAAAACATCCTTTCCGCATCTACCTTGTCTGGCCCCCTCATTATCTTATATGTTTCAGTAAGATCACCTCTTATTCTTCTAAACTCCAATGAGTAATGGCCTAACCTACTCAATCTTTCTTCATAAGTCAAACCCTTCATCTCAGGAATCAACCTCAGGAATCAAATTATATATCACACTATATTAATGCTCTGTATGTATATTATATTGTAATATCTTGTTTGCATTGTGTTCAATTATACAGGTATTTCTAGGATACATTATCATGCCATACCACAACAATACACCTTGTTTATACATACTAACTCATTAAAATACATATAAATCTACACACACATGTAGAGCACCAAACTATGATACAATATTTCCTAAACTTTTCATAAAGTTCCATCTTCAGACCTTCATTCCATCACTCCCAGGCGTTAACAGACAGCCTGCTCCTAGTCCTCTCTGAACACCCCCTGTAACCAGCTGTCAAAAGGTACGAAGGATCACTTGGGGTGACCTTGCCCTTCTATTTACCCTTCCCCCTGCAGAGAGATGGTGCAGCCTCCACTTGATAACTTTTCGACAAACACGGGTCAAGTCGAGAAAGAGGTAAGCGGGGATCAAATGTGCATTTGCTCGTCCTCCATCACTGCGTACGTGCATCTAATGTATATATTGCGGCAAGTAACATCTCTGTATCACTTATATCAGGCAGCATTCAGGGGCAGAGGGGTGAAGAAATAAATAAAATAGAGTACAATGTTAGTGAGGTAGACTAGTATTAAAAAAGGATTTTATAACAGAGCTGCCATTACTGACAAAATCCCAGAGGAGGCTCAATGGACTGATATACCAGAGGAACAGAGCTGGGCCTAAAAGTTACACAAAAGGCACGAAGATTATAGGGTATAACTTAAATAAGATATAATGATATGGTATGGAATGATATACATTATACGTAATATATTGTAACATAATATATCACGTACTTTATGTATTAAACCTGTACTAAATCCCCATCTCATATACACTGTATCTTGCATACATTATACCTTACTGTGTCCTTACCCTACACATACTGCATTGTTGGTTCATATAACTTACCACTACACTGTTTATTTATTTAAAAACTCTACCCTTTATTTTTAATGAATTACTTGATCAACACATTACCACACACACAAAGTGACATGGAAAGCGGAGAATTATTATCTAGCCCCTGTGCCTTCTTTTAGGGAACTAATTGACGATTAACTGTGACATCTAGAGCTGTGCTATGGAGCGACAGGATGAGGGCATCACACCCAGAGGGGTGATACCCTGCGCTCAGACAGCTCACTGAAGTGGGGCAGAGTGAGAGAGGAAGAGATGGAATCAATTCCAGGGAGGTCTTTTTCACCTCGTAATGGTCAGATGCAAAACAGCACTGAAAGTCCTTGGAAGCTGCATGATGCTTGAGACTTGGAAGCGGAAGAAGAAAATAACTTAAATATACACTGCCTAGACACCTTCTTCATCAGCCTGGAAGAGAGGGCTCTGTCACCTGTGCATCATCTCATCATCACAGAATGCAAGAAAGACTTAACAATGCAGACATGTAAAAAATGGACACATGCACTCAAGGAGCTCTCCATGCCACAATGCGATCGTTCAAACCGTATCATCCAGA
Source organism: Pristiophorus japonicus (assembly GCF_044704955.1). NCBI lineage: Eukaryota > Metazoa > Chordata > Chondrichthyes > Pristiophoridae > Pristiophorus > Pristiophorus japonicus. The sequence continues at coordinate 66,339,033 of NC_091977.1, read as the reverse complement.
AACACACTTACTTAATAATCCAGCATTGGGAAATCTCCAGGAGTCGTTGTAAGTTGTGTACTGCGGATGGGAATATGGGCTCCCAGAAAAATCACCTCCTAAAATACGAGAGAGCACAAAGAGGGTGAAATGATGTAAAGATTCTCGAGTTAATTAGTCTGCGTTGTCCTACAATTGAAGAAGTAGTTCAGTATTATGAACCAACCCGTCATTAATCTGCATCTAGTCACACTTTGTAATTAATGTGTTTCTTCATTTTCTGTGAAACTCAAAACCTTCACTAATTTAACTACATCACGTGCAACATCTGGGACTTGTTGATACAATAAATATGCTGTAAAATAAGTTGAGATTTATTAACACGATCAACCAACGGGCTTCATTAATTAGTAGGAATTTTCTGGCATCACGTCTGGTAGTTTTTTTCCACACCAGCTTTCTATATTCCCGCTCCCTTCCATCCCATTGCCTTTCCCCATCACGAGTATGATATTAGATATCAAGATCTAAGGCCACACGATGATTATCACCAGTTTTATTTCATGAATTCTGGACATTAACCCAATTCAAATGGCCTGTTCCTATGGCTCAGAAACTAATTAATATCAACATTTTAGCATAAGCTAAGCAAATGCAATAATTAGCTAAACCATTCTTTGTGTGGCTAAATGACTTCATTAAAATGTTTGTTGTTTTCTCTTAGCATTTAACCAAATCTGCCTCCTTTGTTCCCCAAACTTTGCCTCACACCTCAGTGCTGACAGGAGTGCAGCCGCCTTCCCCAACCCCTTAGCTGTGAAGACGAGGTGATGGCAATTTGCGTTGCTGTGCATATTAATCAGCAGGCGATGGGAAATTTAAACTCATCAGCTGCACTCCTGCTCAAATGATTTGAAGCAAGCCGACACTTCACGATGTGATTCCCTTCGTTCCCCCTCCTTGCTCTCAGGGGGATGCGCCAGGGCCTGACAGGCTCAGACTTTCAATTCCCTGTTTTTTATGCCTCAGTGGTCAGGGTGTCAGGCTCCTGCAGTACAGACCAGCGGAGAGCTGCAAGAGTCACTGAGCACCATCAGCTCAGTGACAGAACCACTCGCTTCATCCAGAAATATTCTGCATATCGAGCAGGAGGCAGGCTGTGCTGGAGATGTGGTAGGAGCACAGTAAAACTATAGCAGATCAATGCACATCCAAACAGCATGCTGGCCCCTTTATGGAAATACCACCGTCCATCAGAGGTAATTCTTGACAGCTGAACTGTTCAATCATCAACTGTGATGAGAAGTCCCAGAGAGAGAAAAAAACCTTAATAAACATCAAACAAGAATTTTAAGGGGCGTCAATTCTCTTTGCATCCCAGTCCGCTACCTGACTAACAACACAAAATGTTTAATGATTACTGATTAATTAGCCTCCAGTGGACCCTTTGCGTTTCAGCTGTAAAATCTTCCCAATGGGTATCAGAGGTGCTGCAGTTTGTAACTTAATAGCAGTCTGTATGGCTCCTTGGAAAAAAAAAGCGTTGGCATAATCACACCGAATGAACATGACAAATAATAAACAAAGATCCCAATTAACAGTGAAATGAAGGATCGAGTTTTTAAGGGGTCCAAAAGGTCTTTGAGTCCACAAATAAAACCTCTGCGGCTGTGCACTCGGGATGAGCTGTCTGTGTGGCCGACAGCAGCAGTGCAAACAGCATTCATTCTCCACAGACACTGAAGAAATCGAACTTAAGACCAGCTCTAGGGTGTCCACTTTAAATACTGTACATCCCCATCAAAAACATGCACTACTACAACTTGGATTTATCTAGCGCCTTCTATTTAGTAAAAGAGCCCAAGGCACTTCACAGGGGTGTTATCAGACAAAATTTGAACACCGAGCCACAAAGGGAGATATATGGGCAGATCAAAGAGGTAGGTTTTAAGGAGCGTCCTAAAGGAGGAAAGAGAGGCGGAGAGGTTTAGGGAGGGAATTCCAGAGCTTAAGGCACGACCACCAATGGTGGAGTGATTAAAATGGGGGATGCGCAAAATGCCAGAATTGGAGGAGGGTTAATATATCAGAGCATTGTAGGGTTGGAGGAGGTTACAGAGATAGGGAGCAGTGAGGCCATGGAGGAAAATTGAAAACAAGGATGTGCTTAACCACGAGCCAACGTAGGTCAGGGCACAAGGGTGATGGGTGAATGGGACTTGTTCCGAGTTAGGACATGGGCAGCAGAGTTTTGGATGACCTCAAGTTTACAGGGAGTGAAATATGGGAGGCCTGCCATGAGTGCATTGGAATCGTCAAGTCTAGAGGTAACAAAGAATGAGGGTTTCAGCAACAGAGGTAGGGCCGAGTCAGGCGATGTTACGGAGGAGGAAGTAGACAGTCTTAGTGATGGCGCGGGTATGTGGTCAGAAACTTGGCTCAGGACACCAAGGTCGTGAGCAGTCTGGTTCAGCATTGGATTTGAACCTAGCCCAGCCAGGTTCAGGTCGTACACTCGGTTTACAAACCCATCCAATTTTACTCTCCACTGAAGTCAAAGGCAGGTTAGGTTAAAATCATGGGCTATTCTAATTAAACAAAAACACAGAAAATTGTGGAAATCAGCACTAAAAGCAGAAAATACTGGAGACACTCACAGGTTGTCAGGATCCGGAGAGAAAAGACAGGTTAAAATTTCCTTTGTAACACTTCATCAGAACAAAAAGTCTTCAGTACTGGTGAACGAACACATCTGAAGGGTCAGAAGCTGCCCTTTCTTTTTGCAGATACAGACTGACCATTTCTATAGGACCGCTTCCACAATCCCACGTTCCCAGCAGTAAGCAAAGATGGGAAGCACAACTGGGAGGGCTGGAGCTATAGTCTTACAGCTCAATCTCGGACCTGCACTCCCTTAGAACGTGGCTCCCTGCTGGGAGTGTGGGGTCACAGGATTAGCCCTGAGTGGGTGCACCATATCCTCAGACAGTACGAAAACGTTGCTATATTTAAACAGTTTAAAAACCTGAAGTCTTCAGCACCAACTCACAGCGGGTGTCAGACGATATCTATCTCATTTGTCTTTATTTTAAATTGTGATCCCGGTGCACATCGGAATGTGGGACACAAATCATTTCCTGCACCCACTGTCAGCAACAAGCACTCACAAGTCTGATACAATCTCATTAGATAACTGTAAGTCTCCCTATATCTTGTCCCGACAACATGTTTCAGTTCCTGCCCCAGAAGAGCATCTCTGTCCGACACCAGTGAAAGATTTTTTCATCTCCCAGCTCAGTCATCCTGTTACTTCTCTGAGCGAGATTGCTAATTAGTAGCCATTAAGTACTCTGGAACCACTAGAAACTGGATTGACATTGTCCAAACTCACAACCAGCAGAGTGGGGAGATGTTCATCTCATCAATCTGGGCTGGATTTGAACTTTGTTGAAAAACCAGTGTCCATCCCACTGCCTTGTAACTCCACATTCATCATTGTGTCTATAATTGAATTGTGGTTACATTTTCAAAAGCTCCCTTGCTCCCCCCTGAAGTAAACACCATTGCATTTAGTAGTAAGGATCAGTGAGTTTAAAATCAAACTTTATTTAAGAACCTTTCAAGATGGCCACTGTTGTGTATCTGTAAAGCATGCACTCCCATGTTCCCCCACCAGGGAGCTCATCCCCTGAAGTCCCAAGGGATTCCAGCATCCCTTGGGAGCACTGTATATAAGCCGGCCCCTAAGGCCTGTTCCTCACTCTGGGGTGTCTAATTAAAGACTGAGGTCACTATTACTTTAACCTCCCTGTGTGCAGCCTCATCTGTGTTAGGAACACAATAATTGGCGACGAGAATACGAATCCGACGCAAAGATGCAGCAAACTGTGGGCATCCTGGAGAAGTTCTCAGAGGGTGAGGACTGGGAAGCCTATGTCGAATGGCTAGACCAGTACTTTGTAGCCAACGAGCTGGACGGAGAAGGAAGCGCTGCAAAAAGGAGAGCGGTCCTCCTCACAGTCTGCGGGATATCGACCTACAGCCTCATGAAGAATCTTCTGCCTCCGGTGAAACCCATAGATAAGTCGTATGAGGAGTTGTGTACACTGGTTCGGGAGTATCTTAACCCGAGGGAGAGCATGCTGATGGCGAGGTATCGGTTCTACACGTGCCAGCAATCTGAAGGTCAGGAAGTAGCGAGCTATGTCGCCGAGCTAAGGCGACTTGCAGGACAATGTGAGTTTGATGGCTACCTGGAGCAAATGCTCAGAGACTTTTTTGTACTGGGCATTGGCCACGAGACCATCCTACGAAAACTTTTGACTGTAGAGATACCGACCCTCAGTAAGGCCATTGCGATAGCACAGGCGTTTATATCCACCAGTGAAAACACCAAACAAATCTCTCAGCACACAAGTGCTAGCAATGTTCATAAATTAACTGGAACTTGTTTGCGAGCAGAAATATACAGGGCAGAAACCACGAGTCTGCAACTGCCAGCAGGCCTCAGGTGACCCAGATGACTGAGTCCCCAACAAAGGATGAATGCAAGGCAATTCACACCTTGTTGGCGTTGTGGAGGCTTCCATTCAGCCTATTTATGCTGCTTCAAAAGGGTATGTTTGCAAGAGCTGTGGAACAATGGGGCAGCTACAACGAGCTTGCAAACGAACTGCAAGCTCTGCAAAACCTGCTAACCACCACGTGGCAGAGGAAGATCGGTCCATGGTGGATCAAAGCAATTTCGAGCCTCAGAGAGAGGAGGCAGATGCTGAAGTACATGGGGTGCACACATTTTCGACGAAATGTCCACCTATAATGCTAAACATAAAATTGAATGACTTACCCCTAGCCATGGAACTGGACACTGGCGCTGGCCAATCCATCATGAGTAAAAAGATGTTTGAGAGACTGTGGTGCAACAAGGCATTCAGCCCAGTCCTGAATCCCATCCTTGTCGCCAGTTATTGTGTTCCTGACACAGATGAGGCTGCACACAGGGAGCTTAAAGTAACAGTGACCTCAGTCTTTAATAAGACACTCCAGAGTGAGGAACAGGCCTTAGGAGCCGGCTTATATACAGTGCTCCCAAGGGATGCTGGGATCCCTTGGGACTTCAGGGGATGAGCTCCCTGGTGGCAGAACATGGGAGTGCATGCTTTACAGATAAACAACCACATCCACACAAAACTGAGAACGTACACCAAAGAGCTTATCACTATCCTGGGCAGCACCATGATCAAGGTCACATACGAGGGCACGGTTCACGAACTGCCACACTAGATTGTCCCGGGCGATGGCCCCACATGGCTTGGAAGGTGCTGGCTGGGCAAAGTCCGCTGGAACTGGGATGACATCCGAGCGCTATCACATGTCGATGAGGCCTCATGTACCCAGGTTCTTAACAAATTTCCTTCCTTTTTTGAGCCAGGCATTGGAAACTTTTCCAGGGCGAAGGTGCGGATCCACTTCGTCCCAGAGGCACAACCCATTCACCACAAGGCGCGAGCGGTACCTCACATGATGAGGGAGAGAGTGGAAATCGAGTGGACAGGCTGCAACGCGAGGGCATCATCTCCCCAGTGGAATTCAGCGAGTGGGCCAGCCCAATTGTTCCAGTACTCAAAAGTGATGGCACGGTCAGGATTTGCGGCGATTATAAAGTAACTATTAATCGTTTCTTGCTACAGGACCAATACCCACTACCTAAGGCAGACGACCTATTTGCGACGCTGGCAGGAGGCATGACGTTCACCAAGCTCGACATGACTTCGGCCTACATGACGCAGGAGCTGGAGGAGTCTTCGAAGGGCTTCATCTGCATCAACACGCACAAGGGACTGTTCATCTACAACAGATGCCCATTTGGAATTCGGTAGGCTGCAGCGATCTTCCAGAGAAACATGGAGAGCGTACTCAAGTCGGTACCACGTACAGTGGTTTTTCAGGACGACATATTGGTCACGGGTCGGGACACCATCAAGCACCTACAAAACCTGGAGGAGGTCCTCCAGCGACTGGATCGCATGGGGTTGCAGCTGAAGAGGTCAAAATGCGACTTCATGGCAACAGAAGTGGAGTTTTTGGGGAGAAAAATTGCGGCGGACGGCATTCGGCCCAAAGACGCCAAGGCAGAGGCTATCAGGAACGCGCCCAGGCCACAGAATGTCATGGAGCTGCGGTGGTTCCTGGGACTCCTCAACTATTTTGGTAACTTCCTACTGGGGTTAAGCACTCTTTTAGAGCCCCTACATGTGTTATTGCGCAAAGGTGAGAACTGGGTATGGGGAAAAAAACCAAGTAATTGCTTTTGAGAAAGCCAGAAACATTTTATGCTCCAATAAGTTGCTTGTATTGTATAACCCGTGTAAAAGACTTGTGCTAGCATGTGACACATCGTCGTACGGAGTCGGGTGTGTATTACAACAAGCTAATGTTGCGGGGAAGTTACAACCTGTCGTCTATGCTTCCAGGAGCTTGTCTAAGGCCGAGAGGGCCTACAGCATGATTGAGAAAGAGGCATTAGTTTGTGTGTGTGTTCGGGGTAAAGAAAATGCATCAGTACCTGTTTGGCCTCAAATTTGAGCTGGAAACCAATCACAAGCCCCTCACATCCCTGTTCGCTGAAAACAAGGGGATAAATACTAATGCCTCAGCCCGCATACAAAGTTGGGCACTCGCGCTATCGGCGTATAACTATACCATCCGCCACAGGCCAGGCACCGAGAACTGTGCAGATGCTCTCAGTTGGCTACCATTGCCCACCATGGGGGTGGAAATGGCGCAGCCTGCAAACTAGTTGATGGTGGCGCAGCCTGCAAACTTGTTGATGGTCATGGAAGCGTTTGAAAATGATAAATCACCTGTCACAGCCCGCCAGACTAGGACTTGGACCAGCCAAGATCCTCTGCTGTCCCTAGTAAAAAAACTGTGTACTGCTTGGGAGCTGGGCCAGCATCCCCGTTGAAATGCAAGAGCCAATCAAGCCATTCCAGCGGTGAAAGGACGAGCTGTCCATTCAGGCAGACTGCCTGTTGTGGGGTAACCGCGTAGTGCTACCAAAAAAGGGCAAAGAGACGTTCATCTCAGATCTCCACAGCACACACCCGAGTATAGTAATGCTGAAAGCGATACCGGGCCACTACACGTGGGATCTGGCTATCGACTCTGACTTCGAGTCCTGTGTACGGCAATGCAGCATATGTGCTCAATTGAGCAACGCGCCCAGAGAGGCACCACTATGTTTGTGGTCCTGGCCCTCCAGACCATAGTCGAGGATCCATGTCGACTATGCGGGCCCGTTTCTCAGTAAAATGTTCCTGGTGGTGGTGGATGCTTTTTCAAAATGGATTGGATGTGAAATAATATCGGGAAGCACCGCCACCGCCACCATTGAAAGCCTGAGGGCCATGTTTACCCACCACGGCCTGCCTGACATACTGGTCAGTGACAACGGGCCATGTTTCACCAGTGCTAAATTTAATGAATTCATGACCCGCAATGGGATCAAACATGTCACCTCGGCCCCGTTTAAACCAGCCTCCAATGGGCAGGCAGAGCGGGCAGTACAAACCATTAAAAAGAGCCTTAAACAAGTCACAGAAGGCTCACTCCAGACCCGCCTGTCCCGAGTACTGCTCAGCTACCGCACGAGACCCCACTCGCTCACAGGGGTGCCCCCGGCTGAGCTACTCATGAAAAGGAGACTTAAAACCAGACTCTCGCTGGTTCATCCCAACCTGCATGATCAGGTAGAGAGCAGGTGGCAGCAACAAAATGTAAACGATGGTCGCGCCACTGTGTCATGGGAAATTGATCTGAATGACCCTGTGTATGTGCTAAACTATGGACATGGTCCCAAGTGGATCGCGGGCATGGTGATAGCTAAAGAAGGGAATAGGGTGTTTGTAGTCAAACTAGACAATGGACAAATTTGCAGAAAGCACCTGGACCAAACGAGGCTGCGGTTCACAGACTGCCCTGAACAACCCACAGCAGACACCACCTTTTTTGAGCCCACAACACGCACCCAAAGGATCAACGACACAACCCCGGACCAGGAAATCGAACCCATCATGCCCTTCAGCCCAGCAAGGCCAGGCTCACCTAGCAGCCCTGCAGGGCCATGAACACGCCAGCCCAGCGAGGGCACAGCCAACACACCAGAACAGACATTTGTACCGAGGCAGTCCACCAGGGAAAGAAAGGCTCCCGACCGCCTCACCTTGTAAATAGTTTTCACTTTGACTTTGCGGGGGGAGTTATGTTGTGTATCTGTAAAGTATGCGCTCCCATGTTCGCCACCAGGGAGCTCATCCCCTGAAGTCCCATGGGATCCCAGCATCTAAGACCTGTTCCTCACTCTGGAGTGTCTTCTTAAAGACTGAGGTCACTGTTACTTTAAGCTCCCTGTGTGCAGTCTCATCTGTGTCAGGAACACAATAGCCACAACCATGCCTGGAGAGAATTGGGAGACCAGTCACCTGATACAATGCTACCCTTGTAATAATCTTCATAAAATAATACATTTAAAATCCTTACAACTGGTCCACAAATACAGTACACAGGATAACAAGTGGAATATTCAGTTACCCAGGAGAGAGGGAATGGGGCAACTCAGAGGTGAATTCCAAAGGTTCCAGGTGGATTAAACTGGCGATCTCACAATCTTCCGCTGCACATTCTGAATATAGTACAGTCATAGTGCACATCATACATTTTAAAATATCAGGATCATAGGTCCACAGGGGCAGAACATGTTTGAAATTAACATAAAGACTGTAGGCAATAGAATCAGTACAAGTGAGTCTGTATGAAACAGATCAAATAGAGAGCAGTGCATCACCATGATACCTACTAGGATTAAACTCTCAGGAGGGGAAAATAAAATAAACCTCAATTTAATTTAATTTAACTTAATTTCTTATTTTAACAATTTTGCTTTTCATATGAATTAATTAAAACCAGCTTGAATTTTCGTTAAAAATTTTTTTTAATGGGAAACATAGTAAAAAAATTCTAATGTGCTTCGAACATAATCTATTAGAAACATGAATTAGCTGCATTAAAGTGGTTGTCTGTATATACATCCTTTGTCATAACAGCAGTGAAACCATTTCAGTTTACAGCATTAACATTAATTAACAGCAACAAGCCATTGTTTATTAAAAAAAAAGAAAATACAGCCCTATAAAAAAAATTAAATGACACAAATGCATTTGGAGTCAGCCTTGGCTCAGTGGTAGCACTCTTGCCTCTGAGTCAGGAGGTTGTCGGTTAAAGCCCCTGTCCAGAGACATGAGCCCATAATGCAACCTGACACTTCAGTGCAGTACTGAGGGAGTGTTACACTGTTGGCGGTGCTGTTTTCCAGATGAGATGTTAAACCGAGGGCCCATCTTCCCTCTCAGGTGGAAGTAAAAGATCTCATGACACTACTTGAAGAGCAGGAGAGTTCAAGCGGTATCCTGACCAATATTTATCCCTTAAACAATATCACTAAAACAGATTGGCCCATAATTTGCGGTCAACGGCAAAGCAAAGGTGCTCACTGCTGACCTTGAAGAAAGCTGCCACAGAGATCTTGCAAGATACTGTGCCGAAAACCTGAGGTTTCTCAATGTCTAATTGATTACAGCACTGTTAATAGGGGATTTCTAGAGCAATGCAGCTGTCTCAGCAGCCAATCACATTGAAGAATTCTCACGGACAGCAAACTAGGAAATAAAAAGCTTTTATCCTCACTTTTTAAAAGTGCTACAGAGAATGAAATAAAGATTGGGGCTTTCACATGGGGATAATGTAGAAGCTGAAATATCATGAACAAACTAATTTTTTTATGTTTTTTAAAAAATTGTAATATCTATCATAATGGAGAAATTTGACTTTCCACAAATATAACCATATTTCAGGGCCAGAACGGATGTTTAGCAGTCAATATGCTGTTAAAACCTCAGTTACACCGATTCCAACAAGGCTTAATATTTAACGGGATATTTAACAGCGATATTTAACAGCGATATTAACATGGAAAAGTTCAAGTTTCCGTAAGTTGCACTGATTTCGCTGATTGCTGCCTTTGGGGAGCTCCACAGCGCAGCCTGCGTCACAGCAGTGAATGACTGAGCACAACTTCAGGATTTCTGTGTTTAGATGCGCATGTGCTAAATCCTGAAGTTGTGGTCAGTTTCAGAGGGGTAATGACGGTGAATGCTGACAGTTCGCTGTCATTACCCACCACAAAATCCGGGCCATTATCTGATCATTATCTCATTGCTGTTTGTGAGAGCTTGCTGTGCACAAATTGGCTGCCATGTTTCCTACTTACAACAGTGTCTAGACTTCAAAAGTACTTCATTGGCTGTAAAGCGCTTTTGGACTCCTGAGGATATGATAGGTGGTCTATAAATACAAGTATTTCTTTAATTTACTCTGTGATTTTCTTGTCCCATTAAAATGAATGCGATGGGGGGAGGGGGGGGGGGGAGGATTCCCAAGCACATATGTGGAAAACATTTGCTAAGGCACCAAATCAGCATTGGAAGATGCGTCAGTGATTACATTCTCTTTAAGTCACCTGCCACTTTGACATATTGGAGCCTTACTGCTAGTTCAAAAACAGCAGAATATTCTGAAAAAAAGACCCAAAAACAGGTCATCTACGCTGGTTTACCAACTACAGTGGGTCCCATTGTCGGACAGTCTTATGTGGCTTTCTAAGAATATAAAGAATTTAAGCCCAGAATCTTGTGCAACTCAGTAAGAAGTACCCTGTGTATGTGGCTTGGGCTAGTCATGAGCTCCTCTCTACTTTCTGAACTAGATTGTTTTTCAATATTTGCATGTACTTTATTATAAAAATGAATAAAATTGAGATTAACCAAATTATTTCCCATTAAAAAAATCAATTAACATCGCTGATTTTAATCAGTAGCATTGGAAAATAATTGGTTATTTCTTATTGAAGAATCTCAAGCTGGAATATTGGGATTCAAGCAAATGAATATTTTTGTACCACTGTTTAAAGAATAATGAAGGCAAGAATATTCATGCAAAACTCCCTGTCGTAACCTTTTATGGGCTGTATTATTTTAGGATGATCATTAGGGAGCTCCCTAAATCTTTTCTCTGGCAGGAACCTATAGCTGGGTTTAAGCAAGATGCCTGCAGTATCTCAGAAAGCTGTACTGAGGTTTGCTGCGCGATTGTATTTTATTTTAAAATAATATTCTGGTAGTGTCTTGTCCCATGAAAGAACAAAACCAGTCACAGATCTGGTTCAATGGAGACTTAAGCACTTTTTCTTTTTTTAAATGAGTCAACTAAAGGAAAGATAATTTCAAATATATATCCCTAGCAACCAGCTCCGAGTGGGATCATGAGGGACTCCCAACAAACACCGCGAGCTGGTGCAGGAGGTGGGTGAGGGAGGGGGTTTAATTTGGTGTTGGGGGCATCAGTGTTTCTGGAGTTCAACATACACTTTGGGTGCAACACAGGCCTCTGGGATATGTGAGGTGAAGCTGAACAATCACCCACAAACATTTGAAATGCTAATTTCTACTTCTCCTATCCGCCAACTTGCAGCCAGTATCACTGATTAAAATCAAATTTAACTAAGTAATCTGCCCTCTCCGTACTTCCACAGAGAAAATGGAATGTAATGCTAGAGCAAACATGTGTTTAATAAACAGAAGAACCCTTGAGAAACATCCCCGGACTCCAAATCAGCACCACAACCACAGTGTGTCATTAACAGTCACATGACATTAATATTCCATAAATGAGTGATGAGTCTTAGGTTCAGGTGGGCATACCTTGCTGTGAAGTAATTGTTCCACTCTTGGCCTGCAGTAGCATCTATGAAAATTTAATGCTTCCCCCAACACATTTATGAAATATTTCAAACAGTAATTGCTAAAATAGAAAATAATTACTCCCTAGAATTTATCATTTCCAATTTTCAATGAACTGCACTTGTAGGCAGTCAAATTAAATTACATATAGTTTGAATAAAGTATAAAGACTCCCAGTGGGGAGCAAAATGAAGGAACAATAAAATCTTTTCCATGTTGTTTTCTGCAAATTTCTCCCATCTCTTGTCCAGGTTTAATAGAAGAGGCAGAGAGCAACAGCGTGATGCCGAGGTCATTGTTTTGCCATTGCATTTATTTTTTTTTACCTCACATGGGTGAAGTTCAATTAGTTTACAACATCATCTAAACCTGGGGATCATTCCTCCTTCAAGAATGAGATCGATGGATTTTTGTTTGCTAAGGGTATCAAGGGATATGGAGCAAAGGCAGATAAATGATTTAATTGATTGTCAAGACAGGCTCAAGGGGCTGAATGGCCTACTCCTGTTCCTAATGCTCCTTGTACATTATTGAATCCTCATCTCAAACTGGGCCCAAGGTGCACACTGGAGCTTCACTGCAGCACATGCAAGATCCTATGTGAAGTTGCAGCCTATCAATTGAAAGGCACAACTTGGGCCACATTCACTTGGGCCCCTGACTATTCCGGTTTGCAGATAATCACACAAGGATAATGGGGGCTCCACTCTATACACTGGCTTGGGGGCAGGTGGGGGGGGAGGGGGAGGGGGGCGAGAGAGAAGGTGAGCATTCTCTCTTTACCAGTGAGTAAAGAAAGAAAACACTGATGTCAACCAAAGCGTATCAATAATTTATTATCTACTGCTGACTGCCAGAGTTTAGTGTAGTCAGTATACATTATAACCGAATAAGTGGTTATCTGGGAACAATTCCATTGCCCAGAACGAACATCTCTCACCTTGATGAGCACAAAACAAAGAAGGCACTAATCCTATCAACTGGTTAAAATTTTCAAGGCAGTGGTGCAACAGTGTGACTCATTCACTGGTTATAAGAGGGTATGGCTTTTGGTCCTATCTGAACCCATAAATGAGAAGTAGGCAGTAGGCAGGATCACCACTGCTGTATATGAGTTAACTGTAATACTAAAACTTCGATTTTTGAATTGGTGATTTTTTTGAATACCAACGATAACACATTTAAAATAATCCCAATCAGAAGAGCTAGGCTTATGGGATCTAACCATCTTCTGATCCCCAAGATTACAGCAACACCTTGAAGTTACTGCACTGTCGTCTGTTACTGTCTCCGTTACTTACAATGTGTTAATGAGGATAGGCGAGCTCTAGTCATGGTCAGGTTTTTCCTAACCAATGCTATTGGTGCCAATGCAAAAATTCCATGTGCTTAATGTGTAATGATGCCCAAACACAACAACCAGTAACTGTAGGGAAATCACTGCAGCCCCAGCCAAAAACAAACTGTTGGGGATCATTAGGTAACTGCATACAGTCTGTATTATATATCACATTATTGTGATTTACTTGACTGTACTATCACATTCACCGTACCACTCATTGTATACCCATTCACTGTACCCCTCTGTGTATCCATTCACTGTACCCCTCTGTGTACCCATTCACTGTATCCCTCTGTGTATCCATTCACTGTATCCCTCTGTGTATCCATTCACTGTACCCCTCTGTGTACCCATTCACTGTATCCCTCTGTGTATACATTCACTGTACCCCTCCCTGTATACCCATTCACTATAGCTCTCTCTGCCTCTGTCTGACTTTCTCTCTGTATATGTCTCTCTTTCTCTCCATTTCACTTTCCTCTGTCTGCCTCTTTCTCTCCCCATCTCTCTCTTATTCACTTTCTTCCCCTTTGCCCACCTCTCTCTCCTCTCTGTCTGTCTCTCTCCTCTCTGTCTGTCTCTCTCCCCTCTGTCTGTCTCTCTCCTCTCTCTCTGTCTCTCTCCCTGTCTCTCTCCCCTCTGTCTGTCTCTCTCCCCTCTGTCTGTCTCTCTCCCCTCTGTCTGTCTCTCTCCCCTCTGTCTGTCTCTCTCCTCTCTCTCTGTCTCTCTCCCTGTCTCTCTCCCCTCTGTCTGTCTCTCTCCCCTCTGTCTGTCTCTCTCCCCTCTGTCTCATCCCCACCCCACACACCAACCAACCACCCTCTCTCTCTCTCTCGCAAGCCTGGCTGAACACTGCTACTCATCAATTTTGAGTCAATTCTGCAATTCAACTATCAGTGTTTTAATAGTTTACTGGTGAAGACATTTAAACCATTGAAAAGTGCAAGCATTTTAAAACTATCAACCCATTGAATCTTGTAAATAAACCTATTAAAAAGCAGCACAAGAACACATTGATGTTAACAGGGAGAAGCAGAGCATTCCTGAGCCTTCCCTGTAGCTGCATGATTGCTCCTTGAAATTTCTGTTCTCTGTTATTAATTAGTCTTGAATTGGCTAAATGATTTTCTTCCTCAGCACTACCCTGATTTTCTATAATGGATCCTCCATGTCCTGCTATTCTGCCTTCTCTGACCGAGGCGTCCTGGAACACAGTGGAAATTGTTCAAAAACCCTATGAAATCCTAAAGGGTAAATATAAAAATCACCTAATCTGATGGAGTAAGAGTTTACAGTGCCAAAGCATCACATTGCATTGGTCCATCAGTGCTGAGAAAAATATTTTAAAAGATTTTCCATTCCATCATTTGCCTCAGCCAGAAATCTGCGTTATTTTCAGATAATTTGTTTCAATCTTAAAAGTAAAAAAAATAAAGCAATGCAGACTACTTTATTTTTTTAAGCCCCACCACCCCTTCCAAATCGCTCGATCCAGGTCCAGCCTGTGCAGTGCGCCTCTTTGCTTTTTTTTGGGAGGGAATTATGAAACTGTATTTTGCAGATGTGATAAACTCGGATGCTAGTGTTATGGGTATTGTAGGGGTTTTATGTCAGGTTCTCCTGCAGTTGTGCCTCTCAACTGATTTCCCAGCTGCTGATCTCAAATGCAAAGCAGCTCAAAATAACACAATTGGGGATGGGATAAGAACATAAGAACATAAGAATTAGGAACAGGAGTAGGCCATCTAGCCCCTCGAGCCTGCTCCGCCATTCAACAAGATCATGGCTGATCTAGCCGTGGACTCAGCTCCATTTACCCGCCCGCTCCCCGTAACCCTTAATTCCCTTATTGGTTCAAAATCTATCTATCTGTGATTTGAATACATTCAATGAGCTAGCCTCAACTGCTTGCTTGGGCAGAGAATTCCACAGATTCACAACCCTCTGGGAGAAGAAATTCCTTCTCAACTCAGTTTTAAATTGGCTCCCCCGTATTTTGAGGCTGTGCCCCCTAGTTCTAGTCTCCCCGATCAGTGGAAACAACCTCTCTGCCTCGATCTTGTCTATCCCTTTCATTACTTTAAATGTTTCTATAAGATCACCCCTCATCCTTCTGAACTCCAACGAGTAAAGACCCAGTCTGCTCAATCTATCATCATAAGGTAACCCCCTCATCTCCAGAATCAGCCCAGTGAATCGTCTCTGTACCCCCTCCAAAGCTAGTATATCCTTCCTTAAGTAAGGTGACCAAAACTGCATGCAGTACTCCAGGTACGGCCTCACTAATACCCTATACAGTTGCAGCAGGACCTCCCTGTTTTTGTACTCCATCCTTCTTCGCAATGATGGCCAACATTCGATTCGCCTTCCTGATTACCTGCTGTACCTGCAAACTAACTCTTTGGGATTCATGCACAAGGACCCCCAGGTCCCTCTGCACAGCAGCATGTTGTAATTTCTCCCCATTCAAATAATATTAAATTCCCTTTTACTGTTTTTTTTTCCCAAGGTGGATGACCTCACATTTTCCGACATTGTATTCCATCTGCCAAACCTTAGCCCATTCGCTTAACCTATCTAAATCTCTTTGCAGCCTCTCTGTGTCCTCTACACAACCTGATTTCCCACTAATCTTTGTGTCATCTGCAAATTTTGCTACACTACACTCTGTCCCCTCTTCCAGGTCATCTATGTATATTGTAAACAGTTGTGGTCCCAGCACCGATTCCTGTGGCACACCACTAACCATTGATTTCCAACCCGAAAAGGACCCATTTATCCCGACTCTCTGTTTTCTGTTAGTCAGCCAATTCTCGATCCATGCTAATACATTTCCTCTGACTCCGCGTACCTTTATCTTCTGCAGTAACCTTTTGTGTGGCACCTTATCGAATGCCTTTTGGAAATCTAAATACACCACATCCATCGGTACACCTCTATCCACCATGCTCGTTATATCCTCAAATAATTCCAGTAAACTAGTTAAACATGATTTCCCCTTCATGAATCCATGTTGTGTCTGCTTGATTGCACTATTCCTATCTAGATGTCCCGCTATTTCTTCCTTAATGATAGCTTCAAGCATTTTCCCCACTACAGATGTTAAACTAACCGGCCTATAGTTACCTGCCTTTTGTCTGCCCTCTTTTTTAAACAGAGGCGTTACATTAGCTGCTTTCCAATCCGCTGGTACCTCCCCAGAGTCCAGAGAATTTTGGTAGATTATAACGAATGCATCTGCTATAACTTCCGCCATCTCTTTTAATACCCTGGGATGCATTTCATCCGGACCAGGGGACTTGTCTACCTTGAGTCCCATTAGCCTGTCCAGCACTACACCCCTAGTGATAGTGATTATCTCAAGGTCCTCCATTCCCACATTCCCGTGACCAGCAATTTTTGGCATGGTTTTTGTGTCTTCCACTGTGAAGACAGAAGCAAAATAATTGTTTAAGGTCTCAGCCATTTCCACATTTCCCATTATTAAATCCCCCTTCTCATCTTCTAAGGGACCAACATTTACTTTAGTCACTCTTTTCCATTTTATATATCGGTAAAAGCTTTTACTATCTGTTTTTATGTTTTGTGCAAGTTTACTTTCGTAATTTATCATTCCTTTCTTTATTGCTTTCTTAGTCATTCTTTGCTGTCGTTTAAAATTTTGCCAAGCTTCTTGTTTCCCACTAACCTTGGCCACCTTATACGCATTGGTTTTTAATGTGATATTCTCCCTTATTTCCTTGGTTATCCACGGCTGGTTATCCCTTCTCTTACCGCCCTTCTTTTTCACTGGAATATATTTTTGTTGAGCACTATGAAAGAGTTCCTTAAAAGTCCTCCACTGTTCCTCAATTGTGCCACCGTTTAGTCTGTGTTTCCAGTCTACTTTAGCCAACTCTGCCCTCATCCCACTGTAGTCCCCTTTGTTTAAGCATAGTACGCTCGTTTGAGACACTACTTCCTCACCCTCAATCTGTATTACAAATTCAACCATACTGTGATCACTCATTCCAAGAGGATCTTTTACTAGGAGATCGTTTATTATTCCTGTCTCATTACACAGGATCAGATCTAAGATCGCTTGCTCCCTTGCAGGTTCTGTAACATACTGTTCTAAGAAACAATCCCGTATGCATTCTATGAATTCCTCCTCAAGGCTACCCCGTGCGATTTGATTTGACCAATCGATATGTAGGCGAAAATCCCCCATGATTACTGCCGTTCCTTTTTCACATGCCTCCATTATTCCCTTGATTATTGTCCGCCCCACCGTGAAGTTATTATTTGGGGGCCTATAAACTACGCCCACCAGTGACTTTTTCCCCTTACTATCTCTAATCTCCACCCACAATGATTCAACATTTTGTTCATTAGAGCCAATATCGTCTCTCACAACTGCCCTGATATCATCCTTTATTAACAGAGCTACCCCACCTCCTTTCCCTTCTTGTCTATCTTTCTGAATTGTCAGATATCCCTGTTTGTTGAATTCCCAGTCTTGGCCACCCTGCAACCACGTTTCTGTAATGGCCACCAAATCATGATTTGGGGATCTAATTTTTTCCTTTCAAGTTGCCAAGCTAATACCTCTCCAGAGCCACTGAAGATCCCCATTAATGTGTTTCAAATGTGACACATGAACAAAAACAATAAATTCAACCAAGATTTCCAGATTTTGGGGAGAGTTCCAGAATTCAGGAGAGAGAGTTCCAGAATTCAGGAGAGAGTTCCACAATTCGGAGAGAGTGTTTCAGATTTCAGACGGAGAGCTCCAGATTTCGGGGAGAGAGTTCTAGATTTCGGGGAAAGAGTTACAGATTTCGGGGAATGAGTTACAGATTTCGGGGAAAGAGCTCCAGATTTCGTGGAGAGTTCCAGACTTCAGAGAGAAGGTTCCAGATTTCGGGGAGAGATTTCCAGATGCTGTTATTTGTTCACTGTAGTTCTTCACATTTAGAAGTGATGCTTGTGAATTATTAACATTGTAGGTATTGTGTATGCAATAACTGTTAGACTGAGTAACCAAGAGGTATGACCTTGGCTCTGCGTTTTTCAGGCCCAACATGACTAATATACAAAATGGCTGGCCTTTTATACTTGGGGTGCACACATGTGCGTGCAGCCCAATGGCCTCCAACAGTGACTAGTGGTCCGAAAAGTACATAAAAGACAGTAGGTTTCAACAAGTTTTTCCACCATCAGTTATCTGTTTATCACACCTGGGTTTAAGGACAGAGAGCACGACAAGTAGAAACAGAAGGAATCAAAAACTTACTGAGCCTGCACGAAAACTGCAGAGGAGAATTCCACAGGAAGCTAATACTCTCAACCTCGGCCATAGCTTTAAGTGTCCACAAAACACATCAAGCTATAATTTATACAAAAGTGTTCACGTAAATTTGTTCAGAGTACAACTGTTAAATTAATTCTGCATTGTTAAAACTGGGCAGCTCCATATCAGGCAGGTTCTCTGGATCATTCTGTAATTAGTCAGGAAGCCACACTTACAATAAAAAAAAAGGTGTTATAATTTAGAAAACGCTTGATGAATTTCCCCATGGCGGTGAGCAGCGCAGTATCACCAGGGCCCTGATGGGTATTCGAGGGTGTGGCATCACTGCTCTCACTGAGAGGTACAAACACACACACGACCATTGAACTTGCACCCCTTCATTTCTTGATTTCATTGCACTGTCCATCGCAACTGTGAAATTAAATGTCCCTAAATGTGTTTTTGTTGTTAAGAAAGGCACCAAGTAACCAAACACCTCATACCAGAAATCAAACACATGCCAATATTGTTCACTCTCCCACTCCTGGCAGCAAGGAACTCAGTTCAACCACTGGAAACTTCCCGCGCTTAACGTCCAGTCCCGCTCCACTTCCTCTCGGGGGCGGTAACCCCAATTCCGCTGCCAAGGCAGGGATTCCGCACCGGGTGCAGGAAGTCCCGTCTTGCCTCGGTTACCTAATTTCGGCCCCTTATTCCAATAGTGATGGGGAGAAGTGGGCCTTACTAACAGAAAGTCATGAATTCCCAGTCTTGCTGACATTCATCAAAGACTTTGGTGCTTTAAATTCACATTTCTTTTTCTGGTTGGACAGCCAAAAATATGTTTCTTCCAGACATAGCCCTCTGATTGGAAACCAGATCCAAGGGACAGATTCCCATGTAAGTGCTCAGTGCCCACTTCTCTTGAAAACCTGTGGTGGTCATTTTTTACTTAAGTTTCTACTATGTCGCCTGGACCTTCTATGCTCAATAAGTATGCTACCACTGAGCCAAGCTGACACATTGTCAAAATAGCATACTCACTTCCCCTGGATTCACTGACTCACTCACAAGTATTAACCAGTCACACGTCTTCAACTGATCCATAAACAAGCCAATGGACAAGTTACAATGAAACCCACCTTGGTCTTGAAAATAAAGATCTAACATATGGCTTCCTGCTCAAACGCAATGGCTTGAAATTTCCTCAGGAGTGGTCCTGCTGTGGAATTCTGGTGGGAACCCTATTTACACATCTAAATATACAATCCATTACACTTCTGGCAAAGTTACAGCGGAGCTGGAGCAGCTCTGAGAAAATTCTGGGCCAATATAAAGTAAAATGTTCTTAAAGGTGAAATTGTCAATGAGATGTTGATAACAACCAAAATAAGTGATTCTTGTTCAGAATAGTCATTAGGCTAAAAGTTCCAATCTGCAAACTTTAAAAAAATCAATTCTCACAATGTGGGCATCGCTGGCAATGTCGCATTTATTGTCCATCCCTAGTTGCCCTGAGAAGGTAGGCCTCTTGAACCGCTGTGAGACCAGTGAGAATTCCATGATTTTGACCCAGTGATGATGAAGGAACGGTGATATGTGTCCAAGTCAGGATGGTGCATGACTTGGAGGGGAAGTTGGAGGTGATGGTGTTCTCATGCAATTGTTGCTCTTGTCCCTCTTGATGGCAGAAGTCAAAGGGGAGGGGGGCTCCAGTGGATTGCTGCAGTGAATCCTATAGATTGTACATACTGCAGCCACTGTGCGGTGCTGATGGGAGCGGTTGGATATTAAGTTCAGTGGCAGGGGCACTGTTCTGGAAGGTATTGAGCTTCTTGAGTGTTGTTTTAGCTGCACCCATCCAGGTAAGTGGTGAGTGTTCCATCAGACTCCTGACTTGAACCATGCAGATAATTAAGAGGGATCGGGAGGTGAGCCACTCATCACTGAGTAACCAGCTTCTGTTCTGCTCTTGTAGCCATGGTCCATTTCAGCTTCTGGTCACTGGTGACCCCCAAGGTCTTTACGGTGGGGGAACTTGCTAATAGTGATGTCATTGAAGGTCAAGGGAAGATAGCTGGGCTTTCTCTTGTTCATGATGGTCAATACCTGGCATTAATGTGGCGTGAATATTGCCTGCCACTTGTCAGTTCAAGTCTACATGTTATCCAGGTCCTGTTGTGGGCTGGCATAGGCTGCATCAATATCAGAAGAGTTGTGAATGGAGCTGAATCAACAGAAAACATCCCCACTCCTAACTTTGTGATGGAGGAAAGATCATTAATGAAACAGCTGAAATTTGTTGGGCCGAAGACACTGCCCTGAGGAACTCCTGCAGTGATGTCCTGGGATTGTGCTAATTGGCCTCCGAAAACAGTCACCTTCCTCTGCATCTGGTATGACTCCACCCATCGAAATGTTCTTCCCCATTGACATCAGTTTTGCTGGGGCTCCTTGGTGCCATACTTGGCCAAATATTGCCTTGATGTTGAGGGCAGCTGCTCTCACTTCTCCTCTGGCATTCAGCTCTTGCGTCCATGTCTGGCTGAAGACTATGATGAAGATTGGAGCTGAGTTGTTGTAGTGGAACCCACATTGAACTTCAGTGTGCAGGTTATTGCTTGGTGACACTACTCATGACTCTTTTCATCACTTTATTGATGATTGAGAGGAGGCTGATAGGGCAGGAATTTGCTGGGTTAGACTTATCCTGTTTTTGTGGATAAGACATAACTTCACATCTTTCATGTTGATGGGTACATGCCAGTTTCATAGCTATAATGGAAAAGCTTGGCTAGGAGAGCAGCTCTTTCTGGTACATAGGTTTGCACCATTAGCTGTTAGGGTCCTTAGCCCTTGCTGTGTCCAGTGCACTCAGTCGCTTCTTAATGTAATTTAAAGTGAATAAATTGGTTCGGCATTGGTATCTATGATGGTTGTGACCTCAGGAGGAGGCAGAGTAGGATCATCCACTCAGTACTTTTGGCTGCAGATACTGCAAGCAGTTCAGCCTTGTTTCTTGCAATTATGTACTGAGCTCCACCATGGTTGAGGATGGGGATGTTGATGGGAGCATCCTTCTATTCTGGTTGAATACCATCATTCTCAACTGGAGGCTTAGCTCTGATCTGTTCATTGGGCGACCACTTAGCACTGCCGATTGCCTGCAGCTTTTGATGTTTAGCATGCAGCTAGCCCTGTGTAGTAGCTTCATTTTGTTCATACCTCATTCGTAGATATGCCTGGTGCTTACTCTTGGCACACCCTTCTAAACTCTCCATTGACCCAGGGTTGATCTCCTGGCTTGATGATGATCATGGAGTGTGGGATTTGCTGGCCCATAAGGTTACATATTGTGGTGCTATACAATTCTGTTGCTGCTGTTGGCTCCCAGTGGATATCCAGTTTTCAGCTGTTAATTTCGTTGTTATTTTGTCCCAGTTAGCATGGCAGTAGTGCCATACTACACGATGGAAGATGGCCTCATAGTGGAGGTGAGACTTTGCTTTCCAAAGGACTGTGTAGTCACTTCTGCCAATTCTATTGTGGACAGATGTGTACATGATAGGTTGGTGCTGATGAGGTCAAGTAGGTTATTCCCTCGTATTGGTTCTCTCACCACCTCCTTTAAGCACAGGCTGACAGCTTTCTCCTTTGAAATTCCGCCAGCTCGGTTATTGGTCATACTACCGAGCTACTCTTGGTGATGGAGCCGCTCTTCCCGGGGTCCAGAGACAAAATTGAGAGCTCACAGGGCCATTCCCCCCCACCTCACCCGATTGTATATCACTCTGCCCCACCTCTGGTGGGTCAGTTCTGCTGGCAGCACAGGTCATACCCAGGGATGGTGATGGAGGAGTCCAGGAAGTTGGCTGAAAGATATGATTCTGTGAGTATGACTCTGCCAGGCTGTTGCTCGACTAGTCAGTGGGACAGCTCTCCCAACTTGAGTACCAGCCCCCATGTTGTGAGGAAGACATTGCATGGTCGACTGGGCTGAAACTGCCTTAGTCTTATCTTGATACGATGCTTTGGCCGCTGCTGATAGGTCCATCAATTTTCTTCTTACTGAAGTTTGTAGTATTTGTTTATAACTTGGTGCTATTTGAGGGCACTTCAACGAATATTAACAGTTAACCACATAAGACTGGAGTTACATGTAGGCCAGACCAGGTCGGAGTGTCAAACTCCCTTCCATGAAGGACATTAGTGAACCAGTTGGGTTTTTACAAAAAGCCGAAAGATTTCATGGTAATTTTACTAGCCATATATTACCATATTTATTTGAATTCAATTTCACGACTGGCCATGGTGGGATTGGAACTCATGACCTCTGTGTTGTTGGTTCAGGTTGCCAGGAGACAGAGACGAGTCATTATATAATACTCAGCTCATGGACAAGGTCAGAGTGGCAGTGCTACAGTTTTAAAGCTACATTCATGACTAGCGAGGCTCGATTGGAGCAGATCAGGCTTCTATAAATACCTTTTATATATAGGTACATTACAATCATTACATCCCACATTACAACAGTGTCTACACTTCAAAAGTACTTCATTGGCTGTGAAGTGCTTTGGGACGTGCGATGGCCATGAAAGGAGCTATTTAAGTGCAAGTTCTTTCTTTCTCCTTTTATCGGATATGAAGGGAAGCAAATTCCAGTTAACAAAAATAAATCAGTGGTATTCAGTCAGGGGGAGTGGACCTGGAAGCCTTTAAAGTTCACTCTGGACCCCATGAAGAGTGGCTCTATCATAAGAATGCACTACCTGAAAGGGTAATAGAAGCAGATTCAATAGGAAGTTTCAAAAAGGAATTGGATAAATACTTGAAAAGGAGAAATGTGCAAGGCTATGGAGAAAGAGCAGGGGAGTGCGACTAATCAGACAGCTCTTTCACCGAGCCAGCACAGGCATGTCGGCCTCCTTCTGTGCTGTATGGTTCGATGATGTTATGATAGGATAAAGTGTGTGATACTGTTAATGGTTATGTATTCGTCAATTGCTGTCCTTATGAGCAACTGACTAATCCTATTCTCTGGCCGACCTTCCTGCCAGCACACCCACTGGGGGCTAATCGTGCTAATTTGCTCTCCATGCAACTCATCCCCCCAGCGCTGACCCTGTGAATGCTGGCAGTGGATCAGCCATCACCGACCCTCTCCGCATCTCCCTCCAGAACGTCTGTTCGCTTGCATACAAGGCCTTTGCGGTCCACGAGCTTATCGTAGATGATTGCATTGATATCATGGCCCTGACGGAAACTTGGTTGAGGGATGATGACACCTTACCCTTAAATGGAGCCTCCCCGCCTGGCTATAGCTTCCACCACTCGCCCCGCTCAGACCGCTGTGGTGGCGGTGTGGCTCTCATCAACAAATCACAACCTTGCTCTGTTCCCCTACTCCTCCGGCACTTTCTCCTCCTTTGAGCATCTCACTCTATTCCTTCCCTCTCACCTCACATTTAAAATTCTCCTTCTCTACTGCCCACCCGAGTACCCTAAAAATGTTATTACCGATATTTCTTCACTACTTTCCTCCCTCTGCACCGAACGACTTCTCATTCTCGGTGACTTCAACCTCCATCTCAAATCATCATGCTTTCTCTCCTCTGAGTTCACTAGCCTCCTAATCTCCCTCCATGTAAATTCCCCAACCCACATTCATGGTCAACGCCTCGACCTTGCCATCTTTTGTGGCCTCGCTACTCCCATCGTGCCAACCGCAGATAAGGCCATCTCTGACCAATTCCTCATATTGCTCTCCGCCCACATCCCCCTTCCACACCCTCCCAACCTTACCTCCTTCTGTGTCCGCCCCTGGAAAAAACTCTCTCCCGACTCATTTACAACTGCACTTATCCACTCCCATCTGTCCAGCCTTTGGCCTTCCATTCACCATGACTTTTCTGCAGCTACCGATCTACTCAACCATACCCTCACCACCACCTTTGATGCCCTAGTCCCTGTTAAAACCATTACTCTCTCTCACCCTGGCTGTTCCCCCTGGAACAGCCCTGATCTTCACTCCCTTAAGTCCAAGGGACGCAGATTTGAACGGATATGGTGGACAACTGGTTTAGCCATTCACCGCCAGCTCTGGCTGGATCACATAAAGCACTATCGGGCCTTGCTTTCGTCTCACTATTCCAGAATCATTCTGGAATGTAAAGATAAACCCCGGCTTCTATTCTCCACCGCTAACTGTCTTTTTAAACCCCTCTCCCCAGTCACTACCCTCACCTCTGACAATAAGTGTGAGGAGCTCATGGACTTCTTTCTCTCTAAGATTGAGACCATCCGTTCAGTTGCCTCTGCCACTTCCCTTCCTTCCCCTAGCCCACTGCCCCAGCATCTTTCTCCAGTTTCTGTCCGATCTGCCCTCATGACCTTTCCGAGCTCATCCTGTCCATGAGACCCACATCCTGCTCCCTTGACCCTATTCCTACCAAACTGCTGACCATCCAAATTCCTTTTCTGGCTCCCGTGTTAGTTGACATTGTTAACGGTTCTCTCTCCTCGGGTACTGTCCCCCTCTCCCTTAAATCTGCCGTCATCACCCCTCCTCAAAAAACCAACCCTCGACCCCTCCGTCCTTGCAAACTACCGCCCGATCTTCATCTCCATTTCCCCTCCAAAGTCCTTGAACGCGATGTCGCCTCCCAAATCCGTGCCCATCTTTCCCACAATTCCATGTTTGAATCCCTCCAATCCGGTTTCCGTGCCTGTCACAGTGCCGAAACGGCTCTCATCAAAGTCACAAATGACATCCTTTGTGACTGTGACAAAGTTAAACTATCCCTCCTCGTCTTTCCTGACTTGTCTGCAGCCTTTGACATGGTTGACCACTCTATCCTTCTCCAACGTCTCTCCACCGTTGTCCAGCTGGGTGGGACTGCATTTGCCTAGTTCCATTCTTATCTATCTAATCGTAGCCAGAGAATCACCTGCAACGGCTTCTCTTCCCACCCCTGCATCATTACCTCTGGTCTCCCCCAAGGATCTGTCCTTGGCCCCCTCCTATTTATCATCTACATGTTGCCTCTTGGCGACATCATCCAAAAATAAAGCATTAGTTTCCACACGTACATTTACGACACCCAGCTCTACCTCACCACCACTACCTCACCACCACTTCTCTCGACCCCTCCATGATCTAAATTGCCAGACTGCTTGTCCGACATCCGGTTCTGGATGAGTAGAAATTTTCTCCAATTGAATATTGGGAAGACCAAAACCATTGTTTTCGGTCCCCGCCACAAACTCCGTTCCCTAGCCATTGACTCCATCCCTCTCCCCAATTTCTGTTTGAGGCAACCTTGGTATCATATTTGACCCTGAAATGAACTTTCAACCACATATCCGCAGCATAACTAAGACTGCCTATTTCCACCTCCATGACATCGCCCATCTCCGCCCTTGCCTCAGCTCATCCACTGCTGAAGCCCTCATCCATGCCTTTGTTGCCTCTAGACTTGACTATTCCAACACACTCCTGGCTGGCCTCCCACATTCTACCCTATCTAAACCAGAGGTGATCCCAAACTCGGCTGCCTGTGTCCTAACTCGCACCAACTCCAGCTCACCCATCACCCCTGTGCTCACTGACCTGCATTGGCTTCCGGTTAAGCAACACTTCGATTTCAAAATTCTCATCCTTATTTTCAAATCCCTCCATGACCTCGCCCCTCCCTATAATCTCCTCCAGCCCCATAACCCCCGCGAGATGTCTGCGCTCCTCTAATTCTACCCCTTTGAGCATCCCAGATTATAATCACTCCACCCCATTGGTGGCTGTGCCTTCTGTTGCCTAGGCCCCAAGCTCTGGAACTCCCTGCCTAAACCTCTCCACCTCTCTTTCCTCCTTCAAGATGCTCCTTAAAACATATCTCTTTGACCAACCTTTTGGTCAACTGCGTTAATTTCTACTTGAGTATAGGAGCAGGGAGGTCTTACTGCAGTTGTACAGGGCCTTGGTGAGGCTACACCTTGAATATTGTGTACAGTTTTGGTCTCTTAATCTGAGGAAGGACATTCTTGCTATTGAGGGAGTGCAGCGAAGGTTCGCCAGGCTGATTCCCGGGATGGCAGGACTGACATATGAAGAAAGACTGGATCGACTAGGCTTATATTCACTGGAATTTAGAAGAATGAGAGGGGATCTCACAGAAACATATAAAATTCTGACGGGATTGGACAAGTTAGATGCAGGAAGAATGTTCCCAATGTTGGGGAAGTCCAGAAGCAGGGGTCACAGTCTAAGGATAAGGGGTAAGCCATTTAGGACTGAGATGAGGAGAAACTTCTTCACTCAGAGAATTGTGAACCTGTGAAATTCTCTACCACAGAAAGTTGTTGAGGCCAGTTCATTAGATATATTCAAAAGGGAGTTAGATGTGGTCCTTATGGCTAAAGGGATCAAGGGGTATGGAGAGAAAGCAGGAATGGGGTACTGAAGTTGCAAAAATGATCAGCCATGATCATATTGAATGGTGGTGCGGGCTCGAAGGGCCGAATGGCCTACTCTTGCACCTATTTTCTATGTTTCTATGTGGCTCAGTGTCAAATTTTTGTCTTGTAATACTCCTGTGAAGTGCCTTCGATTGTTTCACTATGTTAAAGCCGCTATATAAATACAAGTTGTTGTTTTTGATACTATTTAAATTCTGGTTTATCTAATGGGGATAATGTTAACCTAACCTGCTGGCTGAGAAAGGTGCAGGTTCTGATCCGATGCCCAATTTCACATTCCACAGAGTTCAACGGAAGTTAACCCAGTGATTTAAGTTAAAATGAATCCAATAAATTTTAAACAAGCTCATGTTATACGCTTCATACTCAGGTAATCGTGCAATGTTTTGCTGCTATATATATTCTATTTTTATCAATATTCCTTTTTTTTTGCACACTCTTTTTAAACACATTGCCCTCAACTGAGGCCATGCTGTCTGTTTTGTATTTCCATTGCTGTTTATATATTATCGTTAACTTCACCATTTTCAAATTAAAATATGAACAAAAGTAGAGATGATGAAATAATGTTTTATAATGGACCTTGTTTCATCGTGGCGATGTTTGTGATTCATGTTTGGGGCAATCATCAATAAATGTTAGAATTATTGAAAATTACAGCAGGCTATTTTTTTTTAATTATCATCCCCAGCTCCACTCCCCAAACCTCTCCAAGTTAACCCATCATTATATCAAAACAAAGTTCTGGCTTGGATGGAAATGTCTCCTTAAAGCTTGGCAATACTCATATAGGTTGCATATTTCTCTAAATGGAAACACAAATTGTAAATTGCAAGTGTCATTGTAGCAAAGATGTTTACTTTTTTTTTAAATTCAACATAGCCACGGAGAGGAACTTTCCCAGCTTTTTCCCCCCAATTGGCCTGGGTTTTTAATCTATTTTTTTGCCTCTCCCAGGAGATCGCATGGATCTGTTTGGGTGGGGGGTGGTGGGGGGGAGGGTAGAATGTTGTGGTGCATGGGGTGTCGCAGTTGTGTGGGGCGGACTGGTTGGGCTGGATGCTCTTTACCTTTCTGCCATTGTTCATAGGTTTATATGTAACGTTCATGTCTGCTGACCAAGGGGCATGTGGCTCTTTGTCGGCCAGTGTAGACACGATGGGCCGAAATGGTCTCCTTCTGCGCTGTAGATTTCTACGTTTCTATAGCCATAGAACGTCTTCTTTACTGAGATTCTCCCTAATATACAGCAGCTCTAATCAGACAATGATCAGCATGCTTTTCCTAAACTCCACCTTTGTTAGTTCAGGGAAAGTTTGGTGGAGAGGCTCAGAAATTTCTTCTCCCCCCCCCCCTCCCCCCACGCCTCCCCCCTCCCCCCACCCACTCCCCCCCTGCCCCCCTCGCCAAGGAGCCGTGCCTCAGTACAAGTTGGTGTGACTGCTTTATTTGACTGAAACTAAACAAACTGTCTTTCACAAGGTGCCCCAAGATGCCTCTTGTGGATGTAAGTACTTCAGGGTGGGAAATAGAGGAGCCTCTACTGACAAGGATTTCAAATGAAACAGGCTGGTGAATGTGGAACTGACAGCTCGACTGTGGAATTGGAACCATTTGCATGCTAATTTTTACGTTGCTTAACTTGCCAGCAGACTGTGGCAGTGAGTAGCTCTTGCATGTTTTGAAAAATGCTTGACTGATCTAGTTGCGTTAACGAGCAAATTATGGTAATTTTGTTATTACAAATGCACGAAAATTTCAAAAACAATTTATTCCTAGTTTGAGCAATGCTTTTATTACACCGATTGCCATTGTTTGTAGTGTTTTTCCCGCCTTAAAAATACATTTTTGGGAGGCTTTTTTTGGGACAATCTCACCGTTAAACAGCAGCGGACAGTAAGAGCATTTGGACAAAGTGGAGGTGACATTGGTCTTGGCCTGTAACATGTGACAATCTCACAGCGAATCGGGTGCCTAATTTGCTCTGCCTCCGATTTTCTTTGACAATTGAAGTCAATGGACAAGAAAATCAGGCACAGGTTTTAAAATGGGCTGCTAATTATTGTGACCAATTTCACCTTCCAGTTTCTGTAGCTTTGCACTTTACAAATGTGCACCGCCAGTGAGGAATCTCACTCACAGGCGGCACTTGCGAGGAATCAGGGACGGACTGCCACCATAATGCACTGAAAAACATGGATAAAATGAACTCTCCATACATGCGGGCGAGACTCCACACACGGAAAGTGCGTTGGTTAAATCTGCCCATATAAAATTCAAGAGTGGGTGGGTAAAATTTGCCCTTATAAAAAGAGAAAGGGAGAATGAGAAAATACTGGGGAATTCGAACAACAAACAAAAAGAACAATGAAGATTTTCTGCCTACATTTAAATGGGAATTGAATGAATGTAAACTCTGCAGTGATTAAACAGCAGGTCTATTTCATTTGGATCACACTGTTGCAACTTGTATTAAAGGTGAATTTTGTTTTGTAAGGAGTGTACAGAGATATAACACAAATGAACCCACAGCTGAAAGCATCATGAAAACAAAAAGCACAATGCCTGCTCACAAAGTGTAAATGATCAGCACTGGAACAGTGTCCACGGGGGACGGTGTGTTACTTGGGATGAATTTTCAAGATTGGTATTTGTCACAAACTTTCATGACATTTATACATTTTTTCTTTGTTGATCGTTATTTTCTATCACCATTAATTCTGTGCCTGTCAACAGGATGGTTGAATGTGTGAGTGAGAGACTGACAGATACAGAAGACAGAAATAAAGGAAGAAATAAAGAAAGTAAAAGAGAGAAATACAGACATACACAGTGAGAGATACAGAACGAGATATATATCAGAGTCACAGAGAACGAGATTATCAGACATGGAATTACATAGAATATACAGCACAGAAACAGGCCATTCGGCCCAACCAGTCCATGCTGGTGTTTATGCTACGCTTGAGCCTCCTCCCATCCTTCCTCATCTAACTATCAGCATAACCCTTTATTCCCATCTCCCTCATATGCTAGTCTAGCCTCCCCTTAAATGCATCTATATTATTTGCCTTAACCACGAATGTGGTAGCGAGTTTCACATTCTCACCACTCTCTGTGTAAAGAAATTCTTACTGAATTCCCTATTTAATTTCTTGGTGACTATCTTATATTGATGGCCTCTAGTTTTGCTCTTCCTCACAACTGGAAACTCTCTGTGTCTGCTCTTTCAAAACCTTTCATAATTTTTAAGACCTCTATTAGGTCACCCCTAGCCTTCTCTTTTCAAGAGAAAGGAGATCCAGCCTGTTCGTAATTTCCTGATATCATCCGGTTAAATCTTTTTTGCACCCTCTCCAATGCCTCTATATTCTTTTTATAATATGGCGACCAGAGCTATACGCAGTACTCCAAGTGTGGTCTAACCAAGATTTGATACAAGTTTAGCATAGCTTCTCTATTTTTCAATTCTATCCATTTTAGCACTTGGTTTGCTTGTTTTATGGCTGAATTAACCCGTGCCGCTACTTTTAGTGATTTGCGTATTTGTACTCCCAGATCCTTTGTTCCTCTATCCCACTCAGATTCTTATTTTCTAAGTAATATGTGACCTCCTTGTATTTCTTTCCAAATGTAATACCTCACACTTGTCTGTGTTAAAGTTCATTTGCCAATTATATGATCATTCTGCAAGAGAGAAAGAAAGAGACAGAGAGAGACACACATACAGGGAAATATGAGAAGAGAGAGAGAGAGAGTCTGCTGGACTATCTTCGTAAAGCTACTTGTGTAGCTTGCATCTGAAATTCTGCAAATCAAATTAAATGGAGCAGTTACAATAAGAGCAAGGAAACCTCATTTTCTGTCTGTTGGAACGAGTCTGTTTCTCCACCGATCTCAGCCACTGATCTCTCATCTCTGCCAATTTACAACCTCCCCAGTGTGGAAAGATGAAGCAACACTGAACAGTGGAGGCTTCACTCACTGAGCAGACACTTTCAGCAATAAAGTTTACGTGAATCTTATTTACTGTTATCCACGGTTATGGTTTTGACAGTTAGCTTAGTACGAATGAATTAAACAACGCAGGAATCTTTCATTAGGATTTTATGAAATAAAATGTATGCTTTCTGAGGAAGCAAACCAACATAACATGCACATCTTTTTGATCTCTTCCAGTTCTAAACCACTACTGTCAGTGTTATCAAATGGCAAACATTGAACTTAAAACTTGGCACTTGGCTGCAGCCGCCGGCTTTGCAGTCTGTCAGTAAACTGCAGTGTTTGGCTTATTATTGTTCATGTAATACTGAGTCATATCATTAATAAATAGCGCTGGAAACTAATTTGTTAAGGGTCATTTAAAAATAAAATGCATGTTTTCATTAAAAACAAATTACCGGTCTTCTTAAAGGACAGCTGGGCTTCTGAGTCCTGTTTAATGACTAGATTTTCTACCCACATCACTATCTTGAACACCAAACCCTTTTCTGTCACAGTATGTTGAACGTCCCAGGAGATTAGTAAATCTGACAGTTAAGTGAAAGAAGAAATATTAGAGATGTATCTAAGTGTTTTATCCCTGTGGAGAAGTGTCTAACTGTATAGAGGTTAATGAGACCAGTGTCTTAGCTCCTTCTTCCACTGCTTTTTTCAGCCAGTGACTGTAACAGAGATCCTTCTCTCCAGTGAAACACACAGAAACTGAAACATTTCAGAGAGTTCCATTAAACCCAGCGCTCTGCTCCAAACACTGGATCTCACACTCACCGGGCACCATTCCTGTCAGTGTTGGGGGTGGGTAACTGCCCTGTGCAGCGGGGGGCACATGCGGAGGGTAGCCAGGAAGAGTCGTGCCGGCCAAATCGCGACCTGAAAAACAAGACAAAATGTAAGAGGCTGAGACAAGGTCTTACATACGTATCTGACATTATACCTGCGTCTCCTGCTGTAATCAGGTTGGCCACACCAGCAACACTGTGAAAGCTGCCTCTAATGACAATCTCTGGGACTGACGTCAGGTGGTCTCTCCAGGCAGGTGGTCTCTTATTTCAGGATCACCCGTGATTCATTGACTTATCATTGAGACTGACACTAGGTACTCACTGTAGAGAGGTGAAATATCAGGCAAGCTCTACTGATGTGTTGCCATGATGAGGGGGTTATAGTGAGACTGCAGACTGAGGGGACACAGTGAGACTATAGACAGAGTGAGTACCGTTAGACTACAGACAGAGTGCGTACAGTGAGAATATAGGTAGAGGGGATATAGGTAAACTATAGACAGAGGGGATACAGTGAGACTATAGACAGAGGGGAGATAGTTAGGCACGCCTGTTGTTATAAAGGGGTACTCACCGGAGACGCCAGTTGTTACTAAGGGGTGCACACTTGAGATGCCTGTTGTTATGATGGGGTACACAACTGAGATATCTGTTGTTATGAAGGGGTACACACCTGACATGCCTGTTGTGGTGAAAGGGTACACACCTGAGACGCCTGTTGTTTTCAAGGGGTACACACCCAAAAAGTCTGTTGTTTTCAAGGGGTACACACCCGAAATGTCTGTTGTTTTCAAGGGGTATACACCAGAGACACCTGTTGGTATCAAGGGGTACACACTCAAAACGCCTGTTGTTATGAAGGATACACACCCGAGACGCCTGTTGTTATGAAGGGTACACACACTCAAAATGCCTGTTGTTATGAAGGGTACACACACTCAAAATGCCTGTTGTTAACAAGGAATGCACACCCATACAAAAGCAAAATACTGCAGATGCTGGAATCTGAAATAAAAACAGAAAATGCTGGAAATCTCAGCAGGTCAGGCAGCATCTGTGGAGAGAGAAACAGAGTTAACGTTTTAGGTTGATGACCCTTCGTCTGAATGTCCGAAATGCACAGATTCTTAAGGAGCTCGAGTTCAACAATTTCAGACCATAACCACTGCCCATATTTTGCTCCCTCTCCTTTTTTTAAAACCACCCCCAATCTCATGTAATTATTTTTGTCTCTGTTTCCCATGTCAGCTGGTAATTATCCTGCCATTCACACCCTATCTCAAATAATCTTTTTCTAACTTCTGCCATTACCATCTCAAGTCGGCCCATCATCCCTTTTGTCTCTCAAATCTCTCTCCTGTCTTCCACCCTATCACAGACCTTCCCTTTTGTTCTTAACATAAGAACAGTTAACATAGGAGCAGGAGCAGGAGTAGACCACCTGGCCCTTCGAGCCTGCTCCGCCAATTAATAAGATCATGGCTGATCTGATCATGGACTCAGCTCCACTTCCCTGCCCGCTCCCCATGATGCTTTATTCCCTTACCGCTCAAAAATCTGTCTATCTCCGCCTTAAATATATTCAATGACTCAGCCTCCACAGCTTTCTGGGGCAGAGAATTCCATAGATTTACAACCCTCTGAGAGAAGAAATCCCTCCTCATCTCAGTTTTAAATGGGCGGCCCCTTATTCTGAGACTATGTCCCCTAGTTTTAGTTTCCCCTATGTGGAAATATCCTCTCTGCATCCACCTTGTCGAGCCCCCTCATTATCTTATATGTTTCGATAAGATCACCTCTCATTCTTCTGAACTCCAATGAGTATAGGCCCAACCTATTCAACCTATTTTCATAAGTCAACTCCCTCATCTCCGGAATCAAGCTAGTGAACCTTCTCTGAACAGCCTCCAATGCAAACATATCCTTCCTTAAATACGAAGACCAAAACTGTACGCAGTACTCTAGGTGTGGCCTCACCAATTCCGTGTACAGTTGTAGCAGGACTTCTCTGCTTTATACTCTATCCCCCTTGCAATAAAGGCCAACATTCCATTTGCTTTCCTGATTACTTGCTGTACCTGCATACTAACTTTTTTGTGTTTCATGCACAAGGATCCCCAGGTCCATCTGTACTGCAGCATTTTGCAATTTTTCTCCATTTAAATTATAATTTGCTTTTCTATTTTTTCTACCAAAGTGAATAACCTCACATATTCCCACATTATACTCCATTTGCTAATTTTTTGCCCACTCACTTAGCTTGTCTATATCCCTTTGCAGATTTTTTGTGTCCTCCTCACAATCTGCTTTCCCACCCATCTTTGTATCATCTTTCCTCCCCTCCCCCTTTCAGTCCTCCTTAAGAATCTGTTCATTTCGAACATTCGCCAGTTCTGATGAAGGCTCATCGACCTGAAACGTTAACTGTTTCTCTCTCCACAGATGCTGCATGACCTGCTGAGATTTCCAGCATTTTCTATTTTAATGCATACCCGTGTTGCCTGTTATTATGCAGGGATTATGCAAGATGTTGTTATCAAGGGATACATACTCGAGATACCGGTTATAAAGGGATATACACTAGATATGCCTGCTGTTATGAAGGGGTGCTCATCGAGATGTCATAAACTGCCTTTTCTCTACAGATTATGCCTGTTTCCAGCATTTACCATTTTTTCCCTTTTTATTTCACAAAAGCTTGAGGCACACTGGAGTTCTGGGCACGATAGCAGAGCTGGCACGAGCTGGTATGGCTTTACATGAACTTGGGTTTCTAGCTTCGCTGGTACTTGGCCTGTGCTGGTGTCTCACTGCTGTGCTTGGCATTGACTAGTCTCACCAGATACCAGCCTACATTACCAGTATCTGCAGGACACAGTACAATGAACAATCCACTTGCCAAGTTAATAGGATGGCAAGTGAAGCAATTACTAATGTGATGACTAGTAATGATTGCCTGGGCTGCTGGAAGCTTTGCCGAGGTTTATTGATGATGTGCTAGCTGGGACAATATGTGCATAATGACTAAATTGTTAATGTACTATCAGCATATTACCTTACTTTGTCCTTTGTCGAGCCATCGGAAGGATACAAATTCTCAATCTACTGTCACAAAAGCTAATAAATATTGGGTCCAATTATTAATAGGTTTAGTAAAGCAGATCTTTTGCTGCATATTAACGTGCGATTGATGCTTGGACTAAAACTCTTTTTATCCCACTCTTTGAATTAAATAGTTCACATTACTGGCAAAAAAAAACCTGCCGATTTGAGCCCCACCATTTGGTTTTCTGTAAAAAAAAAGGATTCTGCAGCAATAATGTCACAATTGCCCTTAAAAAAAGTAACACTTTAGTAGAATTAAACCATTCAGACATAACTGAGTGGTGTAAAGGCAGATTCCGTTCAAATATCCGATTAGAATCACTTTGAGTTTGATCACTGGTTTTATTTGCCCATTGTTACATCATGAAAGGAGGACAGAACATTTGCCCTGTTCTGTCTTTGTAGAAAACTGCAAGCACTGATTCCTATGACCCGAGCATTCAATTTTGCCCTCTTTTGGCAGCTTAATCGAGGATTCTCCGCAAAGCCCTCAGAGAGTTTAGTATAGCAGAGATTCACAGGAGACAGTTTAGGAGTGGCACAGACAAATTGGAACAGACACGGACACAAGGAAATATGCTTCTGCAGACTCAAATTTCAAATGCCATTTACTGATTCCGCCCGATTAATTCATTGGGCTAAAAGCAAGCAAAGGAGTATCTGGGGAAAGGATAGCTCTGCACATCTACAGAAGTCTGCAGATAGCTCTTCTACACTGTGAACATATCTGCTTGCAGGCCAAAGGGACAGTGGTGTAGTACAGGGATAGACAGACACGGACATACACATAGAAAAAGATTTACAACAATTGTTCTCAGTCCTCACATTTAGCAATGCCCTCAGCAAATGATCAACAAATGACTAACTTTTTACTCAGGTCGACAGTTAAAGCCCCATAATATCTAAGCAGAAAGGGGAACAACGGGGATTATATCGCATTGACAGCACTGATGATAAATGCCTCTCCTGGGTATGTTAATGGCTGTTGAGGGAAAATACACCAGCAACGTGTTCGATCGACATTTTCTCTCCTCTCTCATGTAGAAATTAACATCTGCTGATCCATATTGGTTTCTACCAAAGTTGAACATCTTGCTTATCTCGGATGGTTCAGCAAGTAAATGGATTGTGTTTTGTGGTACGAAGCTGTATAAATCCCAGCATCTATCGCTGGTCCATGGTCAGATGACAGAATTCCACATTCTGGTGCAGCTAACGAGGAACAGATCTCACAGGCAATGCATCTTGGAAAATTGCTAGGATCTAGATCACAACATTTGATAGAGCAAATAAGGAGAAACTGTTTCCACTGGTGGGAGGGTCTGTAACCAGGGGACACAGATTTCAGATAATTGGCAAAAGAACGAGGGAAAGATGAAGCAAATTTTTTGTGTGCATCAAGTTGAGATGATCTGGAATGCACTACCTGAAAGGGTGATGGAAGTAGATTCAGTAACAACTTTCAAAAGGAAATTGGATAAATATTTAAAAAGGAAAAATGTACAGGGCTACAGGAAAAGAGCTGGGGAGTGGGGCTAATTAGGTAACTCTTTCAAAGAGACAGCATAGACACGATGGGCCGAATGGCCTCCTTCTATGCTGTAAGATTCTATGACGTTCCAGTCATTCATTTTAATGGACCGAAAATCACTGACTATGAGCCAGAAAATTTCCAGAATGCACTCCCCCCCCATGAGAGTTGCCCCTCACGAGGAACACCAGATAATTGAATCACCCTTATACCCTCAGCATTACTGGTTTCTGAAGGGCCAAAAAAAATCAGACATCGTTCCTATTTCTGATCACCATCAAGTGAGTTCTTCTGGAAAATGCAGGTGAAGATAAGCTCAGCTGTGGTGCCCCTCGTAGTTAAATAGCTTGCAGACACTCACTGTCTGGATTTTCACAAGAGCGAGGTACCATAGAGCTACTGTCAGCCACGGAACTGAATCCTACTCTCAGTCATCACCTTTAAAGAAGGAAGGAAGATAAATACTTGCACTGAATGGAGCTGCTTAAGTTGTCAGTCAGCAGAAGTACAACTGGTTAACATTTTGCCCAGCTTCCCAGCCTGGTACCAAATTATTATTTCAATACTAATTTGAATAAAGAGCAATGGAAGTCTCTCAGAATCCATATTAATGGGTGCACTGGGCCACTCATCCAAGGGGAACGGAATGGCGATCACCTCTTCGCTGGGTAGCTCTCTTTAGGCCGGCACAGACACGATGGGCTGATTGGCCTACTTTGGTGTCGTAATTTTTCTATGATTCGATGATTCTAGCCGGGCCTCTGCCTAGGGACTGTGAGTCAGGCTAACGGCCTGTCCACATAAAAGGGCCTTTGTTCTAGAAACAACCTAGAGCACAATCTGCTGGATGTAAAAGCAGTGGGAGAAACGAGTCAGCTCGTGTCTGCAAGCAGGGAAGAAAAAGAAAGTCTGAAAAATCTAGTTTCATAGAAGATGGCATCAATAAAGTCTTCAGCAGGACTCTCCATCAGTGTGTGGAAGCTGAGTCGCTCAGCAGCTCTGCTGCTGCTTCTACATTTTGTGTTCATGTTGAGTTCCTCCACACATTATCTCATTAGTGTTGGATAAAACAGTATTAACATACATTCAACTGGACTGCTTTCGATGGCTAGATTACTCTTTCTGACAAGAGGTCTGCATTTTATCTGCACAGGATGGCACTACAGGTACTAAATGAAATCAGTAGTGAGAATGGTGCTGACCCAAGGACTGAGAGGGCAAAGCTAATAACTCTCTACATTAAATGTTGATAGGGTAGACACAATTATCGATCACGTAACTGGTTGCCTGAAATTACCTGCTGAAGATGGGGGGAAGTTAACATTAACTAGGAACAATACAGCGGTGATGTTATGACCCAGACAGGAGGTGTATAATAATGAGTATTCCAGCAGATTACTGTCATTGCATAGAAATAGTACAACAAATGAAAGGAAGGCATTTAGTATTAATCAATCATACCCAGCTCAGTGAATGAGAGCCGAGGAAAGGCTTTCTTAAGACAATAAGGCCGTACAGTTAATAATAAATATAATGATGATGCTTTGTGGTAAACTATATAATGATAAATCAGCCCAATGTATTCAACCAATTCCATTCCACCTGACTCATTCGCTTTTTTCACCCTGCCATGTTTGATGTTACTGGCCTTACACCAATGCCGTGTGTTATCTTAGAATTCTGTGAACTCACTCACCTTTGGAATTTTTCCCATTCCAGGACACAACTAAGTAGAGGGTCCATGGTCATTATTCAAGGAAGATCATTTAACACTGGCCTCCTATATCCCCAACTGCTCAACTTTTCCTCCAACTTTCTCCCCAAACCCATTTCTCCTAAGCATGCTGATTCATGAGCCAGACCAGCTTTCCAGGACTTTCTCAAGTGACCATTCTACATGTGTG
The DNA here is from genome assembly GCF_044704955.1 of Pristiophorus japonicus. Lineage (NCBI taxonomy): Eukaryota > Metazoa > Chordata > Chondrichthyes > Pristiophoridae > Pristiophorus > Pristiophorus japonicus. The sequence continues at coordinate 66,300,789 of NC_091977.1, read as the reverse complement.
AACCGAGATAGTGAATGTTGGTATGGACATTCAACCGTGGATGTATCACATGCCTGAACTTATCCAAGCCCAGTACACACATCCACTTCCAACTGGATAGCGATCAGGATTAGGAGCTCTTGCAGATTTTTCCTTTCCTTAGTCTGAGGAACTGAATTCCACTGTGGTCCCTTCATATTGAATCTGTATCCACCACCCTATCAGGCAGTGCATTCCAAATCTTAACCACTCGTTGCATAAAAAAGCTTTTTCTCATGTTGCCTCTGATTCTTTTGCCAAACACCCCAAATCTGTGCCCTCTCGTTATTGACCTTCAGCCATTGGAAACAGCTTCTCTTTATTTACTCTATCTAAACACTTCACAATTCTAAACACCTCTATCAAATCCTTTTAGCCTTCTCTGCTCTAAAGAAAATGACCCCAGCTTCTCCAGTCTATTCATGTAATGCCTCATGGTAATTCTGACTGAACCTAGCAATTTTGTGCCAGTTGGAACCAAATTGATGTTGTATTTAGGGCTCCACATCCACCTGGAACTGGATTAAGACAATCCAAACCCATTCATGCAAGATCCTTATAGCTAATAGCAAGAGGAAGATCCTAGTTTAAACTGAATTCAGATTCAGCTCCCACTGCCAGGGGTAAAAACACAATTTGCTAACTCACTGCTCCGCTCAGTTCTTGCTATGTTAACTTCTATTATTGTTTTTGTACGCAGCTCATTCAAATTGTGAAGGTTCAAGAGCATCCTTGTTACGATCACATTGTGCTCGAGCAGTTCTATACAAATGTCAGTCCAGTGTAAGTAAGAGGCGAGAGTGATTGCCCTTGACATCAAGGCAGCATTTGACCGAGTGTGGCATCAAGGAGCCCTAGTAAAATTGAAGTCAACTGGAATAAGTCTTCACTAGCTAGAGACATACCTAGCACAAAGGAAGGTGGTTATGGTTGTTGGAGGCTGATCATCCCAGCCTCAGGACATCACTGCAGGAGTTCCTCAGGGCAGTGTCCTACGCCCAACCATCTTCAGCTGCTTCAACAATGACCTTCCTCCATCATAAGGTCAGAAGTGGGGACTGCAGTTTTCAGTGCCATTCGCAACTCCTCAGAAAATGAAGCAGTCCATACCCGTATGTAGCAAGACCTGGACAACTTTCAGGCTTAGGCTGATAAGTGGCAAGTAACATTCGTGCCACACAAGTGCCAGGCAATTACCATTTCCAACAAAAAAAGTCTAACCACCATCTCCCTTTGACATTCCACAGCATTACCATCATCGAATCCCCCAACATCAACATCCTGGGGTTCACCATTGATCAGAAACTTAACTGGACAAGCCATAAATACTGTGGCTATAAGAGCAGGACATAGGCTGGGTATTCTGCGGCGAGTGTCTCACCTCCTGACTCCCCACAGCCTTTCCACCATCAACAAGGCACAAATCAGGAGTGTGATGGAATACTCTCCACTTGCCTGGAAGAGTGCAGCTCCAACAACACTCAGAAGCTCAACACCATCCAGGACAAAGCAGTCCGCTTGATTGGCACCCCATCCACCAGCTTAAACATTCACTCCCTCCACCACCAGCGCACCGTGGATGCAGTGTGTACCGTCAACAAGATGCATTGCAGCAATCGCTAAGGCTGCTTCAACAGCACCTCCCAACCCGCGACCTCTACCACCTAAAAGGACAAGGGCAGCAGGCTCATGGAAACCCCACCACCTTCAATTCCTCCAACACTATTCTGACTTGGAACTATATCGCCTTTCTTTCATCACCACTGGGTCAAAATCCTGGAACTCCCCACCTAACAGCACTGTGGAAGTACCGTCACCATACGGACTGCGGGAGTTAAATAAGGCAACTCACCACCACCTTCTCTAGGGCAATTAGGGATGGACAATAAATGCCGGCCTTGCCGGTGATGCCCACATCCTGCGAATAAATAAAATAAAAAAGTAAATAAATAACTGACGAGAGCAATTCTCGTTAAAGGTGGCTTTTTTCCAGCTGGCCCAATTAGCTGTGGGCCCTAGGGTAAATTTACTGAACGCACACTGCTGCAGGAAGCTGTGCTCGAAGGGACCATGGGTTGGAGATAAGGCTGTAACACTGTCGATCCACAGGAGTGCTCATTCACTGCAAGTTGTAAGGTGAATTATTAATACATTTAATGAAGATCAGTTATTCCTTAAAAGTTCTTTCTCAAAATTCTTACCTAGTGATTGAAACAAGGGGGGAAACTCAAAAAACAGGTGTGTTGGGGTCAGGTGCAATATTAAAGTATTAAAAATCTGAATCACATCCCCAACCCTCCCACTTCCGATTTTAACAGAGTCGGGGTAGGGGGCGGGCAGTGAGCCCGCTTGAAGGAGGCAGGTTGGCACTTTCAATATTATAACAAGGCTGCGTACCTCATGTTAAAGCTCCATTTTAAATTTAATTGTGGGTGGCCCAGGCCAAGGGGATCCCTGTAGCTAAAGTAAGGTGAGGACTTCTGGATCCAGGAGGTAAGTGCCTTTCCACTGATCTGCTGAATCCAGTTTTCTTGCCTCACCAACCTCCCATGGTCAGACACCCCCCTCCCACAACGACCTACCCCCTCACCATGGCTTCTAATCCCTCCCCCTCCGCCTGGCCTCCGATCTCCTCCGCCCGGCCTCCGATCTCCAAATCCCCACCCTGATCTCCGACCCCACCGTTCCAACCTTGCAACCACAACCCCCTCCCCTCCCCCCCCACGAACATCCTTAACAACCAACCCCTCCGACGGTCCTGGCCCCCGACCCCCTCTAATGATCCCAGCCTTCCGACGCTCTGCTCCCCAGCAGTCAGCCAGCCTCTCAATTTGGCAGGAGAGAGATAAAAAAATGATTTAAATCGAATTTCACAGCAGGGCCTGAGGGGAATCCATTCTCCGGGGTTTCCTATCAGCATTCCAGCATGCCCCCCGCGCCCCCGTCACCCCACTCCCTACCTGCCTCCAATAAAAATTCTAGCCAAGATGTATAATTCAGAGCTTTTGATATTAATAGGGATATATTAACTCACAATCACGCCTCCTGTTAACTGAAATTCTTGAACTTTAGTCCAATATCTGGGAAATTGTTTTTCTGTTATGATTGGCTTAAGTCCAAACTCCAAAATTGTAGATTCCTCCTTCAACCAAGAACAGATTATCTCTTTTGCTGTTTTTGAGACCTTACTGTGCACAGATCGGCTGCTGCATTTCTTTATGAAAATAGTCTCAGAATTTTCCGTCCGTGACGAAACAAATGCATTCGCCACTGGCCCCGCAGTAAGCTTCGCACAAAGATCTTTGTGTTGACAAGTTTGGGTTTTCTGACGCGTAGTTCAAATCAACGGAGTATAGTGGGGATCCCCTAGTGCGAGCAGCTATGATGTCAACAAGCTGTCTAAGCAGCCAATCAAAATGAGGAATTCTCTCAGACAGCGAACAAGGAAATGAGTTAGCTCTTAAAATTAAAATAGAGAGCAAAACAAAGATTAGGGCTCTCACATGGGGAAAAGGCAAACCTGAATTACAGATGAAAAAGCTTTTTTTAAAAATTAGGTCTAACTTTTAGTGGGGAATTTCACTATGGTATTACTGTGGAAGAGTCAAAGCCTTTGTCTGATTTGAATGATTGCCGGCTCTGTGGCGGGGAGCGGGCAGGCACAGCGCAGTCTGTGGAAGAGCAATGAATGACAGATCGCAACTTCAGGATGTCCCCATGCCCACGAGCCAAATCCCAAAGTTGTGGTCAGTTTCAACGCAGAATGACGGCAAACGCTGCCAGCTCACCATCATCCGGACCGCAAATTCCAGGCCAATGTTCTTGGGATGTGGACAATGCTGACAAGGCAGCATTGATTGCCCATCCCTTAGGGCATTAAGACTCAACCACATAGCCTGGGACTGGAGTCACATGTAGGAGTGACAGGTGCCTACCTGAAGGTGAAGAACATCAGTAAATCAGTTGTTTTTTTAATGATAATTCAAGAGCCTTAACAGTCATTTTCTGGTGCTCGTCCACACATATCCAGACTTTTTAGATTCAGTTTCACAACTTGCCATGGTGGGATTCCATGCATTTACAAATGTAATTCATTGGCTATAAGATGTGGGATATTCAGGAGACATTAAAAATTCTTGCTTTCTTCCATATCACTCTCTGTGTATAAATAGATAGGAGTATTACAAAGATGAATTTATTTTTCAGTTGGCATGGGAATTATTTCAAAATCAGCAATGAACAAAATCAATCTGGAGATTTCCACTTTCAAATAGACCTCATAACAACAACTTGCATTTATATAGCATCTTTGACATAGTAAAATATTCCAAGACACTTCACCTTATTGGCACCTCCAACAGTTTAGCACTCCCTCAGTACTACACTGAAGTGGCAGCCTAGACAAATCAGTACAGTACTGAGGGAGCGCTGCATTGTTGGAGGTGCTGTCTTTCGGATGAAACGAGGTGTTAAACCGAGACCATATCTGCTCTCTCGGGTAGACATAAAAGATCTCATGGTGCTATTCAAAGATGAGCAGGGAGTTCTACCCGGTATCCCTCAAACAATATCAATAAAACAGATTATCTTGTCATTTACCTTGTTTCTGTTTATGAGACTCTTGGTAGTCTGTCGTATCCAACAAAGACGTTGTTGTGCTAATCATCAATGGCATGTGTCTTCAAGTGGCTGTATAGGCCAATTCTGGATGCACATAGTCTCTTGCACGTCGGACAAGGGAAGTTCGATGTGCCTGATGCTGACAGTACTGCCACCTGATGTCGTCTAACTCTAGTGTCCCGCAGGCATTGACATCGGCTTTCTTCGAAGGTCTGGCAGGCAGTCCTCGTGAGGGTTCGCCACTGGATTTTATTAGCTGCTGGATTCTCGAGGTCCTTTGGTCGGATGCCACAGTACTGGAGGTTAGCCTTGATGCAAATCTTTGTCGCGCTTGTGGGGGCGCCCCTGGTGTCTTCGACCTTCACAGAGCTCGCCGTGAAGAAGCTGATGAGGGATCCTTGACTCATCCATGCGGATGACATGTCCAGCCCACCGGAACTGGGCTCGCATGATCATCACCTCGATGCTAGTTGATTGTGCTCTCTCCAGAACCTCAAAGTTTGACACCCGGTCTTGCCAGCGTATGTGGTGTATAGATCTGAGACTGCGCATGTGGAAAGCTTCCAACTTTGTGATGTGACGCCTGTAGGGTGTCCAGGTCTCACATCCATAAAGGAGAGATGAGAGAACGACTGCTCTATACACCAATAGTTTAGTTGACAGTCGGATGTGGTGGTGACTCAACACCTTGGTGCGCAAACGACCAAGTGCCTGGCTGGCTTTACAGATCCTTGCATCAATCTCCTTGTCCAAGGACCCATCACTTGATATGGTGCTGCCAAGGTACTTGTGCATAAATGGCTGCTGCATTTCCCTACATTACAGCAGTGACTACAGTTCAAAAATACCACATTGGCTGTCTGACGTGCTTTTTAATTTCACTCCTAAGTGGCCTAGCTCTAACTTTATTATGCCCCCTTGTTCTGGCTTCCCCCACCAGAGGAACTAGCTTCTCTGTATCTACCCTACCCAATGCCTTCATCATTTTAAAGACCTCAATCAGATTACCTCACAACATTCTAAACTCAAGGGAATACAAGCCAATTGTATCCAAGCTGTTCTCATAATTTAACCTTTTAAGCCCTCGGATCATTCTGGTGAATCTGTGCTGTTCCCCTCCTGAGATAATTATAGTAAAATAATCACATTGTATATGAACAGTTTGGACGTGTAACCCATGCGATAAATTCTAAGGACGTAAAATTGCGTACCGCCCCCCCCCCCCAAGCTGCAAGGCGGGAGTTCCTGCGGCAGGCATGGAAGTCCCGCCCCACGACCTATATTCGGGTTAGCGCCGGCAAGAGCAAGTGGAGCACAAAATATGGCGCTCCACATGCGCTGTGGGGTGCGAGCAGGGTGGAAGGACTCCACGAGGGGTGCAGTGCTACGCGGTAGAACGCATAATGCTGCCATGTAGATAGGAACCTCCCTTTCATTAAAGGGGACTCTGTGGCTGAGAAACGGGGCCATCCCTGTACCACTAGGGAGAGGGGTGCCGTGGCAGCAGCCTGGCACACAAGCACAGTACCGGGCTACAAGATCAGGGCACAGACCCCGCAATTGAGCAGGAAGCTGGCCGTGACCAGTAAGTCGTCCATTTTATTTTTTCAATTTCCGACCTCCCCTTTAATTTTTGCTCCGGTAAGCGCTCCCTGAAGCTATTGCGGTTCTGCACAAAACCCCTGTGGAATTTCGCGGGAGTAGTTAGCAGTGCCACGCCCGGGGGATAAGTCGTTTGCACACCCCCCTCCCGGACGTTAATGAGAGGCGAAAAAGGCCGGAATTCCTTCCCCTATGACTCAGTGCGGTTTTACCCATATTTGGAATATGGGCTGGGTGGTGAATGAATCCAATTAAAATCATTGGATTGGAAATCGTGCAAGACCGGACGTCACTTCTTCACACAAAATCTTAATAAGCGCTCCCATTGATCAAAGTTCTGTCCAGAAAGTAGCCATTTGTAAAATTTACCTCATATTCTGTACTTGTAGCAATTATATCTAAAAATAAATTGAAAGTAAAAGTGAGATTTCCATTTATATCATGCCTTTCACGACCCCAGGACGTCGCAAAGCACTTTACCGCCAATGAAGAATTTTTGAATTGTAGCCACTGTTGTAATATAGGAAACGCGGCAGCCAAAACCCGTTTTAGTGATACTAGTTGAGGGACAAATGTTAGCCTGGATTAAGACTCAGACCGGGTATCTGAACCAACATTCTGCAGACAATGATAAGAACAAAAGAACATGAGAAATAGGAGCTGGAGTAGATCATTTGGCCCTTTGAGCCTGCTCCGCCAATCAACAAGATTCTGCCTGATCTTCTACCCGATAGATAGTTTAACCTGCTGGTGATAATTTACACTCATTGCTGCTGCAACAACTCTTTTTAATCAAACTCAGCAGGGATCAATGCTGCGTCAGCATCTCCGGAGGATTCCGCTCTTGGGTGGAGGAGCGGAGTAATTTGGTCTGAAAGCTGTTACTGGAGTCAGGCAGAGTGGAGAGAAACAGCAAACTAAAGGGAGAGGAGGTTGTGCCCTGGGCCCAAAGCCTGAATGCAGGGGTTGGGTTTCTCATAAGAACATAAGAAATAGGAGCAGGAGTAGGCCATATGGCCCCTCGAGCCTGCTCCGCCATTCAATACGATCATGGCTGATCTGATCATGGACTCAGGTCCACCTCCCTGCCCGCTTCCCATAACTCCTTATTCCCTTATTGTTTAAGAAACTGTCTATTTCTGTCTTAAATTGATTCAATGTCCCAGCTTCCACAGCTCTGAGGCAGTGAGTTCCACAGATCCACAACCCTCAGAGAAGAAATTTCTCCTCATTTCGGTTTTAAATGGACAGCCCCTTATTCTAAGATTATGCCCTCTAGTTCTAGTCTCCCCTATCAGTGGAAACATCCTCTCTGCATCCACCTTGTCAAGCCCCTTCGTAATCTTATACGTTTCGATAAGATCACCTCTCATTCTTCTGAATTCCAATGAGTAGAGGCCCAACCTACTCGACCTTTCCTCATAAGACAACCCCCTTATCTCCGGAATCAACCTTGTGAACCTTCTCTGAACTGCCTCCAAAGCAAGTATATCCTTTCGTAAATATGGAAACCAAAACTGCACACAGTATTGCAGGTGTGGCCTCACCAATACCCTGTACAACTGTAGCAAGACTTCCCTGCTTTTATACCCCATCCTCTTTGCGATAAAGGCCAAGATTTCATTGGCCTTCCTGATCACTTGCTGTACCTGCATACTAACTGTTATATATGTAAACCTGTAAATACCTTGTTTAACCACCAGAGGGCTCATCCCCTGGAGTCCCAAGGGATCCCACAATCCCTTGGGAGCACCTGTACATAAGGAGGCCTCACAGGCTGGAGAGGTACTCTGGAGACCTGAATAAAGGACTACTGTCACACGTTACTTTGAGCTCACAGTATCTGGTCAGATTCTTTAAGCAAGACAAAACAATGGTGACGAGATACAGATAATAAACCCCACTGCAACAATGCAGAGAACCGTGGGCATTCTGGAGAAATTTTCAGAGGGAGATGATTGGGAAACCTTCGTGGAGCGACTTAACCAATATTTCATGGCCAACAAGCTGGAAGGAGAAGCGAACGCTGCCAAACAAAGGGCGACCCTCCTCACCGTTTGCGGGGCACCAATGTATGGCCTCATGAAAAATCTGTTTGCTCCAGCGAAACCCACAGAGAAGTCGTACGAAGATTTGTGCATACTGGAGCATTTAAACTCGAAGGAAAGTGTTATGGCAAGGTACCAGTTCTACAAGTACAAGAGGTCTGCAGGCCAGGAAGTGGCGAGCTACATCGCTGAGCTAAAGCGCCTTGCAGGACATTGCAAATTTGAAGGACACTTAGAGCACATGCTCTGGGACTTCTTTGTACTTGGCATTGGCCATAAGGTAATACTTCACAAACTTTTGACTGTAGAGACCCCAACCTTGAGTAAAGCCATAGCAATAGCCCAGGTGTTCATTGCCACCAGTGACAATACCAAACAAATCTCTCAGCACACGAGTGCTGTTGCAAGTACTGTGAACAAAGTAACGTTGTTTTTGAATCGTAACCTACAGGGCAGGACTCACATGCCTGCAGCTGCACGTCCGCAGATATCTCAGAGTCCACCATCAAGGGTGGTGAATGCTAGGCCATTAACACCTTGTTGGCACTGCGGAGGTGATCATCGCTTCCATTCATGCCACTTCAAAGGATACGTTTTTGCAAGGGATGTGGAACAATGGGACACCTCCAACGTATGTGCTGGCGAGCTGCAAACCCTGCTAATCCTGCAAACCACCATGTTTGTAGAGGAGGACAGATCCACAGGGGATCACAACGAACCAGAGCCTCAGACTGAGTGCACACATTTACCACAAAGTGTCCCCAATAATGCTGAAGGTTGAATTAAATGGACTCCTGGTGTCAATGCTGCTGGACACGGGCGCGAGCAAAAAGGCTTGCAATAAATTGTGGTGCAGCAAGGCCTCAAGGCCAGTCTTGACTCCCATTCGTACTAAACTGAGAATGTACATAAAGGAACTGATCCCCGTAATTGGCAGTGCTACCGTAAAGGTCTCCTACGATGGAGCAGTGCACAAATTACCACTCTGGGTGGTACCGGGCAATGGCCCCACGCTGTTCAGCAGGAGCTGGCTGGGAAAGATACGCTGGAACTAGGACGACATCCGAGCGCTCTCATCTGTCGTCGACACTTCACGTGCCCAGGTCTTAAACAAGTTCCCCTCGCTGTTCGAACCGGGTATCGGGAAGTTCCAAGGAGCAAAAGTGCAGATCCATTTGATTCTGGGGGCGCAACCCATCCATCACAAGGCGAGAGCGGTACCTTACATGATGAGAGGGTGGAAATCGAGCTGGACCAGCTGCAATGAGAGGGCATTATTTCGCCGATCGAATTCAACGAGTGGGCCAGTCTGATTGTTCCAGTCCTCAAGGAAGACGGCAACGTCAGAATCTGTGGTGATTACAAAGTAACTATCATTCATTTCTCCCTGCAAGATCAATACCCACTACCAAAGGCAGACGACCTATTTGCGACGCTGGGGGGAGGAAAATCGTTCATGAAGCTGGACTTGACCTCGGCCTACATGACGTAGGAGCTGGAGGAATCATCGAAGGGCCTCACCTGCATCAACACGCACAAAGGTCTCTTCATTTACAACAGATGCCTGTTTGGGATTCGATCAGCCGCGGCAATATTCCAGAGGAACATGGAAAGCTTGCTGAAGTCGGTCCCTCGCACCGTGGTCTTCCAGGATACATCTTGGTTACAGGTCGGGACACCGTCGAGCACCTGCAGAACCTGGAGGAGGTTCTTAGTCGACTTAATCATGTGGGGCTCAGGCTAAAATGCTTGAAGTGCATTTTCCTGGCACCTGAAGTGGAGTTCCTGGGGAGAAGAATCACGGCAGATGGCATCAGGCCCACCGATTCGAAGACGGAGGCAATCAAGAATGCACCGAGACCACAGAACGTGATGGAGCTGCGGTCATTTCTCGGACTCCTCAACTACTTTGGTAACTTCTTACCGGGTCTTAGCACACTGTTAGGACCACTGCACTCTTTACTGCATAAAGGAGATGAATGGGTATGGGGTAAATGCCAAGAAAATGCCTTTTAGAAAGCTAGGAAATTGTTATGCTCAAACAAATTGCTTGTGTTGTATGATCCATGTAAGCGTTTGGTACTAGCATGTAATGCGTCGTCATACGGTGTCGGGTGTGTATTGCATCATCATCATAGGCAGTCCCTCGGGATCAAGGAAGACTTGCTTCCACTCTTAGCATGAGTTCTTAGGTGGCTGTACAGTCCAATACGAGAACCACAGTTTCTATCATAGGTGGGGCAGATATTCGTTGAGGGAAAGGGTGGGCAGGGAGCCAGGTTTGCCACACACTCCTTCCGCTGCCTACCGTAAAGACTAATCGTTGTGCAGAAAGTAAGATTATTCTTAAAATATAAGTAAGGCAGTCACCAAAGTGGATTAGAATGGAGTACTTGTTATTTAATTTATGTATGGGAAGACAAATGAAGCTGAGTGGAGTAAATGTTTCTGATCACAGTGAGTACTCTGCGTGTTCACATGATGTGAAAAAAGCAGCTCAATAATTCGTATCAAGTATGTTCTTACCAAGTGTTCACTCAAGCTGCCTTAAGAGGGATTGAGGTATTACATACATGGAAGACATGGATTTCTGCTTCAGGTCACTGGGGAGGTAAATATTTTAAACCGTAGGTTTTTGGAATTAATATTGGGTTATATTTTATTCTTTACAGTTGGTGCTGTGGGGTCTTTATTATCTACCAGAATATGTAGACAGAAGCTCTTCTTAAAATCTTATCCAAAGGAAGTTGAGTGTCAGCTTGGCTCAATGCCTAAGTCAGAGGTTATGGGCTCAAGCCCTACTTCACAACTGCAGTATGCTCCAGGTTGGCGCTCCAGTGCAGTACGGAGGGTGTGCTACTTTGTTGGAGGTACCTTCTTTCAGATGAGATGTTAAATATTTTTTTGGTGGTTATAAACTGCCCTATGGCAGTATTTGACGGTGAGAAGGAAGTATGCTGATGTCAGCCAACACCACTAAAAACTATTTAATGGTCATTCTTTCACTTGCTATTTGTGGGACTTTATTACATGCAAATTGGCTGCTGTATTTGCTACTATAAATTCATTGGCTGAAAAGTATTTTGGGACGCTCTGAGATGTAACATATTTAGGATGTAAATATGCCCATTTGCACAAAAATTATATCAAGGATACCTTAACAATATTCTCAATAAAATAAATTTTAAAAAGACTGGGGGGGGGGATATTTCCTTTGCCATTTATTAACCTAAAAGGTAGATCTAAAAATGTAAACCCAGAAATTGTCCAACTTACTGCCACGCGTTATCACTGCAATCCGGGGAACAAATGGCGCCCACTACTCTAACGTCCTTCTCAGGCGTGGGACTCGGCAGCTGCCATTTTGGTGAAACCTTTAGCGTCTCCAATAGCAGTGCTGGCCCTGCTAATATAGAGAGCGTGATTAATGTCACACTCTGTGAACGTAGCACTGAGTTTAGTGCTGGGTCCTAAACTCAGTCTGGAAAGCGAGTGTGCAGCAGACTGATCGAGACACTGTCAGCATTTCTTCGAGGGACGCACACATCTTTCAGGTATGCTTGCATTTAAGCTTTTGGACTGGACTTTTTTAATAGTTTATTGAAGTAGTGGCTTGGTGCAATACATATTAAACATTTTTTTAAGTGTGCAGCTGGATGCTTGCAAGGCCTCGGATGGTAAAGGAAGGCCTCTGAGAAGACAGAAATGCTGGAAACACTCAGCAGGTCAGGCAGCATCCGTGGAGCGAGAAACAGAGTTCACATTTAGGTCGAGATGCTGCCTGCCCTGCTGCCTATTCCCAGATTTCCAGCATCCGCTCGTAGAGGGAAGAGGAAGACGCAGAAGAGGAAGATGCAGAAGGAAGGATGCAACCCAGACAGCCCCATTCTGGTCGAAATATCTGAGATGGAATGATCTGCCTGCAGCACCAGTGATCACATCCCCAATTTCTCTTTCAACATTAGTCCCACAGCTTCCCTTCCATCTGTTATTGACCATCACAGCGTTGTCTTCACCACAATGCTGAAATAAAAACCACCACAAAGCAAACTTTCCAATCTAACTTTATACATCTATCCATCCAATATGACATCAAGCCATCAACTAATCACCCTTATGCATTCCCTTAGTGACTGTCTTGTGTGTGCCTTTGCCTATCCTACTGATGTCATACAGTGCAACCCCAGTGGCTGCAGCATGGCTGGTGGAAGGCTGCTAACTTTCAGTGCGGGACACTGCAAACGTCCTCACAGGTTGACCTTGAGGACCTGGTGTCAAATCGAGTGGTGATGTTTTTTCTTTGTGTTCCCTCTCCTCTCCCTCTTCTTGGTCAATTACTGGCTGAGCAGGCTGAATTTCTTGGGTGTGTGAAATGAGAAAGGCACAAGGGTGGAGTTGTGGTGAGGGGAGGGCAGGAAAGCAAGAGGTTCATGTGAGAAGGAAAATAACATATGAGGATACCAGCATTTTGTATCCTTTAAGACTCGCCACTGGCCAAAGGCTCAGCCACGCCCCTGCCAAGAATAGTCAGCACTGTCTCCTCAAAGGGGATGAGCTGAAGCTAGGAATGGGAGGTGTACCTTGTGTTTGGTACAGATTATTGGTAGGTGAGTGATTGGGGCGGTGGGAGGGTGGGGGTAATTGTTTATTGAGAAGTATGTGAGACTAGTGGTGCAGTTGGTAGCAGACGGCTTTTGAACATGCCATGTCATCAAGAAGCATCTTTGGGCACTGGAGCCAGGTCATGGGAGGGTGACACTGTTGGCAGTGACGACCTCGGTGATCTGGTCCCCCATCCTTCTTTCTGGAGAGCCTCCTGGCCCCTGTGGGTAGAGGACCTCTTTTGCAGTGTTGACTCCCTGCACAAAGCTGGTGTGCTACATTCGAGACCCTGGGTGCCCCTTCCTTGGCTTGCTGAGCCATTTGTGTTCGTGCTGAAGCACATTTCCCATTTTTTTTTAGGTGCGGAAGGCCCTAAAGAGCTGAATACTCCCATTTGGGAACTTTTAAATGTTAATTTTTTTCAGTAGGCAGTTAAGCTAAGGGCTAAAAACTGCCTATTTTTAAATTATTTTTATTTTTCTCATTTTAGAAGGCAGTTCCCCTTTAATTGCTCTCTCAAATCACAGCCTTGCTTTCAGAGAAAGCTGTTCTTGCTGCAATGACGCTCTGGCTCGCTACATTGGGCCTCCTGCCAGGGCTAACACCATGAAAACGGCCTTGCACGATAAGTTTAGCGCTGGACTAATGTTAATTAACCACAAGCACCAATATCCCGCTCCTGTGAGCGCCATCATTTTCGGCCATCGTTAACTCCGGCCCACGCTGACACCGGCACGTTTTTAGCGATCTTGAATTTCCGGGCATAAAGTTTAATTTTTCTGTTTTCTATCTCTCCTATTTATTCATGTCCTTGCTATCTTAGTATTCTGCTTTCTCAAATGGTACTTTAACACAAATCCGTACACAAAGGCAATTCTAGTTGGTCAATTCTGAAACTGAATGTTGTTCATTTGGGAAAAAATTCGATGGTTTTAAAAAAAACTCTAGAATTGTTTTCATATTAGAGGGGAAAAATGACTACTTCTGTCTGTGCATGATAAATGACCTTATTTACAAAAGACATCAGTCATACAGGCACACACACACACAGGCAAGCTATGGTCATTAATTCCACTCAAAACTGTAATTAAATGCATATCAGAAGTCTTCCCACTTGTTAGGCAGAATTAGATTTAGCAAGCACAAGTACTGTGCTGAGGTTCTCATATGGAGTGGTGCATTCGACATGCTGGGGCCAAGGCCAAGCAGCACCTTCAATGTACAGTACAACATTAATAGAAAAAGACTACAAGCACTCAGAACTGGTAACCTCATTTACTTTGCACGGCCCTAAAACACTGCATACTTACCAAATCCATTTATAAAGGAAAAACACACATATAGCAGAGTAGGCCAGAATAATCTATATAACAAGGTACACAAGGAAGAGTACCAGACACTGAGGGAAAGATTGGAGGGATTAGTCCCGAGCTGATCCTGGGGCAACTGAGAATGACATTAGTGAAAGGGTTTGGGATTATCCATCTGCTCAACAGATCAACTAGTGCAAGGGTTGTCAACTCTCGCTGGATGTATTCCTGGAGGTTTCATCATATGAGCTCTCGTCTTCAACCGCCCCGCCCACTCATACAGCCTTTTTCTTCCATCTCCAATATTTTTATCACTAATAAACAAAAGTGTTCAAAGAAATTAAGGAACAATGTTTTTTTAAAGCCCCTGTCATTTTTCTCCTTGGTTGTTCACATTAATGAAATTAATGTTTAATTCCTGGAGACTTGAGGATAAGCCTGGAAAATTGGCAACCCGAACTAGTGCTCACAGGGAGAAATAGAATTATAGAATTATATGGTTACAGCACAGAAGGCGGCCATTCGGCCTGTCGAGCCCGTGCCGACTCTCAGCTACTCCCACTCCGCTGCCCTTTTCCCGTAGTCCTGCAATTTTCTTTCCTTCAGATATTTATCCAACTCCCTTTTGAAAGATAAGATTGAGTCTGCCTTCACCAGCCTTCCAGGCAGTGCACTCCAGATCTTAACCACTTGCTACATAAAAAAGTTTTTTCTTACGTCGCCTTTGGTTCTTTTGCCAATCACCTTTGTCCTCTGATTCTCAACCCTTCTGCCAATGGGAACAGTTTCTCTCTATCTACTCTGTCCAGACCACTCATGATTTTGAATACCTCTATCAAATCCCCTCTCAACCTTCTCTGCTCTAAGGAGAACAACCCCAGCTTCTCCACTCTACCAACGTAATTGAAGTCCCTCATTCCTGGAATCATTCTCGTAAATCTTTTCTGCACCTTTTCCAATGCCTTAAAATCAATCCTAAAATGTAGTGCCCAGAATTGGACACAGTACTTCAGTTGGGGCCGAACCAGTCTTTTATACAGATTCTTCATAACTCCCACACATCTGTACTTTATTTATGAAGCCCAGGATCCTGTAAGCCTTTCTTACTGCTTTCTCAAACTGCCCTTCCACTTTCAACGATTTGGGCACACATACCCCCAGGCCTCTCTGTTTGTTCACCTTCTTCAGGATTGTACCATTTAGTTAATATGTCCTCTTCTCATTTTTTCTACCAAAATGCATCACTTCACACTTTTCTGCATTGAATCTCATCTGCCATGTGTCCACCAATTTCACCAGCCTGTCTATGTCTTCCTGAAGTCTATCGCTCTCCTCCTCACTGTTCACTATACTTCCAAGTTTTGTGTCATCTGCATATTTAGAAATTGTGCCCTGTACACCAACATCCAAGTCATTAATATGTATCATGAAAAGCAGTAGTCCTAGAACCGACCCCTGGGGAACACCACTGTATACCTTCCTCCAATCCGAAAAAAAAACATTCACCACAACTCTCTGTTTCCCATCATTGTCCCTTTTATTCCATGGGCGTCAACTTTGCTGGCAAGTCTATTATGTGGCACTCTGTCAAACGCCTTTTGGAAATCCATGTACACTTCGTCAATCGCATTACCCTTATCAACCCTCTGGATCAGTTCCTATGGACTGGAGGGTAACTAATGTAACCCCACTTTTTAAAAAAGGAGGGAGAGAGAAAACAGGGAATTATGGACCGGTTAGTCTGACATCAGTGGTGGAAAAGGTTGGAATCAATTATTAAAGATGAAATTGCAGCGCATTTGGAAAGCAGTGACAGGATCAGTCCAAGTCAGCATGGATTTATGAAAGGGAAATCATTCTTGACAAATCTTCCAGAATTTTTTGAGGATGTAACTAGTAGAGTGGATAAGGGAGAACCAGTGGATGTGGTGTATTTGGACTTTCAAAAAGCTTTTGACAAGGTCCCACACAAGAAATTAGTGTGCAAAATTAAGGCATATGTTATTGGGGGTAATGTACTGACGTAGATAGAGAACTGGTTGGCAGACAGGAAGCAAAAAGTGGGAATAAACAGGTCCTTTTCAGAATGGCAGGCAGTGGAGTACCACAAGGTTCAGTACTGGGACCCCGGCTATTTACAATATACATTAATGATTTAGACAAAGAAATTGAATGTAATATCTCCAAGTTTGCAGATGACACTAAGCTGGATGGCGGTGTGAGCTTTGAGGAGGATGCTAAGAGGCTGCAGGGTGACTTGGACAGGTTAGGTGAATGGGCAAATGCATGGCAGATGCAGTATAATGTGGATAAGTGTGAGGTTATCCACTTTGGTGGCAAAAACAGGAAGGCAGATTATTATCTGAATGGTGACAGATTAGTAAAAGGGGAGGTGCAACGAGACCTGGGTGTCATGGTACATCAGTCACTGAAGGTAGGCATGCAGATACAGCAGGCAGTAAAGAAAGCAAATGGCATGTTGGCCTTCATAGCAAGAGGATTTGAGAATAGGAGCAAGGAGGTCTTACTGCAGTTGTACAGGGCCTTGGTGAGACCACACCTTGAGTATTGTGTGAAGTTTTGGTCTCCTAATCTGAGGAAGGACGTGCTTGCTATTGAGGGAGTGCAGCGAAGGTTCAGCAGACTAATTCCTGACATATGAAGAAAGACTGGATCGGTTCGGCTTATACTCACTGGAATTTAGAAAAATGAGAGGGGATCTCATAGAAACATATAAAATTATGACGGGACTGGACAGATTAGATGCAGGAAGAATGTTCCCGATGTTGGGGAAGTCCAGAACCAGGAGTCACAGTCTAAGAATAAGGGGTAAGCCAAGATGAGGAGAAACTTTTTCACCCAGAGAGTGGTGAACCTGTGGAATTCTCTACCACAGAAAGTTGTTGAGTCCTGTTCGTTGGATATATTCAAGAGGGAGTTAGATGTGGCCCTTATGGCTAAGGGGATCAGGGAGTATGGAGAGAAGGCGGGAGAGGAGTACTGAAGTTGCAAGATCAGCCATGATTATATTGAATGGCAGTGCAGGCTCGAAGGGCCGAATGGCCTGCTCCTGCACCTATTTTCTATGTTTCTATGTTACCTCATCAAAAAACTCAATCAAGTTGGTTAAATATGATTTGCCTTTAACAAATCTGTGCTAGCTTTCTTTAATTAATCCACACCTATCCAAGTGACTGCTAATTTTGTCCCTGATCACTGTTTCCCAAAGCTTTCCCACTATCGAGGCTAAACTGACTGGTCTGTAGTTGCTGGGTTGATCTTTACACTCTTTTTTCAACAACGGTGTAACATTTGCAATTCTCCAGTCCTCTGGCACCACCTCCGTATCTAAGGAGGATTAGATATTTATGGGCATTACTGCCACGATTTATGTCCTCAATTCCCTCAGCATCCTAGGATGCATCCCATCCGCTGCTGGTGAGTTATCTACTTTAAGTACAGCCAGCCTTTCTAATACCTCTTCTTTATCAATGTTTATCCTATCAAGTGTCTCCACTACCTCCTCCTTCATTATGTTTATGTCCAGCATTCTCTTCCTTGAAGACAGATGCAACGTACTCATTTAGTACCTCAGCCATACCCTCTGCCTCCATGCATAGGTCTCCTGTTTGGTCTCTAATCAGCCCCACCCCTCCCCTTACTATCCATTTACTATTTATATGCTATAGAAGACTTTTGGATTACCTTTTATGTTAGCTGCCATTCTATTCTCATATCCTCTCTTTGTCCTCATTATTTTATTTTTCACTTGTCCTCAGACCTTTCTATCTATAGCTTGATTCTCAGGCGTATTTGCAACCTGACATCTGTCATACACGCACTTTTTCTCTATCTCTTTCATCATCCAGGGAGCCCTGACTTTCGTTGCCTTGCCTTTTCCCCTAGTGGGAATGGACCAAAACTGTACTTGAACTATTTCCTCTTTAAAAGGCAGCCCATTGTTCCATTACAGTTTTACCTGCCAATCTTTGATTCCAGTTTACCCAGGCCAGATGCGTTCTCATCCCACTAAAATTAGCCTTCCCCCAGTTAAACATTTTTACTCTAGATTGCTCCCTGTCCTTTTCTGTATCTAATCTAAAGCTTCTGATACTATGATCACTGTTCCCTAAATGTTCACCAACTGACACTTACTCCACTTAACCTATCTCATTCCAGTTGAGCTGGAAACATACTGATCAAGAAAGTTTTCCTGAACATACTTCAGAAATTCTTCCCCTTCTCTGCTCTTTACATTATTACAATCCCAGTCTATATTAGGATAGTTGAAGTCCCCCATTATTACTATTCTATAGTTCTTGCACCTCTCTGTAATTTCTCTGCACATTTGCTCCTCCATCTCTTTCCCACTATTTGGTGGTCTGTAGGATACACCTAGTAGTGTAATGGCACCTCTATTATTTCTTAACTCTAGCCATATAGATTCTGTCCATGACCCTTCCAGGACATCCTCCCTCCCCAGCTAACATTCTCCTTAACCAATGCCGCATCATCTCCTATCTTTCCATCCCTATCTTTCTTGAACACCATATAACCAAGAATATTTAATACCCAATCCTGCCCTTTTTTGCGGCAGGTCTCAGTTATTGCCACAACATCATATTCCCATGTGGCTATTTGCACCTGAAGCTCACTTACCTTGTTTACTACGCTTCATGCGTTCACATACATACACTGTAAACCAATCTTAGACCATCCATCCTGTGTTTTCTCTTAACTTGACCTGACCTAATACCTTACTTTTTCTTACTTTAGTGCTTTCTGCGTCTCCCAATCCTTTGAGCACTTTAGTTCCCCTTTCTAATGTTACATCCAGGTGCCCATTCCCCAGCCAAATTAGTGTAAACCCTCCCCAACAGCACCAGCAAACCTCCCCACAAGGATATTGGGTCCAGTTCTGTTGAGGTGCAACCTATCTGGCTTGTACAGGTTCTACCTCACCCAGAACCAGTCCCAATGTCCCAGGAATCTGAAGCCCTCCCACCTGCAACATCTCTCCAGCCGTGCATTCATCTGCTCTATCCTCCTATTTCTACACGCACTCGCACATGGCACCGGGAATAATCTGGAGGTTACTACCTTTGAGGTCCTGATTTTTAATCTCTTTCATAGCTCCCTAAAATCTGCCTGCAGGATCTCATCCCTCTTTCAAACTATGTCATTGGTACCAATAAGGACCACAACCTCTGGCTGTTCACCTTCCCCCCTCAGAATGTTCTGCAGCCGCTCAGTTACATCCTTGACCCTGGCATCAAGGAGGCAACATACCATCCTGGAGTCACGTCTGCAGCCACAGAAACACTTGTCTGTTCCTCCAACTATCGAATCCCCGACCACTATTGCTTTCCCACTCTTCTTCCTCCCCTACTGTACAGCTGAGCTACCTGTGGTGCCTTGGCCTTGGCTCTGGTTGCACTCCCCAGAGGAGCCATTGCCCTCACCAGTACTCAGAATGGAATACTGGTTAGAGAAAGAGATGCATCGAAGCTCACCGGCAAGTACTGTGCATAAAATAATGCCTTCAGCAGGCAGAACCATACACGACTGCAGGGGCCAGGCCTAGGCTGACTCAGAGGCCACTGTGGGGTATGAATGTGTATCCATTAACACCATGTTGGCGCTGCGGGGCCATCAATGTCGATTCAAGCACTGTGTGTGCAAGGGCTGTGGAACAATGGGGCACCTCCAGTGAATGTGCAAATGACCTCTGACTCACCACGTGGCAGAGTCAGCAGTGGATTACCGATCCAGCGCGGATCACGCTGAACGAGCAGGAGATGCTGCTCAACCTGAGGATGAAGAGGAAGTATATGTGGTGCACACCTTCACCACCAAAAGCCCTCTGATAATGTTAAAATTGAAACTTAACAGCATTCCAGTCTCCATGGAATTGGACACGGGGGCGAGTCAATCAATCATGAGCCAGAAGGTTTTTGAGAAAGTGTGGGGCAACAAGGCACAGAGGCCAAAACTGAGCCTGATTCACACAACGCTGCGCATTTACACCAAAGAACTCATACCTGTTATCGGCAGTGCGGCAGTGAACGTATCATACGACGGAATGGTGCATGATTTACCACTATGGATTGTACCAGGCGATGGCCCAACGCTGTTCTGCAGAAGCTGGCTAGGAAAGATCCGATGGAACTGGGACGACATCAAAGCACTGTCTTCGGTGGATGATGCCCCGTGCGCCCAGGTGCTAAACAAATTCCCGGCGTTATTTGGGCCAGGCATCGGCAACTTCACAGGTGCCAAGGTACAGATCCATCTTGTTCCTGGGGCACGACCCATTCATCACAAGGCCCGAGCAGTCCCATATATGATGCGAGAGAAAGTAGAGATCGAGCTCGACAGAATTCAACAAGAGGAAAGCATATCACCAGTCGAATTCAATGAGTGGGCCAGTCTAATCGTGCTGGTGCTAAAGAGCGATGGGACGGTCAGAATCTGTGGGGACTACAAGTAACGATTAACCGAGTCTCGTTACAGGACCAGTAGCCACTACATAAAGTGGAGGACCTATTCGCAACGCTAGCAGGAGGAAAGTCATTCACCAAGCTAGATCTAACCTCTGCTTACATGACACAGGAGCTGGCTGAATCGTCAAAGAAATTGACGTGCATCAACACGGACAGAGGACTGTTCGTGTACCACAGATGCCCCTTTGGGTTTCACTCGGCTACGGCCAACTTCCAGAGGAACATGGAGAGAGTGCTGAAATCGGTTCCGTACACCGTGGTGCTCCAAGATGACATCTTGATCACTGGTCGCAACATCACCGAACACTTGCACAATCTGGAAGAGGTTCTAAAGCAACTGGACAGAGTGGGACTCAGGCTGAAACGCTCCAAGTGTGTTTTCCTGGTGCCAGAGGTCGAATTTCTGGGGAGAAAGATTGCGGCGGACGGCATCAGACCCACGGACTCCAAGACGGGGGCCATCAAGAATGGACCCAGACCACAGAATGTAACAGAGCTGCGTTCGTTCCTGGGACTCCTCAACTATTTTGGTAACTTTCTACCAGGGTTGAGCACTTTACTGGAACCCTTGCATTTATTGCTACTCAAGGGTGACGATTGGGTTTGGGGTAAATCTCAAGAGACAGCCTTTAACAAGGCTAGAAACCTGCTATGCTCTAACAAGTTACTTGTATTGTATGATCCATGTAAACATTTAGTACTAATTTGTGATGCGTCGTCCTAGCGGGTTGGTTGTTTGTTACAGCAAGCAAATGTGTCAGTTGCATATGCATCCAGAAGTTTATCCAAGGCTGAAAGAGCCTACAGTATGGTTGAGGAAGAAGCGTTAGCATGTGTATACGGGGTTAAGAAAATGCACCAATACCAATTTGGTCTCCAGTTCGAGCACAAACCCGACTACAAACCGTTTACTTCACTGCTCTCAGAAAGCAAAGGTATCAACACCAATACTTTGTCCCGCATCCAAAGATGGGCACTAACATTGTCTGCGTGTGACTATGTAATCGGCCACAGACCAGACACTGAGAACTGCTCTGACGCCTTCAGTCGGTTACCATTGCCCACCACTGGGGTGGAAATGGCACAACCCGCAGACTTGCTTCTGGTAATGGATGCTTTTGAGAGCGAGGGGGTCACCCATCATGGCTCGCCAGATCAGGACCTGGACCAGCCAGGATCCTGTGCTATCACTAGTAAAAAGCTGCATCCTTAATGGGAACTGGTCGGCGGTTCTCGGGGAAATGCAAGATGAAAGGAAGCCGTTCCACCAACATAAGGATGAATTGTCCATCCAATCGGATTATCTCCTACGGGGGAATCACGTGGTTTTGTCAAAAAAAGGCAGGGAAATGTTTATACGCGACCTACACAGTACTCAATCAGGCATAGTCATGATGAAGGCTATCGCCAGGTCGCACGTTTGGTGGCGCGGCATTGACTCCGAATTGGAGTCATGCGTACACCAATGCAACACTTGCTCACAGTGAGCAACGCCTCCAGGGAGGCCCCACTGAGCCTGTGGTCATGGCCCTCCAAACCGTGGTCCAGGATCCACGTAGATTTTGCTGGCCCTTTTCTCGGAAAGATGTTTCTATAGCAGTGGACGCTTACTCTAAAGGGATTGAATGTATAATAATGTCATTATGTACGTCCACTGCCACCACTGAAAGCCTCAGGGCCATGTTCGCCACCCATGGTTTGCCCGACATCCTTGTTGGTGACAATGGACTGTGTTTCACCAGCTCGGAATTCAACGAGTTCATGACCCACAATGGCATTAAGCATGTCGGGTCTGCCCCATTTAAGCCCGCATCCAATGGTCAAGCGGAACGGGCATCCAAACCATCAAGAAGAGCTTGAAACACGTAACGGACGGCTCCTTGCAGACCTCGGGTCCTGCTCAGCTATCGGAAGTGCCCCCACTCGCTCACCGGGGTTCCCCCTGCAGAATTGTTAATGAAGAGAGCACTCAAAACCAGGCTCTCCTTAGTCCACCCGGATCTCAATGATCAGGTAGAAACCCGGCGGCACCGGCATAACGTGTACCACGATCGCGCGGCTGTATCGCGGGACATTAAGGTTAATGATCCTGAGTTTGTTCTCAATTACGGTCATGGTCCCAAATGGATTGCTGGCACTGTTTTAGCCAAGGAGGGGAATAGGGTGTTTGTTGTTAAACTGTTGAATGGGCAAATGTGCAGGAAGCACTTGGACCAGACCAAACTGCGATTCACTGACAACCAAGAACAGTTTGAAGAAGACTTTACCATCTATGATCCACCAACACACACCCAACCAGCAATCGACCTCACTGTCAACCACGAGAATAACCCACCCTGCCCGACAGTCCGATCAGACCAGCCGCGCTGCCGTGCAGCAATGATCTGACCAACTCACCCATGCCGGGACTTCAACTCAGGTGATCGACCCGGGAACCCTGAGGGCCAGATTGCCTCAATCTGTAAATAACTTGTACATAAGACTTTGGGGAGGGGGGGGGGGGGAGGAGTGATGTTATGTATGTAAACCTCACCAATGTGCAAGGCTTGCCACCAGGGGGCACACCTGTGAGAGACCCAAGGGTCACCTGCACATCCTGGGCAAGCGGGTATAAAAGGCAATCCACCATGCTGCTTCCTCACTTTGGAGTTACATTAAAGAGACCACGGTCACAATGGTTGGAGCTTACAACACAGTCTTGTGAAGTTATTCTGAACATAACAGTGACCACCTCCTGAATGACTCTTACTGGCATCTTTGCCATTGCAGATTGCTGGATTCCCATAATAAAGCAGGCCAGAGGAAGAGTGCCTGATTGGTCAGCAGAGGTGTGCGGCCAAGACAATGCTTCACTACACTGAAGAAACCATGAAATGAATACCTAGTTAAACAGACGTCTTGAGCCTATCACAGAGGTCAGAGGCCTCTGCAGCCTATCACCACCTGCAGAATTAATCAAAGAAGTGAGGGAGAAATTCAACACTCCCACTTTTTGGGCACAAAATCAATTTGGGGGGGTGGGGGACCAATTTCGAATCGTGATCTCCCACACCTGATCTTCCCCACAACTGTGCCAGCTGCCAAATTGTAAGTCACTAACGTATACATGTGCAAAGTGCCCACTTGAAACAGGCATTCGGCTCTTTGCTATGCAAGATGGACTCTGAGTGCTGGCTGTACATAGGAACATAGGAACAGAAGCAGGCTATTCAGCCTTTTCTGCCATTCAATAAGATCATAGTTAATCTGTACCTCAACCAGTGTCTGTTGTGGCTCAGTGGGTAACATCCTCAGAAGATTGTGGGTTCAAGTCCCACTCTAGAGACTTGAGCACAAAAACTCTAGACCAACACACCAGTGCAGTACTGAGGGAATACTGAGGTGCTGTCTTTCGGATGAAACGTAAACCGAGGTCCCGTCAACTCTCTCGGGTGGATATAAAAGATTCCATGAATATTTCGAAGAAGAGCAGAGGAGTTATCCCCAGTATCCTAGCCAATATTTATCCCTCAATCAACATAACGAAAACAGATTATTTGGTTATCACATTGCTGTTTGTGGGAGCTTGCTGTGCACAAATTGGCTGCTGCATTTCCTTCATTACAACAGTGACTACACTTGAAAAAGTGCTTCATTGGCTGTAAAGCCCTTTGGGATGCCCGGTGGTCGTGAAAGGCAGTAAGGTAGAAAACTGGATGAGAGAAATCAAAGAATGTTGGAACTGTTCAGAAGAAAGAACTAACCCAATGAAGAGGCTATTGGGATAGTCATGGATTATAAGCGCAAGTCTTTTTTTTCTTTTGCCTTTGTTCCATATCCCTTGATACCCTTACTTAACAAAAATCTATTGATCTCACTTGATGCTCTTACTTAACAAAAAGCTACGATCCCAAACAAAATTGGTCTGCAAATAGGTGGAGCTTTCACTGCACATGCTTTGCCCAGTTGATCTGGATCTTCAGCGGCCTAACCAGCTTCTCTTAAAGGGACTACTGGAAGCCGCTCGAAAAATGACAAAACTTTTTATAAGTTTCATAAGAACATAAGAAATAGGAGCAGGAGTAGGTCATATGGCGCCTCGAGCCTGCTCCACCATTCAATAAGATCATGGCTGATCTGATCATGGCCTCAACTCCACTTTCCTGCCTGTTCCCTATAACCCTTGACTCTCCATGTCTGTGGATCCAGGAGGATCAGGAGCACACCTCCTGGCTCCATTAAAATACTGTGGCCCATTGTCGGCCCAGGACCGCCCGTCTGCTTCATCTTTGCCCCCCTCCCACGACCTATCTGTGGATCGGATCAGCATCGGAGCCAGCCAGAATTCCTCATGCTCCAATCGGCAAGCTACATTTGGATATCCAATTGACATCCACAGCTGGACTCTTTAATGCAGCTGAGGCCTGCAGCCCAATTTCAATCGGGCCTCAAACTGTCTTCTTCAGGAGCGTGTTCCAATTGCACTGCCCATTTAATAGAATCATAGAATCTTACAGCAGAAAAGGAGGCCAATTGGCCCATTGTGCCTGTGCTGACTCTTTGAAAGAGCTATCCAATTATTCTCATTTCCTTGCTCTTTCTCGATTGCCATGCATTTTTCACTTTTCAAATATATATCCAATTCCCTTTTGAAAGTTACTATACAATCTGCTTCCAGCACCCTTTTCAGACAATGCATTCCAGATCATAACAACTCTGAGTAAAAAAAAATGTTTCCTCATCTCCCCTCGGGTTCTTTTGCTAATTATTTAAAATCCGTGTCCTTTGATTACCGATCCACCGACCAGTCTTAGGCACGAGTCGAATGAATTCCTCCCCAGTGGATCTTGTGCAGGCTGCACCTTTTGGAAATTGCAGAATCTGCTTCAGTCTGTGCAAGTGTCACTTTTGCAGTGCACCCTAACTCTATGCCAACACAGATGATATTAACACAGAATGATCAAGGATAATGAAAGCATAAAATTCACAAAGAAATAGGCATTCCAATTTTAAGCAGTTTATCTATAGCTACTTCAGCAATCTAATCCATGACTTTCCTGATAGGCTCGCAATTGGATTAATTCTTTCTTCTGAACAGCTCCAACATTCTTCAATTTCTCTCATCCAGTCTTCTAACTCACTGCCTTTCCTGGTGACAAGGCATTAAGGACTTAGCTCAATTCCTTAATTGGCATACACATACTCTCTTCTGAAACTAGCAATGGGGATAATTCAGACATCATCGGCAATAAAATATAATACCGGACAATAATCTACATACTGAGAACCACCAGAATCTAATCACACCCTGTCAGTGCCAGTACTTACAACATGAAGAACCATTCTGAATATGCCCAGCGATTCACTAATGAGAGCATGTTCCAGGAGACTGACATAAAAACACTCACTCCTTCCTCATCAGCTACTACAATCATTTCCATTTGTGCCTAGGGTTTGCATAGCCAGTAGACGAAAAGGAAACTAATATTAATAGGAGCCTATTCTTGGCATCAAAGAGGGACTTAGTGGAAAATACATTTTGCTGCTGGAAACTTCTGAAGTTGCGCATTCCCTTAACTCCAGTGTGCAATACATGTTGGTTTATCTAAACATTGCAATCTCAGTGCTGAAATTATTCTGTTCAAATCTCTTCATGGCCTTGCCCCTTCCCCCTCTCCCCCCCCCGCAACCCCCATCTCTGTCACCTTGTGTAGCCCAAAACCCTCCAAACTCCCATTCCTCTGACTGTGACCTCGTGTAACCCATCCCGTCCCGTCCTTCCCTTTACCTCACCACAGGCAGCATGCCTTCAGCCATGTTCTGGAATTCTCTCCCTGAGCCCCTCCATCTCTCCACCTCTTGCTCCTCACCTCCCACTCCTCATTAATACCCATCTCATTGACCAAGCTGTTGACCATCCTAATCTCTCCTTCTTTGGCACAACATTATTTTTTTTTATTATGCCTCTGTTGTTGGGATTAAATCTATGACGTAACAACCAATTTTATTGCAGTGAATACCCAAAGTAGAAAATTCAAGGGACCAAAAGCACTTCTTTGTGAGCAGCTCCAGTGAGCAGCATGGCAGGAATCGCTTACATGGTGAGGCTACATGGCCTTCAGAAACACTAATAAACAAAAACACTCACCGTGATTTTTATTTGGAGGCAAGCAGGGAGCATGGGGGTGTGGGGGGGAACAGGAATGCGACGGGAAATCCGGGAGAATGGGTTTCCTCAGGCCCTGCTAAATTTGAGAACAGGGCCTGCTTGAAATTATTTTATCTGTTTCCCACCTGCAGCCAGCAAGATTGGGAGGCTGGTTGGCTGTCAGGCAGGTAGGCCTGGGGAACAGAGGGGAGGAAAGCCGGGAACGTCGGAGGGAGTCAGGGCCAAGGATCATCGGAGTGTGTCAGATGCCAGGATCATCGGAGGGGGTCGGGGATTGTTGGGGGCGTTGGGGGAGGAGCGTGGAAAGCCGAGATCGTGAAGGGTCAAAAGTCCGGGTGGGGGGGTTTGGAGATCGGCCTCGGGGTGGGGGGAGGGGAGATCTGAGGCCAAGCGGGGTTTGGAGGCCGGGGGGGAGAAAGAGATTGGGGGTGGTTGGGCGGGAGTACGCAAGAGTCAGGGGGTGTCTAATCGCAGGGGGGTTGGCAAGGCAGGATTGCTGGATCAAGCAGGTAAGTGGAAAGGCACTTACCTGCTGGATCCAGCAGTCCTCGCCTTCCTTCAGCTACAGGGTTCCTCGTGGCCCGGAAAACCCAGCCGTCCACAGTTAAATTTAAAATGGAGCTTCAACATGAGGCACGCAGCTGTGATATAATATTTAACATTACAACTGGCCTCCTGGGAGCGGTATGGCTGCCTGCCCCCCGTCCAGCCTCCGCTAAAACCGGAAGTGGGTCAGTTAGGAACTTTAACCTCCCACCCAACCCCAACCCACCTGTTTTTTGGCACTGAAATCCCCCCACTAATTCTACACTTTAAACTTATGTGCTACAATGTACTACCCTCTTGTTTTAAAATGTTTCAGGATGTGGGTGACGGTGACAAGGCCACATTGATTGACCATCGCTCGGCACCTTGAGAAGGTTCTCTTGAACAGTTGCATTCATTGGACTAATGATGCTCATTCTGTTCAACTACGGGTTTGCTTCAAAAGATGGCAAGAGCCAATGACAGAGTGGGACTGGAGTTATACACATCCAGGACCAGGTGGGAGCAACATGCCCCCTCCCCTGAAGAACACTGGTGAACCAGTTGGGTTTTTCCAACAATCGTACAGCTTTCATGGGTGAAAATAGGATTGAATTTAATAACTTGGTATCGTGGGATTTAGAGCCCAGGACCACAAGGCTATTGCACCTAAGTACATACAGTACACCAGAAATGAGATTCTTTCTATTGCAAGCACCCCTCTAACACATTACTCACCCAGTTCTCCTCTGTACTGTGCACTATTCGTGTGATTCCCCTCTAAAGTAACACATTCTATATCTCGAATGCACCCGACATGACATCCAACATAGGATCTTGTCACCAACGAGCTTCCTACAGCGAGAGGAGATTGTACAGGATTACACTTTTGGTAGTTTATGTTCATACTGTGTTTGAACCAATACAATGGAATTTTCTTTCACTCGAACCATCTCTCTTTATATCTCCTGAGTCACCATCATTTCCCACTGAGAAGGTAGGTAGGTGATTTATCGCTGGGACAGTTAGTGATGTTATCTGGTTCATTAGTTTTCTTGAAATGCATGATAAAGATTCAACAATAAAGGTTGATAGTAAATCCTTTCTGATAGGTCCTTACTATACAATATAAATGCACACGAGGCCCATGCTTGAGAGAAGGTCAGTCTGTGACCTGTCCTTTATTCCTTAGTACTCCAAGTGATGAAGGTGGGTGGAGCTTCCCCTTTTGTACCTGAAGGCCCAGGTTAGGAGTGTCTTCCACCTAGTGGTCATTGTTCTCACAGTGTACAACTTAGGTCGGATTATACATGGGTTACAATGCTGGTTGAATACATGACATCACCTCCCCGCCAAAGTCTTATTGGGATCACAGGTTGAGTCTCTCTGGTGGTTTACGCTCTCTTGTAGAGCGCCTGAGTTGAGGCTCCGGTTGTTGGGTGCTGGCCTGAGTATCTGCTGTTTGCGGTGCCTCAGGCCTATCCAGACTGCCCACAGTGATTGGGCTCTCCTCCCTTTGGTTTCCGGTGTTCGGTCACCTGTGGTGGAGTGAACTCTACATCATGTTCTTCTTCTGCTTCTTCTATGGGGTTGCTGAACCTCCTTTTTGTTTGATCCACGTGTTTGCGGCAGATTTGTCCATTGGTAAGTTTAACTACCAGAATCCTATTTCCCTCTTTGGCAATCACAGTACCTCCGAGCCATTTAGGCCCTGCAGCGTAGTTGAGGACAAAAACAAGATCATTTACATCAATACATCGCGCCCTCGCATTCCTGTCATGGTAGTCATATTGTGGCTGGCGCCTGCTCTCGACAATTTCTTTCATGGTGGGGTGTATAAGGGATAGCCGGGTTTTGAGCATCCTTTTCATTAGCAGCTCTATGGGTGGAACCCCTGTGAGCGAGTGTGGTCGGGATCTATAGGCCAACAGGAGGCGTGATAAGCGTCTTTGTAGGGAAGCCCCTTGGATTCTGAGCATCCCGTGTTTGATT
Organism: Pristiophorus japonicus; assembly: GCF_044704955.1. Taxonomy (NCBI): domain Eukaryota; kingdom Metazoa; phylum Chordata; class Chondrichthyes; family Pristiophoridae; genus Pristiophorus; species Pristiophorus japonicus. The sequence goes on along the minus strand of NC_091977.1, from coordinate 66,271,421 downwards.
ATCTGCACTGCTCATTCTGCCTGGATGTTTGAGGCCGGCTTGAACAGTGCCGTTCTGACATGGTTAATTCCATTACCTACCATGAAGTCCTGGAATTCAGTGCTTGTGAAGCACGGGCCATTGTCGCTGACCAAGACGTCCGGAAGACTGTGGGCGGCGAACATTGCCCGTAGACTTTCTACCCTAGCAGAGGTTGTGTTTGAATTTAAAATGTCACACTCGATCCATTTGGAGTAGGCGTCTACTACAACCAAAAACATTTTTCCCATGAAAGGACCTGCGTAGTCCACATGGATGCGTGACCAAGGCTTGGCGGGCCTTGGCCAGGGGCTAAGGGGGGCTTCCCTGGGCACATTGCCCAGCTGGGCACACGTGTTGCACCTGCGAACACAAAGTTCCAGATCTGCGTCTATCCCTGGCCACCAAACGTGTGACCTGGCAATTGCCTTCATCATGACAATGCCCGGGTGCTCATTGTGGAGTTCTCTGATGAACACCTCTCTGCCCATCTGGGGCATGACTACGCGGTTTCCCCACAGTGGGCAATCGGCCTGAATCGAGAGTTCATCCCTGCACCAGTGAAATGGTTTAAATTCCTCAGGACATGCCCTGTACGTGGCTGCCCAGTCCCCATTCAGGACACATTCCTTGACTAGAGACAATAGCGGGTCTCTATTTGTCCAGACTTTAATCTGACGGGCTGTCACGGATGAGCCTTCGCTTCTGAAAGCTTCAACAGCCATGACCATCTCAGCAGCATGCGCGGTAGCCCTTTATGTGGTGGCTAGTGGGAGCCTGCTGAGTGCATCGGCGCAGTTTTCGGTGCCCGGTCTGTGCCGAATTGTATAGTCATAGGCGGCTAACGTGAGTCCCCACCTCTGTATGCGGGCCGATGCGTTTGCATTTATGGCCTTGCTGTCGGCCAAAAAGGACGTTAGGGGTTTGTGATCTGTCTCCAGCTCAAATTTCCTGCCAAATAGGTGCTGGTGCATTTTCTTTACAGCATATACACATGTGAGCGCCTCCTTTTCTACCATCCCGTAACCCCTTTCTGCCTGGGACAGACCCCTGGAGGCATAAGCTACCGGCTGTAATTGACCCTTGACATTGACGTGCTGCAACACACACCCGACACCATAGGATGACGCATCGCATGTTAACACAAGTTTCTTACATGGGTCGTATAGTGTTAACAGAGTGTTAGAACATAACAAATTGCGTGCTCTATTAAAAGCCCTTTCCTGGCTGTCCCCCCAGACCCATTCACGACCTTTGCGTAGGAGCAAGTGTAGCGGCTCTAGCAGCGTGTTCAATTTGGGAAGAAAGTTACCAAAATAGTTCAGGAGCCCCAGGAACGAATGCAGCTCCGTCGTGTTACGGGGTCTGGGTGCTCTCTGGATTGCTTCCGTCTTGGACGCAGTAGAGCTGATCCCATCTGCTGCTACCCTCATCCCCAGGAATTCTACCTCTGGAGCTAGGAAGACGCACTTCGCCTTTTTCAGTCTCAGCCCTACCCGGTCCAGCCTGCGTAGCACCTCCTCCAGGTTGTGGAGGTGTTTTTCAGTATCGTAACCCGTGATGAGGATGTCGTCCTGAAAAACCACTTTCCCTGGAATCGACTTGGGGAGGCTTTCCATATTTCGTTGGAAGATCGCGGCGGCCGAGCGAATCCCGAACGGACATCTGTTGTACTCAAACAACCCCTTGTGTGTCGTGATGGTGGTCAGCTTCTTCAACTCACTCGCCAGCTCTTGAGTCATATAAGCTGAGGTCAGGTCCAATTTTGAAAAAAGTTTGTCACCGGATAGCGTCGCAAAGAGGTCCTCCACTCTCGGTAGCGGGTACTGGTCTTGGAGTGACACCCGATTGATGGTGGCCTTGTAATCACCACATATCCTGACCGACCCATCCGCCTTGAGCACCGGCACAATCGGGCTCGCCCAGTCACTGAATTCGACTGGTGAGATGATGCCTTCCCACATCATGTACGGCACCGCTCTGGCCTTGTGGTGTACTGGCCTGGCGTCCGGGTTTATGTGAATCACTACCTTGGCCCCCATGAAAGTGCCGATACCAGGTTGAAATAGTGAGTTAAATTTGTCCAGGATCTGTGAGCATGATACTCGCTCCACAGTGGAAATTGCATTGACATCGCCTCATTTCCAGTTCATGACAGCAAGCCAACTCCTCCCCAGTAGTGCGGGACCGTTCCCTGGGACATTCCAGAGTGGCAACCTGTTCTCCGAATCTTTGTGGGTCACGACTACAGTGGCGCTGCCTAGCACCGGAATGATCTGCTTTGTGTAAGTCCGTAGCTGTGCGTCAATCGCCGATAATTTTGGCCTCCTGTCCTTGGACGCCCACAACTTTTCGAACTGTTTGGCACCCATCAGGGACTGGCTGGCCCCGGTGTCTAGCTCCATTGATACTGGGATGCCATTGAGGAGCACTTTCATCATTATCGGTGGCGTCCTGGTGTATGAACTGTATACGTGCTCCACATGAACTCGCTGAACTTCAGCTTCCAGCGATTTCCCCCAGCGTTCATTTCTGCAATTTCTGCAGGTATTTTGCTCATCTCTGAAAACTCCGGCTGAGTGTGTGCCTCCACGCCTCCAGCATGAGTTGCTGTTGGAAACAAAAGGTCCCTTGCCAGTCGATCGTCCCTGACTGCCCCTGTGACTATCCTTGAGTGCGCCATTAACAGGTGTTACTGGCCGCATTGTCCCTTGCAATGGCGTGAATCGCCGTTCAGCTTGCCATTGTCTCTGTCGAACTCCCCCTCTGGGTTCGACTACATGTTGGGGCATGCCTGATTGCCCCTGTCTGCCTGGAGAACTGTGTGCTGCTTTAACAATGTTGAATCTCTGTCCCAACCATTCCTTAACACATTACCTCTCGTCTGTTCTGCTAGTGGCCATGCTCGCGAGGTTTAAATCCCAGTTTCTCGTCGCCATTGATAGGTCCTTACTATACAGTATAAATGCACACGAGACCCATGCTTGAGAGAAGGTCAGTCTGTGACCTGTCCTTTGTTCCTTAGCACTCCAAGTGATGAAGGTGGATGGAGCTTCCCCTTTTGTACCTGAAGGCCCAGGTTAGGAGTGTCTCCCACCTAGTGGTCATTGTTCTCACAGTGTACAACTTAGGTCAGATTATACATGGTTTACAATGCTGGTTGAATACATGACACTTTCTCTGCCTGCTTTATGACAGAAACCAAAGTTAAAAGTGCTGCTCCAATAAAGTGCATGCAACATCCAGCTATGTGTTATTTCAAAGTTACTGATCAGATGAAAAGGAAAGATGGGCGAGGACAGATTTCTTCTGTGTATCAGGTTTAGTGAAATCATAAGCCCACTCTTCATAATTCATAAGAGCATAAGAACATAAGAAATAGGAGCAGAAGTCTCGGGCCCGGCCCGTTCAGCCTCCTTCCCCCTTCTCCTTTCCCCCCCCCCCGCCATCTCCTTCCCCCCCCCATCTCCCCTTCTCCCCCCCTCCCCTTCCTCCCCCTCTCCCCCCCTCCCCCTTCTCCCCCATCCCTCCCCCTTCTCCCCCATCCCTCCCCTTCCCTCCCTCTGCTCCCCCCCTCTCTCCCTCTACCCCACTCCTCTCCCTCCCCTCGCTGTCAGAAACACAGACACTGACAGACAGAGAGATAGAGACACAGACAGACAGACAGAGAGATAGAGACACTGACAGAGACACACTGAGGGGGGGGGCATCCCAGCACGCTGTTGGAGGGCTCCCAGTGCTGCAGTCGGTAAGTAGAAAATGTTTTATTTATTGATTTTTTTTAAAAATTATTTCTTATTAATTTTTTTTGATTGATTTATTGGTTGATTTATTGATGTATTTATCATTTATTATTGATGATGGCTCTTTATTTGTAAAACTGTTTGTAAACTTCCCTTTAAACCCCCCCCACCCCCATCATTCCCTACGCCTGATTTGTAACCTATGCCTGATTTTCTAAAGTGTAGACAAGGTTTTTTCGACCGTACAAAAATCTTCACTTACTCCATTCTAAGTTAGTTTGGAGTAAGTTTTCACTGACGAAACTTTGAAAACAGGAGTAAGTGGCCGGACACGCCCCCTTTTGAAAAAAAAATTCTGTTCCAAAGTGAAACTGTTCTAACTGACTAGAACTGGAGCAAACTAAATGACGAGAATTCCAATTTCTAAGATACTCCGTTCTACACCAGTTGCTCCTAAAAATCAGGAGCAAATCATGTGGAAACTTGGGGCCATTATTCCATCTGCCATGTTCTTGCCCATTCATTTAATCTGTCTATAGTCTATATCCCTTTGTAGCCTATTTGCATCCTCCTCACAACTTACTTTCCTACTTAGTTTTGTATCGTCAGCAAACGTGGATAGGTTACACTTGGTCCCCTCATCTATGTAATTAATAGATTATAAATAGCTGAGGCCCAAGCACTGATCCCTGCGGCACCCCACAAGTTACAGCCTGCCAACCTGAAAATGACTCGTTTATCCTGACTCTGTATTCTGTCCATTAACCAATCCTCAATCCATGCTAATATATTACCCCAATCCCATGAGCCCTAATTTTGTGTAATAACCTCTTGCATGGCATCTTATCGATGCTTTTTGAAAATCCAAATAAATTACATCCACTGGTTCCACCTTATCTACCCTGCTAGTTACAACTTCAAGAAACTCTTAACAGATTTGTCAAACATTATTTCCCTTTCATAAATCCGTGTTAACTCTGTCCAATCATATTATGATTTTCTAAGTGCCCTATTACCACATCCCTATTAATAGATTCTAGCATTGTCCCCATTACTGATGTCAGGCTAACTGGTCCAGAGTTTCATCAAGTATCTAATAAAATAGTGAAGCAGACTGGCTGAACAGAAAACATCGTGGGAATTATAACAGTAAAACATCTTCAAGCTACTCGAGTTGTCTATAATTAAAGCTAGCACTGCTGTCATATCACTGTCAAAAATCTTGAGCTACAGTGTTGGGTTCTTCCTGAAGGAAAATCTCTCGTCCGAAGAGGGAGATGAGATGATGTCATGCACAAGTAGCACAGTGATGTGTTCCAAGCTTGATCAATATCAGCACATCATTTGTTTGTAAAGAAACAAACCAGGGTTTGCTAGCTTTTCCCCACCAGACGATGCCAGTTTTGGCCCCTGGTCTGAGCTGAGTTAGCTGATCTCAGATGGGCAGCAGTTAAAGCTCTACAATTGATTACAGTGATCCTAGGCTTGGGAGTCAAAAATCAGCTAGAATTCCTGCTAACCAGGTAATTCTGGAAAGTGCAGGTGCATGAAAGTCAGGTGAAAGCAAGATCAGTTGTGATTCCCTCCATGGTTAAATAGCCAGACATGAAAACAAGGCATTATAAAGCTGTCCGTAGAACCTTGCATCATCGATATCAACCAATATCACTAAAACACATTGGGGCCATAATTGTTCCCCTCCTTAAGCTCTATTACCACCTCTAAGAGGCGGCGATGGAGCGGATAGGCCTTACCAATCGGGGGCAGATGGTCCTATATTGCCCTTGGGCTGGGAGCGGCAGGAACGGGTTTCCACGCCCCCCTGCGTTGCCGCCCCTTCGGGCATGCGCCGACCTTCTTTCGACCAGCATGACCACCTTTCCGACCCCTGCAGGAAATTGCCCCCTCGGAAATTGCCCCGTGTGGAATTGCCCCATGGAAGTGGCGCTGCCGCCCAGTCGGTGCAACTGACAGCTTTCCCCGGTTGGGAAACTGTGTGTGGCTGGGCGGCGCGTCCGCCCTTAAAGGGGAGAGCGCACTGCTCTGGATGCCATCTTATTTTAATTGTCAGCCAGCTGCCAGGTCGGCCCGACAATGGTGGCCACGGGTTTGGCCGGGCCACCAATAGGCAGCCTGGCACCCCCTCTTGGATACCGAGGCCCAGCCGAAACCCTCCCTGGTGGTACTGTGGGCCTAACTAAACCACATACAGAGCTCGCAGTGGCCTTCCCCTTTAACTGAAGGGGAGGGATGTTGTGACGCGTCAGCGCGGTGCTGATTACTTGGGAGTGACGAGCACCCGCTGAAGGGCATTTCCGCCCCTCAGCACCATCCCAACCGGAAATAATTGCCAAGGAGGCGAATATCGATCCAATCTCCGCCTGATAGATTGGAGCAGAGAAAACCCTAAGGAATCGGTGAGTGCGCTTACTTTTTGGTCGGGGGATAATTTCGGCCCCATTATCTGTTCATTATCTCATTGCCGTTTGTGGGATCGTACTGTGCGTAAATTGGCTGCCACATTTCCCACATTACAACAGTGATTACACACACAAAAATATTTAAATGGCTGTAAAGCGCTTTTGGACATCCCGAGATGGTTTTGTCTTTCATGATCAGTCTTTTCTGGTTCTTGCACCTTCCCAATTTCTTTACTGGTTTTCACATATATTTCCAAGTGTGCAGTCGACTGCAAGTGTGGTAAGAAAATGTATGGAAACAATGAATCTTTTCATACATCTCCTGGTGTGGCCTTATTCTTTGATCCAACATAATATAACATTTAGAACTTGCTGTTTCTCTGTCCTTTCAAACAATGTTTTTTATTTGCCTCCTCTTTCTCTCTCTTATGTAAAATGACATACAATCTCATCTGTCCTCTCGACACTGTTATATTTTGTGCTGTAAATATTACACAAATGAACCTATTTGCAGCATCACATGCACTAACCTTACCAGACTGTTATCTATGCTGCTAATTCTGCACGTGTCCGCTCGTGTTTTGTTCACTTGACCAGTGGGGTAATGAGGAGCATCTGAGTTGTCACTAGTGATTGTCATAGAAACCATTTCAGACGGTTAAAAACATAATGAATTAACAATCACAAAATAGGACATTTGGAGGACACCGTTTTTTGAAATGCCCTAAACACATAACATTCCTTCTACTGAAAATATTTTTTGTAGAGCCTTTTTTATATAGATCACCACATTTTTTCATAAAAAGAAAAACAGATAAAAATGAAAACTTTCTAATGAAGCTGAAAAGGACATCAGGGAAACGGAGCAGAGGACCAGTGGGAATAGCAGACAGTGTTCATTGGATGAAGCATGTCGAAGGAGAAATGGGTCAAAAGGTAGGTCATCGGAGGAGTTATTGCTTTGAGATAAATGGTCTCATTGCAACCATGCTGGCATGGATCCCAGATGGAAAACCAGCTCGAAGCACAGTAACTTTCTGAGCATAATTACATTTTTATCTGGTTTTAACTTTTCACAGGTTAGTAAACGGGATTTGTGCTATTATTTTTTAAACAGAGAAGGGTGTAACATTTTGCAGAAGGTGACTTTGAATCAAGGAGTTATTAGAGAAAATATACAGAGTGACGGGCTGTTAGTGCGAGAAAATATCTTTCTGTTTTGTTAATTAAATGTTGAAGGTCAAGCCTTTAATCAAAGTGCAGTAGAGGTTATTGCTGAAAGCATGTTGGACAATTGAAATTTATTGCTGTTGCATTAAGAAACAACTAGTAATGAAGACAATTCAAAAGTTCGTCTGCTTTGTCATTTTTGTTGTCAGGTTATAATGATCTGCGATACACTGTTCAAAGTAACCATTTAATGCTGCTCTCTTGTAAAGACTACAGGTATTACTAAATTGCCTGTTGTGTTGACTATGCTCAATTAAATAATATGTATCTTTTATATTTAGGATGCTGGCAGAGTTGGGAAGACAGATTTCAGAAATCTGCTCCACGGGGCCATCTAGTGGCCAAGGCGTGTAACTGCATTGTGACAGTTGACATGGCAGAATTGAATGGGAAATCTTGACAAAAAAGGCAAAAATTGTGACAACGGGAAGTAAGGTTTGTGGACAGCAAGTTCAGCCATAGGCAAGGTTTTTAAATCATTTATACATTTACACAATACAAGCTCCTGCGTGGGATCAAGCCTGCTACCCTCCACACACCATGGGGCACATTTTACGAATATGAATCCCTGACACACAGCTTCCCGCTCCAGGGACACATATCGGCAATTCAAGTGGGGAGGTCAGTGGGCCCCACAGGATGTGGTACATTAATAGACGGAAATTCCTGTGCAGCCAGTTGCACTCGGAGCCAGAATTCTTGCTATACAGTTGTAATGTATGAAGATGTCTCCGCAAGATCCTATAAATCCTCTAGGAGGACAGACGCACCAACATCAGCGTCCTCAGCCAGGCCAACATCCCCAGCATTGAAGCACTGACCACACTCGACCAGCTCCACTGGGCAGACCACATTGTTCGCATGCCTGACACAAGACTCCCAAAGCAAGCGCTCTACTCGGAACTCCTTCACAGCAAACGAGCCCCAGGTGGGCAGAGGAAACGTTACAAGGACACCCTCAAAGCCTCCCTGATAAAGTGCAACATCCCCACCGACACCTGGGAGTCCCTGGCCAAAGACCACCCTAAGTGGGGGAAGTGCACCCGGGAGGGTGCTGAGCACCTCGAGTCTCATCGCCGAGAGCATGCAGAAAACAAGCACAGGCAGCGGAAAGAGCGTGCGAAAAACCAGTCCCACCCACCCCTTCCCTCAATGACTATCTGTCCCACCTGTGACAGAGTCTGTGGTTCTCGTATTGGACTGTTCAGCCACCTAAGAACTCATGTTAAGAGTGGAAGCAAGTTTTCCTCGATTCTGAGGGACTGCCTATGATGCTGATGAAGCTGCATGCCAAGAGCATGCATACATAACAGATACCCTCATGTACAACCTGTCCTATCGTGGACACTACTGTGCCTACTTAAATCGCTTGAGATACTTCGGTTAAAACACGCCAAACATTGACAGCAAAACAGCTGTATTGCTTCCCCGGTCAATCTTTCCTGTCCGAGATTTCGACTGAATGACAACCCAACCCCACAGAGCTCGTTTTCAGCCAATGAAATCCCTTTGCCTTAAAAAAAAGTGCGTCCAAATGATATAGCAGTTGCCCGGAAGGAGAGGAAAGGAAAGTAAAAGATTTTAAAGGTCCATTTATTTTAAAAGGAAAAAGGGTTAGAGTGTTGCCCCATTTGCTCAGTAAACTTATCCAGGGAGCAGCTGAGTCACAAGGACCAGGTAGGTCGCAGGCTTCAGCCTCGGTCGGTGCAGTGTCTGCTGAACTCAGCTGGACCTGCAATAGGGGCTGTACAGCTGATCTCAGCACCCTGGGTTAGGGAAGGAAGCACTGGCTTCAGTCCTGTTCCTGACCAATAGCCAGGGCCCCGCTGGTAAAAGCACAGGACATTGTGTTGGGACAGAGTTAGGCCTGGCTGTGATGGCACCTGCAGCCAAATAGCCTACCGATACTCACTGTTATATGTAAATAGCAGTCACTTGGCTGAGGTGCCTTGGACTTGTGGAACCATACCCAGCAAAAAGCAACTGGTGGGGCAGGAGTGAGTCTAGAAGTGGGGATACGGTACATTATGTACGGGATTAATCTCCAGACCAGTCTGTGGATGTGCTCCCACAGATAGTGTTGATCTTGGCACTTTATTTGGTGCATTTTCCAACATTTTGGAGCAGACCTTTATTAAATAAATAAATATTTGGCCATGTTTACACTACTTTGTGAGAGGACATATCCCACTGAGCTGAACTGAAAACTACTAACGCTATTAACAGTGTACCTGCTTCTCAACTTTCACTTTAAAGAGAAAGCCGAGAAACAATCTGGTTGTCGCATTTCCTACATTGCAACAGTAACTACACTTCAAAAAAAAATTGACTATAAAGAGCTTTGGACATCCAGTGGTTGTAAAAGCTGCTATATAAATGCAAGTTTTTCTTTCTTTAAAGTCCACCATCACCACCTTCTCAGGGCAACTAGAGCTGGGCTAATCCAGAGATTAGGGCCCAGATGGCCAAAGACACGTATAAGTAAGTATATATTCAGGTCAGTAAGATTGTAAAGGTCTCTCTGTAGATTGACAGCTGCTTGTAAATTCCTGGCCACTACACAAAGTCAGAAAAAAACAGTAGATGATTGGCATCCTTTTAAATACTTTTGACAGTTTGAAGTATGACATCCTGAAGTGTCAAAATACATAGAATCTACAGAAACAGGCCCTGCGGCCCAACTGGTCGATGTCATTGTTTATACTCCACACAAACCTCCTCCCACTCTAAATACCACTTCCCACTCTGCCCGCCCCACGCCCCCCACCCCCTCCCCATACCCCTCCCCTTGAATGTGCCAATGCCATCTGCCTCCACCACTCCCAGTGGCAGCGAGTTCCACATTTTCCACACTCTCTGTAAAGAAACTAATTGGACCACAGGTAAACTAATGATTCTGCCAACAGAACTGTGCCGCCACGGAGAAAAATCAGCTGGAACCTTAGATGATAGTGAGTGAGACTTTGGCTCAGTAGTAGAATTCCCAACTTCTGAGTAAGATAATGAAGAGTTCGCGCCCCACCCCTGATAGTCCCAGCAAATGGAATATGGTCTCAATACTGGGTTGATGTCCAGTGGGTGACTCGCATCCAGACGCAGTGCCCACTGGCTCAGGGAGATTATTCCCACCCGAGTCAGAAGGGTTTGGTTCAGGCCCCACTCCAGACAACCCCGGCGAGCAAGGACTGGAACGCTGGCTCAGAATACTAGGTTGACATCCAGCGGAGGTACTTGCGTCTGATGGATGCATGTGCGCCCCCCCCCCCCACCCCCATTGTAAAGAGTAGGTGGGATTCTTTAGCCTTGGTAGCAACCCACGATGGAGAAGGTACTCCGAAGAAAAAACCATGAGGAAGGCAACAGAACACCACCTCAGCTACTCTTCGATAGTAAGTGGCTCAAGAATCTCACGTGTGAGGCTTGTTAGGATGCACGATTTCCCCTTTACTATTGTATGTACACAACTAATAACCATCATTACGCACAATAACCGTCATTATGCAAATTGATGCATAGGAAAGCTAATAGAGGGATATGCAGTTATATTATAGTTATATGACAGTGAAAATCTATGTTGCAAGTTAATTATGCCCCAAAACAAGCTGCAGTGACCACTTTCTCTTGTTCATTCACAGCGTTCATTATAACAATGAGTTAATGTCTTGGCAGGTGAATTCTGAAGACCCAGTCAGCTCCAACATACTATCTCCCTCAGTAAGTCGATGGAAACAGTTCAGAAGATCGAACAACTATCAACAAAGTACATTTTTTTTTCAAAGCCATAAAGCTCTTGTGTCAGATTTCACTAAGCTCAGAAGTTTCTTCTGCGTGTTTCTGAGCAGCCAGTCGACAGTTTGATCTGGTTGGTCCCTGGTTCTTAATGCAAACTGACTCCTAGGCCAGTTAAACTCCAAGCTGGCTGTGGGGTTGTCAATTTCCCCACCGCTGTATTGGAGAACACTGCTGAAGTGTCAATTTCATTGTCACTTTGTCCTTTCAAACTGACGGGACCGAGCTGAAGTCAGCACGCTAAGCCAGGGAACTGTATCTGGCAGTAATTAGTAACAATCAAGAGGCTGGGAGAGTGCTGACTGCAGCATTTGCACAGCATGCGGGTGTCATTGGCTTGCAAATGGAAGCAAAGCTTATGAATGCAGCAGGAACTAAAGGTTGTTTTGATTCAACCGATTGTGTATTTCTTTCATTCACTAGACAATAGCACAGGTTGAGACATTTGGTCATTTACAGATTTTTCGCCTCGTGCTAAAGCACAGCCTAAATTAAAATTTACAGGCCAAACATTAGCTGCTGGCACAACCTTCAGATTGGCTGAGCCCTTAAGCTTAAAGTTTTGAGTCTTTTATCTACTCCTCTGTGCATCTTTTGCAGTTACCGCACTATACCTGTCTGTGATTAACTGAGCGTGACCTAGTTTAGTATAATATTGCTTTACGTTATGACATTTTTACTTGCCGAAATTGGTGTTAACCAATTGGCATTAACGGCCTCAAAATGGGGTCAGCAGACCTATCGTCCCATTAGTGTCAACACTGCACGCGATGTCAGGCGTGAAACTTGCAGCATCAGATCTGCCGCTCATTATACACCCTGCTCAATTTTCTTTCCTATTGCCAATGCATAAGAGAATCATGGCGGGCTGTGTACCAGGTGGACGATCCACTCGTGCCCGCCTTATACCTCCACTGAAGTTGAAAGTTTTGCCTGCCATTTTTACAGGGGAGCCTTCTGCTGGCCGGAGGACTGCCCGCCTGTTTCAGGCGGTAATCTCCTTATAATATGCAACTTGAGATACTATGACATGCATAGAACCCCGATTGGCATTTTAACACAGAACCAGTGTGACCGTGTGCCGTATGCTTTCTGGCCAATTTCACTAGCGATAGAGCTGAAGAGGCCCCAGCAAAGTTATACATAATCTGAGCTGTTACTGTCCTTCCCCTCTCCACAATTGCAACCCATCGCCGGACTCACTGGTAGCACTACTAACAGCAGGGAAGGTTACCCTGCCACAAACGCACAGCTCCCCCCACTTCCCATCCCATCTCACTCCCCCGAGATTCCCTCGGAATAAGAGGAGGAATCAATATTACCGTGCAACAGAACCATGCTGGGGGACACTCCATAAATTTCCCAAATGACCATTTTGCCCCTGCACACTACCGCACGGACCTCCCAGGCACCCACACAGGGCATCACTAATCAGACACTGTGGGACCGAAATTGGTGAAGGGCAAGGGCCACCCAAGTGCTGCCCAAAGGACTGCCGCTGGCCGCCGAGATACCTGACGGTAACTCTGGGTGGGGTTTTCAGCAAAAAGGTCCTTGAAAGGGCGGCTGGCAGCAAAAGAGGGACTTTCGACATCAATCTGGGCGGCAGCGGGCGGGAGCTCTCATTCTCGGCGGCAAAAGCGCTTGCCGTCCAAGTGCCGCCGAGGATGGAGTCGGTCCCATGGAGCGTCGAAGAGCTGCAAAAAAAAAATCTATATTTTTTTTTAAAACATTGAAAGACTTTCAGAGGACCCCATCAAAGGAAGTCGCTGTAAAGAAAAAAGTTAAAATTGTTCACTAATCTTTTTTTTCAACTCTTCATACCTACCATCGGGGACAGACCAGCCTCCTCGCAGCGGTCCATCCCCGTTCTGTGCCGACTCCCGCCCGCACCGATCTGGCATCTCGGCAGGCGGGCGTCCACTTATGCCACTCAGCTGCCTGCTGACGTCAGCGGGCGGTTCTCCTCTCCCGCCCGCTCCAGCCCAAATCGAAACTGGCACTGGGCGCAGGAGGAATGTCGGCAGCAGTAAGGCCATCAATTTCACCCCCTTTATCTCTTGGACAACTGCCACTATTTTAACTGTATGATGAGAAAACAAAATCACGCAGAGCTAAATATATTAGAAGTGAATTCATTTTATTGTGTTTCCAGTGCTCACAATGTAATGTTCAATGAGTCTCGTTGGTACCTTTGCCCCTGGTGTCTCCGTGTTCCTCGTGGATGTTTACTGCTGCTGATTCCTTCTCACCTGAGGAAGCAGTGCTGGGGGATGGCAGGAAACCAACTATAGGGCTACAGGGATACTATGGTCCACAGTCTGCATCTGTGACCACTCCTGATCTAGCCTCAGTATTAAGGGTCTGATGCAATGGCAATGGGCTCAGTACTTTCAGAGGCTGTGCTTACTGGCACTTGCGTACAGCTAAGTGATGACACACAACTACTGCTAGCGTGAGTGCCACCCTGCCAAATGCCTGTGCTGCTCCACACATGTCACAGCTGGAAGTTAGGCCCTCAATTGATCTTTGTGGGCTTACAATGATGGGGCCTTGACCAACTGCTTAGTCCTTGCCTCCGACCTGCCAGCGAATGTTGAATCCAGCCATGACTGCATGTTCCAGCTTGGACTCCAAACCCCTCAAAGATGTGGTGGTAGCAATCATCAGAAATGCCCTGCAAAATTGAAGTGCAGAATCCACTGGTGTTGCCAAGTGCTTAACTGAAGATTGGAGACAGTGGTTTGTCCAACCTTAGCCTCCCACTGATGTAGATGTGGATCGAAAATATGCCTGCTGCTGAACCATGTTCCATTGGAAATCAACTTCAGTTACAAGATCCCCACATAGTTCAGGAGTTGCCCTGCACCTGATCAATCGGCACTTCAACTGTAGCATTTGGTGACTTACTCATGTTTCCTCCTCTGCTTCACTGTGGTATTCTCCTGCAGTGTGTGTATCTGTGCTTCAGGTTTGGATGGTGATGGTTGGTGCTTGGGTTGGTGGTGCTCTTTGTGTGTGCTGTATTGAACACAGAGTGCTCCTTGTTCTGTAAAGAGAGCACATGGAACATCATGAGTAAATAAGCACACTTATTCATTTGGATACTGTAAATACATTATGAACTGATATATATGCTTAAATATGGACACTTTCAGAAGATCTGGACAAATCTGAATATAAGATGCTGGTATCAGTAAAAGTGACTATGAAGTTGTCGGTTTGTCGTAAAAACTGGTTCACTAATGTCTTTTAGGGAAGGAAAATTGCCGTCCTCACCTAGTCTGGCCTATACGTGGCTCCAGTCCCACACCAACATAGTTGATGCTTAAGTACCCTGGAAAGCCAATCAATTGTATTAAATCGTGACAAGACTGTCCACCACTAGCTTCTCAATGGCAACTAGGGATGAGCAATAAATGCCAACCTTGTCAGCCACACCCACGTCCCAAAAATGAAGTTTAAAAAAATTCTCCAGTCTTTTGCCATAACTCCGAACCCTGACACGGCAGATCAGCCTCATGACTCTTCTCAGCTGTGCCTCCAACACTTGAATGTGTCCCTTGTGTCTCAGTGATCAAGGTAGGGTCTGACCGGAGCTCTATGTAGCTCAATATTCTACTGGTTTTGCTGATTGCTGCTCTGCATTGGTTGCACTTATATATTGTTGAGTTTCCCAGACTCCTTGGTTTTTTTCGACTTCACCCTTAGATATTTCAATACCATGCAATACACATTGCCCATTTTTTCTTTCTATATATGTATTACATTTACATTTGTATGTATTACATTTTATCTTCCATTGTTCTAGCGATTTGCATACTTTGTCCAACTCACTCTGTAATATTGCTGTAACTTACAGTACAAATCATTGAATATATTATTATGGTAATTGCTAATATCTCTGCAAACCCTTCCAATTTCTACAGAATACCTTCCGTACTCTCCATCCCAAATAATTCAACCATTGCTTCCTCATATAAAGTGTGTTCCTGCTCATCTCACCCACCATCTGTTCTGGTTATCTGCCTACTTTGTCTTTAAACACAAGAGCAGTGGAGATTGAGACGGTGATTTGGCCCATGGAAACTCCTTCATAACATACACCTCTTTCCTATCACGGCCTGTTTCAATTTCTACTACATGACTTGGTACATCATTGCTAACATTTGTCTGTGTGTTCATGCAACATTTTGGTCTATACTGTTAACAACCATGACTTTCTTTGATAACCGTTTATGTCCTCTGCTGATACTCCGCATTCATGCCTTACCTTTGTGCTTTCTTTAAGTTGCTTCAGTTCTTGCAAACCTCCACCAGGTCCTCCTGATCATAAACACTCTTTCTGGGATGAGTTGACATCCTGGCCATCTCCTTTGCATATTTTGGGGGCTCTCGTTACCCCCCAATAATTAGTGGTAATGCTGCCTTACTGTGGTTACCTGGGCATCCGGGACTTGGTCTCTAAATCAGACTTTGCTCCCAGTTCACCGTGCCATTCTTCTCCATACCTGGTTTAATGAACTTTGACTCTCATGCTGCTTAAAAGGCTCATTAGCTGCTTGAAGAGCATTAAAAAGGTTCATTTTTACAGGTTGCTGTAATTTTGCATTTCCGCTCATGAAACTGCATTCTCAGGAGTTGCATGTTATCAAATTGTTCATTCCTGTCACTTCAATATCATAATTCACACAGAAAATTAAGCATCCCTCCCATTTTTTTCAAATCATGGAAAATATAGTCCAGTGTTTTTGTTCCCTCTCTAAAAAAGAACTCGCATATATATATTTTTAAAACCCTCTCTATGCCATACATTTGGTACCAAATGGAGTTTACTGTATTAACATTACTGGAGTGAATGAGGCTCTCGATATAATGCAGATAATCCCACAAGTGGCTTTTTCAATGCATTTTCACATATTGTGTCAGTGATTCTTAACGAGCTGTCCGTCAGTTTGATGTCTGTGACAACAAGCCTGCTGTTAGCACAGTCCATAATAATTGTGACCGGCCAATCAGACGAGGCACAGGTAACAACCACTTATTAAACCTGCGTAAATAGGTTGTGCTTTTTCCAGAAACGCAAGAGAGACCAAATGCCCGAGGCTTTCATCCTTACACCTGTCTTAGGTTTACTCCCTTCAAATTAGAATAGGGAGTGGATGCAGCATACCTGAGCTGAACACAGATCAACAACAAAAATAACTTGCATTTATATAGCACCTTTAAAGTAGTAAAACATCCCAAGGTGTCTCTCAGGAATGTTATCAGACAAAAATTAACATCGAGTCAAAGGAGGAAGCAATAGGACAGTTGGCCAAAAGCTTGGTCGAAGAGGTAGGGTTTAAAAAGGAGAGAGGTGGAGAGGTTTAGGGAGGGAGTTCCAGAGCTTAGCACCTAGACGACTGAAGGCACGGCTGCCAATGGTGGGGTGAAAATAGTGGGAGATGGACAAGAGGCCAGAGTTAGAGAAGCACAGAGTTCCAAGGCACATCAGGTACTGTTAGTGCAAACAAAGACTGCGGCTAACACAACCGCACATCGATTCCTCCTCTGAGTAATTTAAAGATGCAAAATGTGTGAAACATTTTAACCTACTTACAGCCTTAACACATAACAGTCCCATCATTACTTCATTCTGACAAACATTGAACATGCTTCACAGACAATATACTTTTGACTACACAGTAAACTTTGTGGAAATATATCACAAAGATATTTTGAATCACTGCAGCATATTTTCTTAATCCAGTTTATGAATTTTCTTCGTCCAGTTTATTAATTGTCCCTTTATTACAGAAACTTTTAGATCATCTTTGCACTGATCAAGTTTTAATCAGATAAAAGGTACCACACTACTGTGTACATTATACCCATGTGGCACTACCACCGGGTCTACTAGAAGTTTTATGGTTGAGATTTGATAATAATGTAATTCCAGATTCTGTAAAGTAGTATACACCTAGCGTGAAACACACAAACATTTTCACAAATTATTCCCCTCTCTATCCACAAGTTCAGCTATAAGAGTACTTGCCTGGCGTGTGTTTGTGGTGTGTGGTGTGTGGTGTGTGGGTGGTTGGTGTGTGTGTGGTTGGTGTGTGTGTGGTTGGTATGTGTGTGGTTGGTGTGTGTGTGTGTGATGTGTGTGCATGGTGTGTGTGCATGGTGTGTGTGTGTGGTGTGTGTGCGTGTGGTTGGTGTGTGTGTGGTTGGTGTGTGCGTGGTTGGTCTGTGCGTGGTTGGTCTGTGCGTGGTTGGTCTGTGTGCGTGGTGTGTGGGCGTGGTGTGTGTGTGTGGTGTGTGTGTGTGTGCGTGGTGTGTGTGCGTGGTGTGTGTGCGTGGTATGTGCGTGGGCGTGGTGTGTGCATGGGCGTGGTGTGGGCGTGGTGTGTGCGTGGGGGAGGTGCGCGCGGGGGGGCGCGTGTGGGGGGCGCGTGTGGGGGGAGCGCGCATGTGGGGGGGGGTTGTCGGGAGGGGGGTGTGCAGGGGGGAGTGGGGGGGGAGTATGTGTGTGGGGGGTGTGGGTGTGGCGGGGGTGCGCAGGGGTGTGTGTGTGGGGGGGGGTGCGCAGGGGTGTGTGTGTGCAGGTGTTTGTGTACGGGGGGGGTGTGGGGGGGGTGCGGGTGTGTGCACGCGGGGGGATGTGGGGGGGGTTGTGTGGGGGGGTTGTGCGGGGGTGTGTGTGTGCAGGTGTTTGTGTGCGGGAGGGGTGTGTGCGCGGGGGCGGTGTGGGGGGGGTGCATGGGGGGGTGCGGGTGTGTGCGCGCGGGGGGATGTGGGGGGGGTTGTGTGGGAGGGTTGTGCAGGGGAGTGTGTGTGCAGGTGTTTGTGTGCGGGGGGGGTTGTGCGCGCGGGGGCGGTGTGGGGGGGGTTGCGTGAGGGGGTTGCGCAGGGGTGTGTGTGTGCAGGTGTGTGCGCGCGGGTGAGGTGTGAGGGGCTGATTTTTCCATCTACAATATTTTTATAACTAATAAACAAAACTGTTCAAAGAAACGTTGGGCCAAATGGCCTCATTCTGTGCCATTATTCTTCTATGATTCTATGATTGTATGAAAATGAAAAAAAAAACACAATTTTTTTTTTAAATGTCGAAACGATTTTTCTCCTGGATTGCTCGCAGCAGCGTCCGGGAGATTAATCCAGGAAACTCCAGGACAATCCTGCAGGTTTGGCAACCCGAGTGAATGTGTCGGTGTGCACCTGCCCCATTCCCAAGGAACTGTAAGGAACACCGCACTGCAATTTGAAATTCTATGTCAAAGCCACGCATCCCCCCCCCCCCCGCAAATAAAAGGCAGAAGGACCAGGATAAATGTCAGTCACCAGTGTCCACCCATGTGGAGGCAATGAAACGGTTGCCATGGTGAGAGCTACTGCATGGTCCTCATTTAAATATTCAAATGAAGACATGTTGCATACTCTGTTGCATACAGCGGGGCAGGCTCAAATGGCTTACTCCTGCTCCTAATTCTTATGTTCTTTACTGGGGCGCACAATAAGCAAATGAGACCTGTATGCACTTGTACACACAGCTCGGTGCATGCAGCTCGACAGGTGCAGCATACGGGGACGAAATGGGACAAAATTCTAGTTCTGGAACAACAACAACAACTTGTATTTATATAGGGCCTTAACGTAGTGAAACCTCCGAAGGCGCTTCACAGGAGTATTATGAGATAACAAATTTGACACCGAGCTGCTTAAGTAGAAATGAGCACAGGTGACCAAAAGCTTGGTCAAAGAGGTATGTATTAAGGAGCGCTTTGAAGGAGGAAAGAGAGCTGAAGAGGTGGAGAGGTTTAGGCAGGGAGTTCCAGAGCTTGGGGCCTAGGCAACAGAAGGCATGGCCACCAATGGTTGAGCAATTATAAATCAGGGCTGCTCAAGAGGGCAGAATTAGAGGAGCGCAGACATCCCAGGGGATGGTGGGGCTGGAGCAGAGTACAGAGATGGGGAGGGACGAGGCCATGGAGGGATTTGAAAATAAGGATGAGAATTTTGAAATCGAGTCATTGCTTAACCGGAAGCCAATGTAGGTCAGCGAGCACAGGGGTGATGGGTGAGCGGGACTTGGTGCAAGTTAGGACATGGGCAGCCGAGTTTTGGATCACCTCTAGTTAACGTAGGGTAGAATGTGGGAGGTCAGTCAGGAGTGCATTGGAATAGTTCAGTCCAGAGGTAACAAAAGCATGGATGAGGGCTTCAGCAGCGGATGCGCTAAGGCAAGGGCAGAACGGGCAATGTTACGGAGGTGGAAATAGGCGGTTTTAGTTATGCTGCGGATATGTGGTCGAAAGCTAATTTCAGGGTCAAATATGACATCAATGTAGCGAACAGTCTGGTTCAGCCTCAGACAGAAGTTGGGGAGATGGATGGAGTCAGTGGCTAGGGAATGGAGTTTGTGGTGGGGACCGAAAATAATGGCTTCGGTCTTCCCAATATTCAATTGCAGAAAATTTCTGCTCATCCAGAGCTGGATGTCGGACGAGCAGTCCATGGAGGGGGTGAGAGAAATGGTAGTGAGGTAGAGCTGGGTGTCATCAACGTACTGATAGGGTAGGGCATGTGGAGTCTGACACGTATTTTCAGATGATGTCGCCAAGGTGCGCGTGTAGATGAAAAATAGGAGGGGGCCAAGGATAGATCCTTGGGGGACACCAGAGGTAACAATTCCCGAGCGGGAAGAGAAGCCGTTGCAGGTGATTCTCTGGCTACGATTAGATAAATAAGAATGGAACCAGGTGATTGCAGTCCCACCCAGCTGGATGACAGTGGAGGCACATTGGAGAAGGATGGAGTGGTCAACCGTGTCAAAGGCTGCAGACAAGTCAAGAAGGACGAGAAAGGATAGTTTGCCTTTGTCACAGTCACAAAGGATGTCATTGTGACTTTGATGAGAGCCGTTTCGGTACTGTGGCAGGCGCAGAAACCTAATTGGAGGGATTCAAACATGGAGTTCCGGGAAAGATGGGCATGGATTTGGGAGCGACAACACTTTCAAGGACTTGAGAGGAAAGGGAGGTTGGAGATGGGGTGGTAGTTTGCAAAGACGGAGGGGTCGAGGGTTGGGTTTTTTTGAGGAGAGGGATGATGATGGCAAATTTGAGGGAGAGGGGGACAGTACCTGAGAGAGAACTGTAGAATAATTCTTGCAAATGGAGCAACTTTTCCAAAAATGTGCAGTGGAAACAAGTCAGCAGTACTTCAATATTTTTATCAGAAAGCCAGATGACATCCTAAGAACAGTGTTGTGTAAGCACCTGGCAACAAAGACATGCTTCGTACCAAGACCAAACCCTCTTACCTGTTATAATAGGGTAAGATTGAGGTCCTGGGACACTGGCCCCTATGTCAGCTGGATTTGTTAGACTTGACTTCATATCTTCCAGTCCCCCAGCCAGTGATGCCATGGCGGAATACTCTGTATTCTGGAAATACAAGAAAACCTTGTTTGTAACTTCCCATGCAAGGTTTTTATTCTTCAATATACTCCCAGTAACACTACTCATAGCATTCAATTATCTGGAGATATTGGATTACAATAAACTAGGAACGGTGAAGCACAAGAGTGAAAATGCAAAGGAATAGCATGTCAACTAACTCAGCACAAACCAGAATGGAACCCGGGGTTCCCTTGGTCTGTAAGTCTCAGTAGCACACTGTGCAAGGGGGGAGGCGGAGCTGCATTTAGCTGCTGAACACCCAGGCACATATATGATTTTTAATCAGTTAGCTTTATCCTGAAGCGACAGTGCAGCATGCTACCTCACAGCTGTGGACACAAAGGAAAGGAAAGAATTTGCATTCATGTGGCGCCCTTCATCATCTCAGAGTGTCCCAAAGCACATTGCAGCCAATGAAGTACTTTTGAAGTGTAGTCGTTGTTGTAATGTAGGCAAGTTCAGCAACCAAATTGCACTAAACAGTCCATTAAAAATAATGCTCAGAGGGATTTGGATCCTCCACCAGATATTTGGCCTTTGGTTACGTAACCGCCTCTTCACTCACGCCTTGCCCCCCTCCTACAGCTGACCATGCAGCGAGGGTGAGGCGGGGTCAGGAGGAGCACAGGGACTGAGAGGATCCTTCTAATTGTGCACACATTTCCATGGTGCAACGGATGTAGGGTACCCTGGGACGAGGCTGCAATAGATCAGACCAGGAGGAGGCAGATCAACAGGTGGGAACTGGCAACCACAGATCACAAGTCAAAGCTTAGGCGCAGATGGAGAGTCAGCTCCTTTCAAGACCCAAGAACCAAAAAAAAATGTAATTCAAAAATTATCTGACCGCTACCAGCCTAGGCCATTGCTTACTTCTCTTTCGGCAGACTGATACTGACTGAAAGCCCATCCAAGTGGCCAAGGTCATGGATAGAAACTCACATGGAAAGGCCTCAGAAATCAGTAGCAAACTCTGTGGGGATGGAGCAGAATGCAAACCCAGATCTCTGACAGAGAGGGGGCCACTGCAGACAAAAACTGTGGAAGATATTTACAACGGCCTATGGGTACATTAGTGGGTAGTTTTGTTACTTAGCTGATTTGTTAAGGCTTTTACCTTAAAGTGTTTAGCTGCCATTCAGTAATCACCAACTCAAGAAAAAAATTTGCAATTTCATTTGTTGGTATTGTGGTGACTGGTAGCCTTTTTTTTTACATGTCGGTGCTTTTTGATTGGCTCAACTATCCCACTGACTAAATGCAAACCAATCAGCTTGATTAATTTTGCAGATAGTGGTTATTTCAGCCAATCACAATTTTTGCCCATGGGCATGTGACATCTGGGAAGTGAGACACTAAAGAAGTACACATTAGTGTTTGAAAAGGAGAAACCAGTTTATATCCCTAAGGAGCAAGAGTTCAACTAAAGAGGTAAGAGACAACATAAAACTAAAAGAAAAAGCATACAAAAAGGCAAAAAATAGCACAGATCCTATTGAATGGGAAAGATACAAAAAACAGCAAAAGGTGACAAAGCAGATAGTAAGAGCTACAAAAAGGGAGTATGAAAAGAAACTTGCAAGGGATATCAAAATCAACACAAAATCTTTTTACAATTATATTAGGAAAAAGAGGGTGGTCAGGAACAATGTTTGCCCCTTGAAACCTAATAACAGTGACACTGTCAGTGAAAGTAAGGAAATGGCGAACATGTTGAATAGTTTGCATCAGTATTTACCATAGAAGCACACTGGAAATCTCAAGGGAACTAATAGTGAATCAGGGACAGGGGCGCAACAAAATGAACATAAGCAAAATAACAGTAATGAAGAAAATAATGGCACTAAAGAGTGACAAATCCCCAGGGCCAGATGGTTTCCATCCCAGGATTTTAAAGGAAGTAGGTGAGCACATTGCAGATGCCCCAACTATAATTCAGGAACCGTTCCTTTAGATTGGAAAATTGCGCATGTCACTCCGCTATTTAAAAATGGGGACAGAGGGAAACTAGGGAGTTATAGACCAGTTAGCCTAACCTATGTTGTCGAGAAATTACTGGAGTCTATAATTAAGGTGACTGAACACCTTGAAAATTTTCAGCTGATCAGAGTGAGCCAGCATGCATTTGTAAAGGGTAGGGGCATGCCTGACGAACCTGATTGAATTTGTTGATGAGGTGACTAAAGTAGAGGCCAGGAGAATGTCTATGGATGTTATTTATATGGACTTCCAGAAGACATTTGATAATGTCCCTCTTGAGAGACTGTTAACTGAAGTTGAAGCCCATGGAAGTGAAAACAAGTTATTGACCTGGTTAGGAAATTGGCTGAGCGGCAGGAGACAGAGAGTAGAGATAATGGGCAGTTACTCTAATTGGCAGGATGTGACTAGTGGTGTTCCGCAGGGATCTGTGTTGGGGCCTCAACTACTCACAGTATTTATTAACGACTTAGATGATGGGATAGAAAGCCACATATACAAATTCGACACTGACCCAATGATAGGCGGTATTGTAGGCAACATAGATGAAAGCATAGAATTATAAAGAGATATTAATAGATTAAGTGAATGGGCAAAACTGGGAAATGGATTTCAATGGAGGCAAATGTAAGGTCATCCACCTTGGACCTAAAAAGATAGAACAGGGTACTTTCTAAATGGTGAAAAGCTAAAAACACTGGAGGTCCAAAGAGATTTGAAGATCCAGGTACACAGATCATTAAAATGATGAACAGATACAGACAATAATCAAAAAGGCTAATGGAATGCTGGCCTTTATATCTAGGGGACTAGAAAACAAGGGGTAGAAAGTATGCTACAGTTATGCAAAGCCCTGGTTAGACCACACTTGGAGTACTGAGAGCAGTTCTGGGCATCATACCTTTGGAAGGATATATTGGCCTTGGAGGGAGTGCAGGGTAGGTTTACCAGAACGATATCTGAACTCCAGGGGTTAAATTATGAGGAGAGATTACACTAACTAGGATTGTATTCCCTGGAATTTCAGCAGTTAAGGGAGGATTTGATCAACGTTTTCAAGATATTAAGAACAGATAGGGTAGATAGAGAGAATCTATTTCTGCTGGTTGGGGAGTCTAGGTCTAGGGGGCATTGCCTAAAAATTAGAGCCAGGCCTTTCAGGAGTGAAATTAGGAAACACTTCTACACACAAAGGGTGGTAGAAGTTTGGAACTTTCTTCTGCAAACAGCAATTGATGCTAGATCAATTGTTAATTTTAAATCTGAGATTGATGGATTTTTGTTAACCAAAGATATTAAAGGATATGGAGCAAAGGAGGTATATGGATTTAGATCAGCCATGATCTAATTGAATAGCGGAACAGGCATCGAAGGGCAAAAAGGCATACTCCTGTTCCTATGTTCTTATGCACATGAAATATGAACTTTTTGAATTATACTGTAGGACGAGGGCCAATCTCCCTCTCCCGTTCCAAGAGCAGAGCCCCTGAACTTGTTCTCAGGCCTCGTTTAAATAAAGAACATAAGAAATTGGAGCAAGAGTTGGCCATTCGGCCCTTCGAGCCTGCTCCGCCATTCAATAAGATCATGGCTGATCTTCGACCTCAACTCCACCTGATCCCTATATCCCTTGATTCCCTTTATCTTAGCCTTGAGTATACGTAATGATTCAGCATCCACAGCCCTTTGGGGTAGAGAATTCCAAACATTCAAAAGTCACAGGGGAGAGCGATAAGAATTTTTTTTCAGATGATCATAGAATCATAGGAGGAGAAATTCGGCTGCTTTGCACCTCCTGTTAGTGCCTCGGTACCTTTCGCTATGCAAATCGTGATGTCAGCAAGAGTGCAACTTCGAAAGAAGCCAAGCGCCGAGCTCTTGTGTCTGGCCGAGGGAGTGATCCTGCCGGCCGGCACTCCATCCCTGTGTGCCTCCAGCCCGGTGAGCAGCAGAGACAGGACGTCAACAGATCGGTGATGGAACTTAAGTACCTCTCACAATTTCAGTTTTGAACTGCAATAAAGTTTGTCTTTTCCCTCTGCACAACCATTTTTAAAAGTAGTTTGTATTTAATATAAGTTTTGTTCCCTCCCTCCAAAAGCTATAACTCAGCTCAGTTTCCCAAGAAGGCGTCGGAACGGCAAAGTTTTAAAAAGTGGTCCTTGGCACGGTCCTTAAAAAATCCTTATTGGCGAAACTCTCAAAAGTGGGCAAAAATGGCATTATAGGTGGGTTTGGCCCCGAGCGATGTCAGAAAAATGGTACTTAAAAAAAACGTCCGTTATCTGTTGGCGAAACTCAAAATCATCTTAAATTAAGTTAGATCCAAAAAAACACTCAGCTCAAAAAATTTTGGGCCCTATATTTTGTGTGCAGAGATCGTGAAATGCACCCGATGATATTAAAGGTTAGAGTGCAAAGATCGTGAACTGTACCCGGTGATATTAAAGGTTGGAGTGCAGAGATCGTGAACTGTACCCGGTGATATTAAAGGTTGGAGTGCAGAGATTGTGAACTGTACCCGGTGATATTAAAGGTTGGAGTGCAGAGATCGTGAACTGTACCCGGTGATATTAAAGGTTAGAGTGCAAAGATCGTGAACTGTACCCGGTGATATTAAAGGTTAGAGTGCAAAGATTGTGAACTGCATCCGGTGATATTAAAGGTTAGAGTGCAAAGATTGTGAACAGCACCTGGTGATATTAAAGTTAGAGTGCAGTGTACTCTGACATTTATTTGCATGTAATTTACATCCTAGCGCCCTCTTCAGAGGCAGTGAAGTACAGGCACCAAAAAAGCCGTAAAGGAATTTTGTATGCAGTGCTGTTCAGGAGCAAGATAGAAACAAAGGATTAGCACCCATTCTTCCGCCATATTCCACGCAGTTTTGGTGCTATTTGGGGAGAATCTCCGCCCCCCCCGCCCTCCTCCCTCCCCTTCCCCCACCCACCCACCGCCCCGCCACCCCCACCCTGGTCTCTAAATCTCCTCTACAGTGGATTACTGGACTGATTGGTAGGTAATGACTAGAACAAACCACAAGGGTCATTTTCAACTTCTCCCCCAAGTGGTATCTGGCGGAGCCAATCATCTGCCCTTTATAGAACCCATCCGGTGACTGCAAAGGAATCTATATCAGGCGTGTTCTCCAACGGGTGGGAAATCTGCTCCTCCAGGTTACCATTCAGATGGCAAAGTTCCCAACCCCACCACTGTAAAGTTGTGCTTCAACTCAGTTTCACTGTTTGTACTTTGGGGGCTATGTTCTGAATAGCTTTTGATTGGTTAGTTATGTTCAACACTTGATTGATGCAACAAAGTCCAGTTAAAGTTAGTGGAACGCATATGCTCTTATGAACTGCTATTGGTAACTTGTTCTAACTGGATTAACTAGCAAACAGAAAACCTCAAACCAATAAATTAATGGAAATGGTTAACGTAGCCAACATGCCTGCTGTATAATGAATAGGTCATGGATAATGGAAATTTCTCATGAATTGCAACAAACATTTTATTGTTCCTTCATAGAGACAGCTCCATTGATGCCTGTCCCTTTAAGATGTGTCTTAAAATTAACAGGAGCCTGTAAGATTAGCTCAAGAACATTAATTTACCTCCTGTTCAAATCAGATCTTAAAATATTCTAATGCACGTTTTCTCCCTGTAAACCTTTCTGCCACTTCCCCTAGTGCCAGCTCCTGCTGGTAGATCACAGTGGAAGGGCCCCTGGGAACAAAGCTTAGATTTTCATGTCAAACATCTTCACATTCAAGCGATGCTTCAAGGAGCTGTTGTCAAATTATGATCGGCCTGAGTCACATGTCTAATCACCCCCGCGGCATCATTAGTTTCACTTTTAAACGTCATTGAAATGTTCACTCAAACTTTCCCCTGCAAGATTACTTTATCTGTGGTGTCCTGGACCATTTAATCAGTCAGGAACAGATGGGAGCGCGGGGGTTGAAATTCTGGGAATACTGCTCCCATTGGGAATTTCGTGACTTTTGGATGCCCACTCTAAAGGCTATTGATCCCGTCCCAAATCCCAGGGATGGATAATTTGAATAACAGGGGAGGGAACCCATGTCTATAGAAATGACAAATTATCAGAACAGCACTAAACAATCTGAGTAGATCATTTAGAAACAACTTCTCACAGGAGATGGAACTTTTGGCACTGTGAGATAACTGATCCCATCTGGGATTGAAGACCTTGCCTCCCTCTGAGATCTGGCGCCTTTATAAAACCCAGTCCAGAACCCTCCTTGTTCTCAGCAGACATGACTTCCCTCGGCCCGATCTAGGGTGGGCTAGCCAGGATTTGTGGGGTTAGCCCAGAAACATCCCCCACATACACTCCAGAGCTGGCTGAAGGTGTAGAGCAGGGGAGGGGCAACAGAAGTATCTCCACCCAGACCACAATGTAAATGGGGTGGCCCCCCCCCCTTCCACCCACCCGCCCCGCCCCCCTCCACCCGACTCCTTCCCAGGCACTCCTTCCGGTAACTAGGACACTGACTAGTTAGATTTAACACATTTATATTACTTTTTGGAAAGACAGCATTGAAGAGCATCTACCTGATGGATCTCCTGGGCAACTAGACTGTGCACATTTACTGCTTTCGACAGTCTTTAGCATCAGCTTCAATAGGTAGAGGCAATCAGTTAATGGGGAAGGAATCCCAGTCACAAGGTCTTTGTAATAAACAGCCACTGTTGATGATAAGTCTTTACTATACAGTATAAATGTACACGAGGCCCATACTTGAGAGAAGATCACTCTGTGACCAGTTACCTTTATTACGAAGCCCTCAAGTGATGACAGTGGGTGGAGCTTCCCCTTTTATACCTGAAAGTCCATGTTAGGAGTGTCTCCCACAAGTTTGGCCCTTTTGGTCAATGTTCTCAAGATGTACAACTTAGGTCAGCTTATACATGGGTTACAATGATAGTTGAATACATGACATCACCTTCCCCCCAAAGTCTTATTGGGACCACAGGTTAAGTCTCTCTAGTGGTTTACGCTCCCTTGTAAAGCCCCTGAGTTGGGGCTCCGGTTGTTGGGCGCTGGTCTGAGTGTCTGCTGTTTGCGGTGCCTCAGGCCTGTCTGGACTGCCCACAGTGACAGGGCTCTCCTCCACTTGGTTCCGGTGTTCGGTCACCTGTGGAGGAGTGAACTCTACATCGTGTTCTTCCTCTGCTTCTTCTATGGGGTTGCTGAACCTCCTTTTAGTTTGATCCACGAGTTTGCGGCAGATTTGTCCATTGGTAAGTTTAACGACCAAAACCCTATTCCCCTCTTTGGCAATCATAGTGCCTGCAGCGTAATTAAGGACAAAAACAGAGTAATTGACATCAATACATCGTGCTCTCGCATTCCTGTCATGGTAGTCACATTGTGACTGACGCCTGCTCTCAACGATTTCTTTCATGGTAGGGTGTATAAGGGATAACCTGGTTTTGAGCGTCCTTTTCATTAGCAACTCTGCGGGTGGAACCCCTGTGAGCGAGTATGGGTGGGATCTATTGGCCAACAGGAGGCGTGATAAGTGGCTTTGTAGGGAACCCCCTTGTATTCTGAGCATCCCCTGTTTGATTATCTGCACTGCTCGTTCCGCCTGGCCGTTTGAGGCCGGCTTGATTCCATTGCCTGCCATGAAGTCCTGGAATTCAGTGCTTGTGAAGCACAGGCCATTGTCGCTGAGCAAGACATCCGGTAGACCACGGGCGGCAAACATTGCCCGTAGACTTTCTGCCGTGGCAGAGGATGTGCTTGAATTTAAAATGGCACACTCAATCCATTTGGAGTAGGCGTCTACTACAACCAAAAACCTTTTTCCCATGAAAGGACCTGCATGGTCCGCATGGATGCATGACCATGGCTTGGCGGGCCAGGACTAGGCGCTAAGGGGGGCTTCCCTGGGTGCGTTGCCCAGCTGAGCACACGTGTTGCACCTGTGAACACAAAGATCTAGGTCTGCATCTATCCCTGGCCACCAAACGTGTGACCTGGCAATTGCCTTCATCATGACAATGCCCAGGTGCTCATTGTGAAGTTCTCTGATAAACACCTCTCTGCCAATCTGGGGCATGAGTACTTGGTTTCCCCACAGTAGGCCTGAATCGAGAGTTCATCCGTGCGTCTATGAAATGGTTTAAATTCCTCAGGGCATGCCCCGTACGTGGTTGCCCAGTCCCCATTCAGGACACATTTCTTAACTAAAGACAGTAACGGGTCTTTATTTGTCCAGACTTTAATCTGACGGGCTGTCACAGATGAGCCTTCGCTTTCGAAAGTTTCAACAGCCATAACCATCTCAGCATCATGCTCAGTTGCCCCCACAGTGGTGGCTAGTGGGAGCCTGCTGAGTGCATCGGCACAGTTTTCAGTGCCCGGTCTGTGCCGAATTGTGTAGTCATAGGCGGCTAACGTGAGTGCCCACCTCTGTATGCGGGCCGATGCATTCCCATTTATGGCCTTGTTGTCGGCCAAAAGGGACGTTAGAGATTTGTGATCTGTCTCCAGCTCAAATTTCCTGCCAAACAGGTACTGGTGCATTTTTTTTTCTGCATATACACATGCTAGCACTTCCTTTTCTACCATCCCATAGCCCCTTTCTGCTTGGGACAGACTTCTGGAGGCATAAGCTACCGGCTGTAACTGACCCTTGGCATTCACATGCTGCAACAAACACCCAACCCCATAGGACGATGCATCGCACGTTAAAACAAGTTTCTTACACGGGTCATATAACGTTAACAGTTTGTTGAAGCATAACAAATTGTGTGCTCTAACAGCATGCTCAATTTGGGAAGAAAGTTACCAAAATACTTCATCAAGCCCCAGGAACGAACGCAGCTCCGTCGTGTTACAAGGTCTGGGTGCTCTCTAGATCGCTTCCGTTTTGGACGCAGTAGGTCTGATCCCATCTGCTGCTACCCTCCTCCTCAGGAATTCTACCTCTGGAGCTAAGACGATGCACTTCGCCTTTTACAGTCGCAGCCCTACCCGGTCCAGTCTGCATAGCACCTCCTCCAGGTTGTGGAGGTGTTCTTCAGTAGCGCAACCCGTGATGAGGATGTCGTCTTAAAAACCACCGTCCTTGGAATCGACTTGAGGAGACTTTCCATATTTCGCTGATAGATCGCAGCGACCGAACGAATCCCGAACAGACATCTGTTATACTCAAACAACCCCTTGTGTGTTGTGATGGTGGTCAGCCTCTTCGACTCACTCGCCAGCTCCTGGGTCATGTAAGCTGAGGTCAGGTCCAATTTTGAAAAAAGTTTGCCACCGGATAGCGTCGCAAAGAGGTCCTCCGCTCTCGGTAGCGGGTACTGGTCTTGGAGTGACACCATGGTGGCCTTGTAATCGCCACATATCCTGACCGACCCATCCGCCTTGAGCACCGGCACGATCAGACTCGCCCAGTCACTGAATTCGACTGGTGAGATGATGCCTTCCCGCAGCAGGCGGTCCGATTCGCATTCTATCTTTTCCCGCATCACGTACGGCACCGCTCTGGCCTTGTGGTGTACTGGCCTGGCGTCCGGGTTTATGTGGATCACTACCTTGGCCCCCATGAAAGTGCCGATGCCAGGTTGAAATAATGAGTCAAATTTGTCCAGGACCTGTGAGCATGATACTCGCTCCACAGAAGAAATTGCATTGACATCGGCCCATTTCCAGTTCATGACAGCAAGCCAACTCCTCCCCAGTAGTGCGGGACCATCCCCTGGGACAATCCAGAGTGGCAACCTGTTCTCCGAATCTTTGTGGGTCACGACTACTGTGGCGCTGCCTAGCACCGGAATGATCTCCTTTGTATATGTCCGTAGCTGTGCATCAATCGGCAATAATTTTGGCCTCCTGGCCTTGGACACCCACAACCTTTCGAACTGTTTGATACTCATCAGGGACTGGCTGGCCCCCGTGTCTAGCTCCATTAATACTGGGATGCCATTGAGGAGCACTTTTATCATTATCGGTGGCGTCCTGGTATATGACTGTATATGTGCTCCACATGAACTCGCTGAACTTCAGATTCAGGCGATTTCCCCCAGTCTTCATTTGGCCTCATAGGGCTTACATCGGGCCCGTCCTCCTCGTACATCAACCTAGCTGCAGGCTTCCTGCACATACGCGCCAAGTGACCGCTGACATTGCAGTTTCTGCAGGTATATTGCTGATACCTGCAAGCTCTGGCTGGGTGTTTGCCTCCACACCTCCAGCATGAACTGGAGGCCCCGTTGTTGGAAACAAAAGGTCCATTACCAGTCGATCGTCTCTGACTGTCTCTGTAACTGACCTTAAGCGTACCATTAACAGATGTTGATGGCCCCATTACTGGCCGCATTGTCCATTGCGATGGCATGAATCGCTGTTCAGCTAGCCATTGTCTCTGTTGAATTCCCCCTTTGGGTTCGACTACATGCTGGGGCATGTCCGATTGCCCTTGTCTGCCTAGAGAACTGTGTGCCGCGTTAACAATGTTGACTCCCTGGTCGTTTGCTGCATTTGAGCCAAGATTTTTGTCATACATCATTCTGGTCTCTTCCTCCCCTGATATAAATGTCTGGTCTATCAGAGCCGCAGCTTCCAAGGTCAAGTCTTTGGTCTCAATCAGTTTCCTGAAAACTCCAGCGTGCCCGATGCCCTCAATAAAAAAGTCTCACAGCATCTCCGCTCTGCATGTATCTGGGAACTTACATAGGCTCACCAGTCGCCGGAGATCTGCCACGAAGTCTGGAACGCTTTTGCCCTTCTCGCCGCTGGTGCGTGTAAAACCGGTGTCTCGCCATGTGCATGCTGCTCGCCGGTTTAAAGTGTTCCCTGATCAACTTATTGAGCTCTTCAAACGTCTTGTCCGTCGGCTTCTCTGGCGCTAGAAGGTCCTTCATCAGGGAGTACGTTCTGGATCCACAAACCGTCAGGAGATGAGCCCTGCATTTGTCGGCCGAATCCTGTCCCAACCATTCCTTAGGGGAATCAAGGGGTATGGTGAGAAAGCAGGAATGGGGTACTGAAGTTGCATGTTCAGCCATGAGCTCATTGAATGGCGGTGCAGGCTAGAAGGGCCGAATGGCCTACTCCTGCACCTATTTTCTATGTTTCTATGTTTCTAATGACAAAACTTTGCTGTAGTCGCTCAATAAAGTCGTCCCAATCATCACCAACACAGTACCTCTCTTCTGTGCTGCTAGTGGCCATGCTCACGTGATTTAAATCCCAGTTTCTCGTCACCAATGATAAGTCCTTACTATACAGTATAAATGCACACGAGGCCCATACTTGAGAGAAGGTCACTCTGTGACCAGTTACCTTTATTACGAAGACCTCAAGTGATGAAGGTGGGTGGAGCTTCCCCTTTTATACCTGAAAGTCCAGGTTAGGAGTGTCTCCCACAAGTTCACCCCTTGTGGTCAATGTTCTCAAGGTGTACAACTTAGGTCAGCTTATACATGGGTTACAATGATAGTTGAATACATGACAGTTGAAACCACCCCATATCTTTTGTTTCCCTTTGTTGGTAAATTAGATAAATGGTCATCAACAGGACAATAAGGCATTGTCCCTCTCTCAGTTTTTCTTCTTGGTGAGATTAGTCTGGAGCGAGGCTGGTTGAGGAAGGAATGTAACCCTAGTGCTGATGGGAGGGCAGGGGGAGGGGTGGGTGGAATCCAGAGTGGATCTCCCGGTGCCATTATTTTTGTTTGCGGGATTGTTGTGGGGGGCTACAGGAGGATACTAGGCCCTGCTTTACTTCTGTTCCATATGTAAGCAATGGGCTGGTATCACTTCACTGGAGCCACTGACTGATTAATCAAACTAGTTAGCGTGGATTACAGGCATGTGTTCCGGTGTCAGGGCAGAGTTTCTGCCGCAGGGTGGCCCAGCTCGATCAGCAGCCAGCTTCGAACCGACCAAACTCATCACACAGGTGACTGCAGGCTGACCCTGGTCTGTGCAATTTATACCAATCTCTGCTCCCTGATGTGTGAGCAAAGTGATTTACTGCCACACCGTCCCACTGCACGATACACTCTCCGAGAGGTATGTCTATATAACCCTTATGTCAAGATCACAGCATAATAATCTCCGATATTTATCTGTGGCAACCAATAGAGAAATCGGTTGAAACTAAAGGACACACACCAATATATTCTTCTGCTTAAGGGCAATGGAGCAGAAAAAAAAGTATTTTTTCTCTCTCTCTCTGAAGGCTTCGAAGCCCAAACCTGGTATTTTTTTTCTCCTTTATTCTCTGCCACATAAACAGCTGCATTTTTTCCTGTAGCCCTCTCCCTTTCTTTTCTCATTTCCATCTCTCTGTAATGCCGACATGTAAATGTCTGAAAATAGCAGCGGTAATTGAAGATTATGAAGTATGACCAGGTTTTGACAGGCCACTAAGGAAGATGGATTATCCTCATTTTTCTGTAAATTCTGTCAATTTTGGAATTCATAAGCTATCAACACTGATACAAATGTGACTCCCCAGCTGCGTAAGGGATGACGTGCAACTTATCCTGGAGTTTATTGGCTTCCAATCCCCTTTGATAGTGTCTGAAATCTTGCCAATTTATTTCTGATAAGATTGAGCTAATTTCAAGCAAACTGATTCAAATGGGCCTCTGCGAAGGAATATATTTTCTCTTATTTACCTCTCACTGCTGTACAAGATGGCTATCTGGACCTCTTTGTAAGATAAATTTCCGCAGGGCAATCACAGTCTAGTTGCAGCAATTGTTTTGCCTTTTCCTTTCCCATTTTCCTATTACTGGGAGTAAATACTGCTGGGACTGTTTAATAGCCCACTGCAGCCCATACCGATAACAGATGAGGTTTAATCGTCCAACACAAAAATTATTTAGCCTCAGTAAGGACATTCAATGTCATTTGCATAATGACATTTCCATCTCACACACCAAACATGGTTGCACATAAACAAGTCATGGGACCATAAATAATAATAAATCGCAATGTCTGTGTTCTCCTCTCAGTAATAGGAGTTGCTCTTGTAGAAATTATTTCATTGGGAAATGGGGCTATAACTCTGAAGATGTGTGTCCCAGTTTATTCCACTGGACTCGACACCACAACCCAAGTGCATTATTTCTGGCATTCATCAATCTATCAGAAGAAATTTTGTACAAAAATTTGATGCATAAAATTTTATATAAAATAAAACATAGAATGCAAAAACCTCAACTCTTGTTTTAGAATTGTGCAGTTATATTTTAATAAGATTGTTTTTAGATTTGGGATGGGGGTTAAAAAAAACAACTTTGGGTGCGTTTCCAATTAAAGATACACAGTGAAAGCTCCCTATTCCTCAGGTTCATTCGCACCTTGGTGGTTGCAGATCTGAGTCCTGAGGAGGTCAGCGCTGGGCTGCAATCATATGCGTGATGAGTCTGTCAGTTCCTCGATAATTGCTTTTTGAAAGGGAACCTACCTGTGATAAACTAACATCCCTGGCCCCCTGACAGGGAGAAATCTCTCCCACCATACACAACACCCTCTTTATTTCCAGGCTTCGAGGAGGTATACCGTCCATTTGAAAATATATCGCCCATTACAGACACCAAGGTACGCAGTCTGCGTTTTGTTGATGAAATGCCCACTGATCTGCGTTCCAAACAGAATGCTGCTGATTTCCCCCTGCAGTTCTGAAGCTGAAACCCTTTGTTTGTGAGAGCGCAGACGCTATGAAAATGATGCACTTAATTTCTGCATGAGACTATAAATAAGTGCCTTTTAATGTATTTTATTTTTCTCTGTCATGAAAAGCTTTGTAACCCTTCAGATGTACAGAATGGTGCTGATGACAAGCTGAAGAACAGTTTTGTGTTTCTGAAGATAAAGCCAAGAGAAATAATCACTTTGTAAAATCTCAAACAGCACATATACCAGTGTTATAAACAGTTGCAGGATTGACAATGTGCCCTTGACCCAAATGTAATTTTTTTTAAAACAGGCAAATTATTCTTAAGTGTTTTTAGCTTTGAAGAAATTACCTTTTACATCTAAAAGCGATTTTGAAATGATGAATTAAATTTGATCGCTGTAGGAATGTAATCAAATACGATCCTTAAGAAAGGCAGTTTCTATTGAGGGCAACTTTCCTCTTGAATGACCTTCACTGGGGTTAAAGCTGTCACGTGCCCTCTGAACTCTGGGCACGGACACGGTAAATAGCGCCTGCTTTCATCACTTCACCGGAGCCCAGCTTCCCCGACCCCAGCTCTGAATTTCCAGGCCTTTTCATTTTGTTTTGGTATTGATCTTTTGGCAGCAATGGGCTGGGTAATTAGCCAGAAATTAGGGTTTCTATTACACAGGGAAGACTGGCCCAGCTGATTTATCACCTGAATAATTTACTGTGATTGAAAGGAAATTAAAATGAACTCCATTTGACAACTGTGTGATTTTATGGGTTTTAGTGAAGAGTCAGAAACCAAATTAATAGCCTCATGTTGTTTAATAGTCTGCTGAAGGTAAATATGGGACAGGCTTCTCCTGCTGGAAGCCATTCTGCATGCTCTGCTGCTTGGTTTAGATTTCTACCTCACTTAATAAATCTAGCTCACATCAGACTAGATTCAAGGATGGTATTAGCTAGTGGATAAAGTCCAAGACTGACGACAACAAATCCCAAAATTAATCCAGGGAAATAGGGACAGAGAGACAGGCAGATAATACATACCCAGGCAGCTATAGCAAATAGGTGAACAGGCATTTGAATAGATCCAACAGATAGGAAGATTATAGGCAAGGAGATAGTAAATGGCCGATAAATGTATAATCAGAGGGATACATTAGATAGATGGATGAAATGGACATGGCGATATATAGTGTAAAGACAGGCAGACTGTTGGAGATAGATAGATATAAAAGATTAAAACATGAAATACATTTTATCCCTACAAGCATAATCATTATATGTGATACATGTAAACAGTATATAGTAAGCTACATGACTATATATTTACCTATATAGATGGGGATAACGGTACAGAAACAGGATGGTATAGTGCATTGAGAGGGACAGACAGAGAAAGGGAGTGGGGAAATAATGGATGGTTGGATATAGTAGCCAGACATATAGGTACAGTACGTGGAGACATAAACCAAAAGATAGTCGTAATAGATAGAGAATAGATTATATATGCATAACAATAGAAAAATAAGAGGTAAATATACAGATAAATCATAAATGGAATTAGTCATAGAGAGATTAAATAGATGAAGGGATAGGCAGCTAATTAAACAAAATATCTTGGGTTATTTTGATAGGCAGATAAATAAGTCAATAAAGATATACTAGGGGCATAAAGATATAATAGACAAATACAGGACAAAAGGTGAACAGATTGAGATATAGATAAGTAGAAAAATATAAAGCAGAAAGATAGACAAATGGGACAGATAGCTATGGTAGGAAGATAGACAAGTAGACATATCTGGTAGATAGACTTGTATAGATTAAAAAGATAATATCAAATTGGATTTTCAATTATATTGTTCAATTATTGGCTCTTAACTAGGCATTTGTCTCATGTTACAGCTGAGAGGAGGAGCTCAATTAACCCTATTGCTGGTGGACGACTTTATGTTTAAATGAAAGTGATGCCAGGGGCCAGGGTTGATATCAAACAAGCAGCGCACAGTAAGCACATACATTTCTGCCGAATGAGTGACCTTTACTGTAGCTATGCAGATTGTCCAGGTAATTCTTAGCCTTTGGCATCGCTTGTGAGTGAGATCCACAGTTGATCTGAAACCTATGCCAGTACTGTTTCCTGCTGTACCACACAGATTTGTTTTGGGGTATTTTAGAAACAAACAGAAGAAACTTAAACTCTTCTTCTGCTGATCCTGAATTGGTGATTTTTTGATGGGTGAATTTTGTGGATTAGCCTGTTATGTTATAGACCCTTGGGCTGAAGGCTGGTTAAAGATGGGGGGGCAGGGGGGGGTTAGATTTTAATTTTCTGTGGTGGCGCAAAATGGGGGCTAGCGGATTAGCTGCTGATATAGGCCCTGAAGGAAGATTCCGGAACGGGCGGCCACTTCACCACCACCAAAAATGGGTCGCCAATTACCATTCAGTGGCCGTGTGCTGGCAGGCGGTCCCATGAAGCTGATAATTCCTTTCCAGTTGCACTCATACGGGTATATTCACGGAGACAGCACTCCCAGTGGGGAGGGGCCCTCAAAGTACACACTAGTCAGATGTATATTTTCTGACCAATGTTCTCTTTAGTGCTTCTCCCCACTGGGAGTGGAACATTGGTGAGTTTCCTCTATATTTCTTACTGGTTTGTCCTGGTTGTACTCTCTGGACCTGGAGGTTTGGAAAGGGGTTATCTCATCAGTGGATAAATGGCAAATCAAAACTACAAGACCTGTTAGTGTCCATAGCTTCAGGTACAGGCAGATTACTGGGGACATGGACCGCAAGTTTACATGTAGCTACCAAGATTCTGGTATTCACCAAAGCGGGAGCCTACAAAGACAAAAAAGCTTTGACCACTCCTAACTAATAAACAGCGCTACTCTTATCGATTCCCTCCTACTGACAACAGTGACTCGCCATCAGTGAGTGATGAGAGGAGCAATAGAACAGAAACTTCTGCCTGCTAAAGCCAATTTTTTGAAAACTGGGAAGCATTAGCGCCTGGCACGACATTTCCCGGGCTTTCAAAAGTTACTGCCCCCAAACAGGGCGATAATGAATTTCTCCCCCTCCATCTTTGATCAGGGCAGGCAATAAATAGTTAATGCTTCAGCCCCTCAGTGAAACTGTTTTAATATTCACAATCATTTTGTGGTTCCTAAATGTCCTTATTTTCCTCATTTTTTCTAACTTTAGAGAAACACACTGATGTGAGTACAACATCAGGGTTCACGCTGTTCAATACTCCAGTCCACCAGTTTATTTAGGTTAGTTAAGCGAGAAAGATATCTCCCAAAGTGTTGAACACTCTCAGTTTAAAGGAGGAGGAAAAGATGGTCACTCCAGTGCCAGGATACAGAAGAGTTGGGGGAGGAAATACACTGTAGCTCCTTGTTTGAGCCTGCACAGTCATAGAGTGGGGTATAGAGCAAAATGGGTTCACCTCAGGCAAATCCACTGCAAAGTAAGGTGGTATACTTAACACCTACGGGAAATCGGGTCTGAGCTGCAACCTAGTGCTGAATTAATTGGAAGATAAGCAATGAGACGTTCACCCAGATCAAAACAATTTTAGGAAATAAAAGGAAAATATTTGACCTCATAATATAGCTGTAATCTCTCCCTATACTGGACTAATTTTAAACCTAAATCCCATGACACAACAGATCCTGTCCGTATAGAACTAACAGCATAATTTACCATTTTAGGCCCTTTGGATAAGAACAGTTCTTTGGGCAGTGTATTGTATCAACTGATTAAAGTTCGTCACAAAAAATAAATAAGCTGAACAGCAGAATTTCACTGTGATTTTTCTTTCTTGTTTAACAGGAGCATGGCTTTGAGGAAAAAAAAGTAAGAAAAATGGTATAGAGAGAAAGCAGTGCAATCAATTGGCCAATCGATACAGGCAGATAATCAAGGGTGAGGGATGAAGCCGAGTTCACTGACAATGGACACTTCCTTCATTATCAATACTGCAATAAAATAATAGAAAAGCAACAACTTACTAAAAATCAATCAATCCAGGGAATCCTTCAGTCGTGTAGTTTTGTAATCTTACTGTACAATCACCATTTTAGTGTACAATCATCTACATCTTACTGGACAATGACCATCATTTTACTGGACAATGACCATCATCTTACTGGACATCCATATGTTTTATATATTTAAGAGGGAGTTAGATATGGCCCTTATGGCTAAAGGGATCAAGGGGTATGGAGAGAAAGCAGGAAAGTGGTACTGAGGGAATGATCAGCCATGATCTTATTGAATGGCGGTGCAGGCTCGAAGGGCCGAATGGCCTACTCCTGCACCTATTTTCTATGTTTCTATGTTTCTATGACCATCATCTTACAGTACAATGACCCACATCATTGAACTGTATACTCACCTACATCTTACCGTACAATCACTAATCATTCTGTACAATCACACTGTACATTTACATCTTACATACAAACTCACATCAGCTCACTATATAATCACCTGCATCTG
This sequence comes from Pristiophorus japonicus, assembly GCF_044704955.1. Classification (NCBI taxonomy): domain Eukaryota; kingdom Metazoa; phylum Chordata; class Chondrichthyes; family Pristiophoridae; genus Pristiophorus; species Pristiophorus japonicus. The sequence continues at coordinate 66,232,614 of NC_091977.1, read as the reverse complement.
TACTGCACAGTACAATTGCCTACATCTTGCTATATAATCACCGTCATCTCACCATATAATCACCAACACCTTACTATACAATTGCCTACATCTTACTGTTGCCTTTAGTACCCTTCACAAACTCCGTTCCCTAGTCACTGACTCCATTCCTCTATCTGGTCACTGTTTCAGACTGAACCGGACTGTTCACAACCTCAGCATCCTATGTGACACTGAGCTAAGCTTCCAACCCCATAATCTCTCCATCACTAAGACTGCTTACTCCCATCTCCGTAACATTGCTTGTCTCCGCCCTGCCTCAGCTCACCTGGGTCCTGAAAACCCCATCCATGCCTTTGTTACCTCCAGACTCAACTATTCCAATGTTCTCTTGACCGGCCTCCCACGTTGCATCATCTGTAAACTTGAGCTTATCCAAAACTCTGCTGCCTGTGTCCTAACTCTTGCTGCCCGTGTCCTAACTCTTGCCAAGTCCTGGTTACCCATCACCTCCTGAGTTCACTGACCTACATTGGCTTCCAGTCTAGCAACACTTCAATTTTAAAATTATGTGCAAATCCCTCTGTGGTCTTGCCCCTCTCTATCGCCAATCTCCTCCAGCCTTGCAACTCTCGACAACCTCTGTACTCCTCCAATTCTAGCCTCCTGTGCAACCTTGATTTTCATTGCTCCATCATTGGCAGCTGTGCCTTAATCACCTACATCTTACTGCACAATCACCGAAATCATCTTACTGCACAATTATATACATATATATTATATATATATCGAAAATCTTAGTGTACAATCACATACATCTTTACTGTAAAATCACTCGCCTTCACCATAATGTACAATCACCTACATCTTACTGTATAATCATTCAGATCCTATTGTAAAATCACATACTTTACTGTACAATCATTTTACTGTACAATCACTGCTAGCTTACCAATCACTCAAATCTTGCTGCACAATCTCCTACATCTTACTGTGTATAATTAGTGATATCATCTTACAATACAATCACCGACATTTTACTGTACAATCATTCACATCAACTTCCTGTACAGTGCCCATTATCTTTCTACAATCAGCAGCATCTCATTGTACAGTCGCTTACATCTTACCCACCAATCACCTACATTTTACTGTGCAATACCTTAAATCTTGCTGCACAATCTCCTACATCTTACTGTGTAATAATTAGTGATATCATCTTACAATACAATCACCGCACCTTACAGTAGTCAGTATCATCTTACTGTACAAACACTCACGCAATTTTACTGTACATTGACCATCAACTTTCTGCAATCACCCTCATCTCATTGCATAATCACCCACATCTTACTGCAGTCACTTACATTCTTCTGTACACCCTCAAAGCCTCCCTGATAAAGTGCACCATCCCCACTGACATCTGGGAGTCCCTGGCCCAAGACCGCCCTAAGTGGAGGAAGTGCATCCGAGAGGGCGCTGAGCACCTCGAGTCTCAACGCCGAGAGCATGCAGAAATCAAGCGCAGGCAGCGGAAAGAGCATGCGACAAACCAGTCCCACCCACCCCTTCCCTCAATGACTATCTGTCCCACCTGTGACAGAGTCTGTGGCTCTCGTATTGAACTGTTCAGCCACCAAAGATCTCACTTCAGGAGTGGAAGCAAGTCTTCCTCGATTCCGAGAGACCGCCTATGAAGATGATGATGACTGTGCAGTCACTTATATCTTAATGTACAATCACCAACATTTTACTGTACAATTATTTACATCAACACATATAGTATTAGCCGGTGGCTCAGTTAGTAGCACACTTGCCTGAGTCAGAAGATTGTGGGTTGAACATGCACTCCAGGGACTTGAGTACATAACCTAGGCTGACACTGCAGTGCAGTATTGAGGGAGTGCTGCATGTCAGAGGTGCCATCTTTTGGATGAGAAGTTAAACCAAGGCCTTGTCTGTCCGGTTGGCAAACAGTAACTAGTGGAGGGCCGCAGGGATTGGTACTGGGGCCTCAACTATTTACAATCTAGATTAATGACTTGGATGAAGGGATCGACTGTAATGTTGCCAAGTTTGCTGATGATACAAAGATGGGTGGGAAAGCAAATTGTGAGGAGGATACAAAAAATCTGCAGAGGGATATAGACAGGCTAAGTGAGTGGGCAAAAATTTGGCAGATAGAGTATAATGTGGTAAAATGTGAGGTTATCCACTTTGGCAGAAAAAATAGAAAAGCAAATTATAATTTAAATGGAGAAAAATTGAAAAGTACTGCAGTACTGAGGGACCTGGGGGTCCTTGTAAGTATGCAGTTACAGCCAGTAATCAGGAAGGCAAATGGAATGTTGGCCTTTATTGCAAGTGGGATAGGGTATAAAAGCAGAGAAGTCCTGCTACAACTGTACATGGTATTGGTGAGGCCACACCTGGAGTACTGCGTACAGTTTTGGTCTCTGTATTTAAGGAAGGACATATCTGCATTGGAGACTGTTCAGAGAAGGTTCACTGGTTGATTCTGGAGATGAGGGGGTTGACTTATGAAGATAGGTTGAGTAGGTTGGGCCTATACTCATTGGAGTTCAGAAAAATGAGGGGTGATTTTATCGAAACATATAAGATAATGAGGGGCTCGACAAGGTGAATGCAGAGAGGATATTTCCATTCATAAGGGAAACTAAAACTACGGGATATAGTCTTAGAATAAGGGGCCACCCATTTAAAACTGAGATGAGGAGGAATTTCTTCTCTGAGGGTTGTAAATCTATGAAATTCTCTGCCCCAGAGAACTGTGGAGGATGGGTCATTGAATATATTTAAGGCATAGATAGACAGATTTTTGAGCAACAAGGAAATAAAGGATTATGGAGAGCGGACAGGGAAGTGGAGCTGAGTCCATGATCAGATCAGCCATGATCTTATTAAATGGTGGAGCAGGCTCGAGGGATAAGGTGGCCTACTCTTGCTCCTATTTCTTATGTTCTTATGTCCTCTCAGGTGGACGTAAAAGATTCCATGATACTATTGCGGAGAACAGCAGGGGAGTTCTCCCCAGTGTCTGGAACATTATTTATCCCTCAACTAATAGCTAAAAATAAATTATCTGGTGTTTATCTCATTGCAGTTCATGGGATCTTGCTGCGCGCAAATTGGCTGCCGTGTTGCTGGCACTAATATATAATCACCATTATCTTGCTGCATAATCATTACCATCTTGCTGTAAAATCACCTTCATCTTACTGTACTATCATCATCATCTTATAGTGTCAGCTGTGGCTCATTGGGTCACATTCTCACCTCTGAGTCAGAAGGTTTGTGAATTCAAGTCCCACTCCAGGAACTTGAGCACATAAATTTAGGCTGACACTCGTACAGTGCTGAGGATGCACTACACTGTCAGAAGTGCCATCTTTTGGATGAGACTTTAAACCGAGACCCCATCTGTCCTCTCAGGTGGATCTAAACGATCCCATGGCACTATTTCAAAGAAGAGCAGGGGAGTTATCCCCGGTGTCCTGGCCAATATTTATCCCTCAATCAACATAACAAAAACAGATTATCTGGTCATTATCACATTGTTGTTGGGAGTGGGAGTTTACTCTGCGCAAGTTGGCTGTCACGTTTCCAACAGTGATTCCACTCCAAAAATACTTCATTGGCTATAAAGCGCTTTGAGACATCTGGTGGTTGTGAAAGGTGCTATATAAATGGAAGTCTTTCTTTTTTCTTTTACTGTATAATCACCATCATCTTATTGTACAATCACCCTTCTGCTTAGGCAGTCCCTCGAAGTTGAGGATGACTTGCTTCCACACTAACATGAGTTCTAAGCTGGCTGATGAGTCCAATGCAGGATCTACAGACTCTGTCACAGGTGGGGCAGGTGGTGGTTGAAGGGACGGGTGGGTGGGGTGCTTGGTTTGTCATACATTCCTTCCGCTGTTTGTACCGCATGCTCCCGATAAAGTTCGACACCTTCCCGAATGCTTCTTCTCTACTTTGAGCGGTCATGGGCCAGGGATTCCCAAGAGTCGGTGGGGATGCTACATTTTTTCAGGGAGGCTTTGAAGGTGTCCTTGAAGCGTTTTCTTTGCCCTCCTTGGCTCACTTGCCGTGACGGAGCTTGGAATAGAGTGCCTGTTTCAGGAGCTTTGTACCAGACATGCGGACTACTTGACCTGCCCATCGGAGCTGATTGAGCATGATCAATGCTTCGATGCTGGGGATGTTGGCCTGAGAGAGAACACGGACATCAGTACGCCTATTCTGCCAATGGATTTGCAGAATTTTGCGAAGGCAAAGTTGGTGGTACATCTCCAGTGCTTTGAGGTGCCGACTGTACATTGTCCATGTCTCTGAAGCATAAAGGAGGGCGGGAATCACTACTGTCAGTAGCCCATGAGCTCGGTGCCGGTTTTGAGATCTTGGTCTTCAAACACTCTTTTCCTCAGGCGACCGAAGGCTTCAGTGGCACACTGAAGGCGGTGTTGAGTTTTGTCATCGATATCTGCCCTTGCTAACAGGAGGCTCCCAAAGTATGGAAAGTGGTCCATGCTGTCCAAGGGCTTGTCATGGATCTTGATTATTGGGGAGCAGTACTGCGAGGCGGAGGCAGGTTGGTAGAGAACCTTTGTCGTACGGATCTTTACCATAAGGCTCAGTCTCTTGTACGCTTCAGTGAAAGTGTCACCGATGGTTTGGAGTTCGGCCTCTGAGTGTGCGCAAACGCAAACGTCGTCTGCATACTGTAATTCAATTACAGAGATTGGAACGACCTTCATCATAGGCAGTCCCTTGAAATCAAGGAAGACTTGCTTCCACTCTAAAAGTGAGTTCTCAGGTGACTGTACAGTCCAATTCTGGAATTACAGTTTCTGTCACAGGTGGGACAGACAGTCGTTGAAGGAAAGAGTGGGTGGGGAGTCTTGTTTGCTGCATGCTCATTCCGCTGCCTGCGCTTGTTTTCTGCATGCTTTCATCAACGAGACTCGAGGTACTCAGTGCCCTCCCGGATGCTCTTCCTCCACTTTGGGCAGTCTTTGGCCAGAGATTCCCAGGTGCCAGTGGGGATGTTGCACACCATCAAGGAGGCTTTGAGGGGATCCTTGAAACGTTTCCTCTGCCCACCTGGGGGTCTTGCCGTGTAGGAGTTCCGAGTAAAGTGCTTGCTTTGGGAGTCTTGTGTCGGGCATACAGACAATGTGGCCTGCCCAACGGAGCTGGTCAAGTGTGCTCAGTGCTTCAATGCTGGGGATGTTGGCCTGATCGAGAACACTTTGTTCCATTTATCCTCCCAGGGGATTTGCAGGATCTTGTGGAGACATCGTTGGTGGTATTTCTCCAGTGATTTGAGGTGTCTACTGCATATGGTCCACCTCTCTGAGCCATACAGGAGGGCGGGTATCACTACAGCCCTGTAGACCATAAGCTTGGTGCCAAATTTGAGGGCCTGATCCTCGAACACTCTCTGCCTTAGGTGACCAAAGGCCATTGTAATTCAATGATAGAGGTTGGGACAACCTTAGTGCTCAAGAAATTAGGGATGTGTGCAATAAAGGTACAGCAGTTATCATGGGCGACTTTAATCTACATGTAGATTGGACTAACCAAACTGGTAGCAATACGGTGGAGGAGGATTTCCTGGAGTGTATTAGGGATGGTTTTCTAGGCCAATATGTCGAGGAACCAACTCGAGGGCTGGCCATCCTAGACTGGGTAATGTGTAATGAGAAAGGACTAATTAGCAATCTTGTTGTGCGAGGCCCCTTGGGGAAGAGTGACCATAATATGGTAGAATTCTTTATTAAGATGGAGATTGACACAGTTAATTCAGAGACTAGGGTCCTGAACTTAAGGAAAGGTAACTTCAATGATATGAGACGTGAATTGGCTAGAATAGACTGGCATATGATATTTAAAGGATTGACGGTGGATAAGCAATGGCAAACATTTAAAGATTACATGGATGAACTTTTATACATCCCTGTCTGGAGTAAAAATAAAACGGGGAAGGTGGCTCAACCGTGGCTAACAAGGAAAATGAGGGATAATGTTAAATCCAAGAGGCATATAAATTGGCCAGAAAAAGCAGCAAACCTGAGGACTGGGAGAAATTTAGAATTCAGCAGAGGGGGACAAAAGATTTAATTAGGAGGGGGAAAATAAAGTACGAGAGGAAGCTTGCTGGGAACATAAAAATTGACTGTAAAAGCTTCTATACATATGTGAAGAGAAAAAGATTAGTGAAGACAAACGTAGGTCCCTTGCAGTCAGAATCAGGTGAATTTATAATGGGGAACAAAGAAATGGCAGACCAATTGAACAAATACTTTGGTTCTGTCTTCATGAAGAAGACACATATAACCTTCCGGAAATACTAGGGGACTGAGGGTCTAGCGAGAAGGAGGAACTGAAGGAAATCCTTATTAGTCAGGAAATTGTGTTAGGGAAATTGATGGGATTGAAGGCCAATAAATCCCCAGGGCCTAATAGTCTGCATCCCAGAGTACTTAAGGAAGTGGCCCTAGAAATAGTGGATGCATTGGTGATCATTTTCCAACAGTCTATCGACTCTGGATCAGTTCCTATGGACTGGAGGGTAGCTAATATAACACCACTTTTTAAAAAAGGAGGGAGAGAGAAAACGGGGAATTATTGACCAGTTAGCCTGACATCAGTAGTGGGGAAAATGTTGGAATCAATTATTAAAGATGAAATATCAGCGCATTTGGAAAGCAGTGACAGGATCGGTCCAAGTAAGCATGGATTTAAGAAAGGGAAATCATGCTTTACAAATCTTCTAGAATGTTTTGAGGATGTAACTAGTAGAGTGGACAAGGGAGAACCAGTGGATGTGGTGTATTTGGACTTTCAAAAGGCTTTTGACAAGGTCCCACACAAGAGGTGTGCAAAATTAAAGCACATGGTATTTGGGGTAATGTAGAACTGGTTGGCAGACAGGAAGCAGAGAGTAGGGATAAACGGGTCCTTCTCAGAATGGCAGGCAGTGACTAGTGGGGTGACGCAGGGCTCAGTGCTGGGACCCCAGCTCTCTACAATATACATCAATGATTTAGATGAAGGAATTGAGTGTAATATCTCCAAATTTGCAGATGATACTAAGCTGGGTGGTGGTGTGAGCTGTGAGGAGGATGCTAAGAGGCTGCAGGGTGACTTGGACAGATTAGGTGAGTGGGCAGATGCAGTTTAATGTGGATAAATGTGAGGTTATCCACTTTGGTGGCAAAAACATGAAGGTAGAATATTATCTGAATGGCGGCAGATTAGGAAAAGGAGAGGTGCAACGAGACCTGGGTGTCATGGTACAACAGTCATTGAAAGTTGGCATGCAGGTACAGCAGGCAGTGAAGAAGGCAAATGACATATTGGCTTTCATAGCTAGGGGATTAGAGTATAGGAGTAGGGAGGTCTTAATGCAGTTGTACAGGGCCTTGGTGAGGCCTCACCTGGAATATTATGTTGAGTTTTGGTCTCCTAATCTGAGGAAGGACATTCTTGCTATTGAGGGAGTGCAGCGAAGGTTTGCCAGACTGATTCCCGGGATGGCGGGACTGACATATGAGGAGAGACTGGATCGACTGGGCCTGTATTCACTGGAATTTAGAAGAATGAGAGGGGATCTCATATAAACATATAAAATTCTGACGGAACTGGACAGGTTAGATGCAGGAAGAGTGTTCCCGATGTTGGGGAAGTCCAGAACCAGGGGTCACAGTCTAAGGATAAGAGGTAAGCCATTTAGAACAGAGATGAGGAGAAACTTCTTCACTCAGAGAGTTGTTAATTTCTGGAATTCTCTACCAGAGAGAGTTGTTGATGCCAGTTCGTTGGATATATTCAAGAGGGAGTTAGACCTGGCCCTGACGGCTAATGGGATCAAGGGCCATGGAGAGAAAGCTGGAAAGGGGTACTGAGGTGAATGATCAGCCATGATCTTATTGAATGGTGGTGCAGGCTCGAAGGGCCGAATGGCCTACACCTCAACTATTTTTTATGTTTCTATGTTTCTGTGTTTCAACTAGAGGCAATGAAGGTTGAACAATTTCCCGTTCATCCTGCAGATTAGCTCAACTCCAGCGGGGAGCTTGTTGGAGGTTAGATGAAGCATTGCAGCGAGAAAGATTAAGAGCGTGGTGCAATGACACAGCCTTGCTTGACCTCGGTCTGCACTTGTATTGGGTCTGTGGTGGATCCATTGGTAAGGATCACGGCTTGCATGTGATCGTGAAGCAGGCGGAAGACGGTGAAATATTTTTTTGCGGACAGCTGAATTTGAGGACACACCATAATCCTTCCCAGTTGACAGAGTTTAAGGCCTTTGTGAGGTCAAAGAAGGCCATGTGCACCTCCACCCCACAGCATGCTACCCGCCACCATCACTTCCCAACACCAGCCCGGCATGAGTTTGAATGGCCATCCGGCAGCTGAAAAACAACATGGCAGAAGTACTAAAACATGGCAGAGAATTGCTCTTGGAGTGACTCCATGACCGCATCACTCTCATCTGGAAGGAGGAGAGCTTGCCGGGGGATCTGACGCCGTAATCGTGACCATTTTCAAGAATGGTGATCAGACGTATTGCAGTAATTACAAAGGAGTCTCCCTGTTGTCTGCCACAGGGAAAATCATCGCAAGAGTCCTCCTCAATCGTCTCCTCCCAATGGCTTAAGAGCTCCTCCCAGAGTTGCAATACAGATTTCGCACACGTAGAGGCACAACAGACATGATTTTCACCGTGCGAAACATCCAGGAAAAATGTAGGGAGCAGCACCAACCTCTGTACAATCACTATCATCTTACTATAATCACCATCATCTTACTTTACGATCACTTAAATTACAGCATCATGAGCAAAAAGGTTGTGGTGCAACAAGGCCTCAAGGCCAGTCTTAACTCCAGTTCGCACGAAACTAAGAACTTACACAAAATAACTGATTCCTGTAATCGGCAGTGCTACTGTAAAGGTTTCCTACGATGGAGCGTGCACAAGCTACCATTCTGGGTGGTACCAGGCGATGGTCCCATGCTGCTCGGCAGGAGCTGGCTGGGAAAGATATGCTGGAACTGGGATGACGTCCGAGCGCTATCGCCCACTGACGACACTTCGTGTGCCCAGGTCTTAAACAAATTTCCTTCGCTGTTTGAACCAGGCATCGGGAAATTCCAAGGAGCAAAAGTGCAGATCCACCTAATTCCGGGGACGCGATCCATCCATCACAATGCGAGAGCAGTACCGTACTTGATGAGAGAAAGGGTAGAGATCGAGCTAGACCGGCTGCAAAGAGACGGCACCATTTCCCTGATCGAGTTCAACAAGTGGGCCAGACCTATTGTCCCAGTCCTCAAGGGAGATGGCACCGTCAGAATCTGTGGCAATTACAAAATAACTATCAATCGTTTCTCCCTGCAGGACCAATACCCACTACCAAAGGCCGACGACCTCTTTGCAACGCTGGCGGGAGGAAAGATGTTCACGAAGCTGGATCTGACTTCAGCCTACATGATGCAGGAACTAGAGGAATCATCGAAGGCCCTCACCTGCATCAACACGCACAAAGGTCTTTTTCTTTATAACAGATGCCCGTTTGGAATCCGATCGGCGACGGCATTATTCCAGAAAAACATGTAAAGCTTACTGAAGTAGGTCCCGCACACCGTGGTCTTCCAGGATGACATCTTGGTCACAGGTCGGAACACAGTCGAGCATCTGCAGAACCTGGAGGAGGTTCTTAGTCGACTCAACCACGTGGGGCTCTGGTTAAAATGCTCGAAGTGCATTTTCCTGGCGCCTGAAGTGGAGTTCCTGGGAAGGAGGATTGCGGCGGACAGCATCAGACCCACCAACGCGAAGACGGAGGCAATCGAGAACGCACCGAGGCCACAGAACGTGACGGAGCTGCGGTCATTTCTAGGACTCCTGAACTACTTTGGTAACTTCTTACCAGGTCTCAGCACACTGTTAGAACCACTACATGTCTTACTATGAAAAGGGGACGAATGGGTTTGGGGCAAAAGCCAAGAAAATGCCTTTGTAAAAGCGAGTAAATTGTTACACTGAAACAAATTGCTTGTGTTGTATGATCCATGTAAGAGTTTGGTACTAGCATGTGATGTGACGTCATATGGCATTAGGTGTGTATTGCAACAAGCTAATGATTTCGGGAAACTGCAATCGGTTGCTTATGCATCCAGGAGTCTATCTAAGGCTGAGAGAGCCTACAGCATGATTGAGAAAGAAGCGTTAGCGTGTGTCTATGGGGTAAAGAAAATGCACCAATACCTGTTTGGGCTAAAATTCGAATTGGAAACTGACCATAAGCCACTTATATCCCTGTTCTGCCAGAGTAAAGGGATAAATACCAACGCATCGGCCCGCATCCAGAGATGGGTGCTCACATTGTCCGCATACAACTACACCATCCGCCACAGGCCAGGCACAGAAAACTGCGCTGATGCTCTCAGTAGGCTGCCATTGCCCACCACGGGGGTGGAAATGGCGCAGCCCGCAGATCTAGCCATGGTTATGGAAGCATTTGAGAGTGAGCAATCATCCATCACTGCCCGGCAGATCAAAACCTAGACGAGCCAGGACCTTTTATTATCTCTAGTCAAAAGCTGTGTTCTTCACGGGAGCTGGTCCCGTGTCCCAGTGGAAATGCAGGAAGAGATAAAGCCGTTCCAGCGGCACAAAGATGAAATATCTATACAGGCAGACTGCCTTCTGTGGGGCAATCGAGTAGTGGTCACCAAGAAGGGCAGAGACACCTTCATCAATGACCTCCACAGTACCCACCCAGGCATCGTAATTGTTATGTATTGTCCATGTACATTAAATGTATAGTTACAATGGTGCGCCACAAGGGGCACTGTGGTGGGAGACCCGAAAGTACCTGCGAGACAGAGTATAAAAGGCTGCCCACCACACCCGAGGGGCACTCTGGAGTTACACAATAAAGGACCAAGGTCACAGCAGTTACTACAACACCAGACCGTGTGGAGTCAGTGATTTGAGTGCTGCATACATCACAAATTGGCGACGAGGACACGGACGAGCTCTTCACGCAACCATGGCTACTTTGGGCACGCTAAAGGATTTCACAGATGCCTTTACGGAAATGCTCGAGTACTATTTTATACCAAATGACCTGACAGGAGACACGAATGCACTGATAGAGAAGCGTAAGGCGATATTGCTGTCCAGTTGTGGCGATGAGGTTGACCGTCTCGTCAGGGCTTTGCTGGCACCCGCGAGTGCCAAGGGAAAGTCATATGAGGAGCTGATTGAACTCATTCGTAACCAACTGAAACCAAAGGAGAGCATCCTCACGGCCAGGCACAAATTCTATCACCACTGCAGACCTGAGGGCCAGGATGTCACAAAATATGCTGCGGACATCAGGAGACTTGCGGCGCCGTGCGATTTTGGCACACACCTTGACGAGGCATTGCGAGACGTCTTTGTTATGGGGATTGGCCATGAGGGTCTCCTTCACAAGCTGCTATCTACTGAACCTACAGTCAGCCTGCAGCAAGCCATCAACATCAGCCCGGCATTTATGACCTCGACTTGCAGCACCAGGTAGATGATCCACACAGTTTCGAACCCGGCAGGTACTATTCACAGGATAGCGCCCGTCACGGACAAAACTGCAGAACGTGGCTCTGCCCAGGGCAGCGAGCACGGACTTCAGGGTCCTGGAACTCAGAGTCTGCCGGGGGGGGCTAATCGAGTAGCACCATGCTGGCGCTGCGGAGGAAGCCATGGGGCTCACCGGTGCAGGTTTGCGGAGTACACGTGCAATACCTGCCACACAAAAGGCCACCTTCAGCGTATGTGCAAAAGAAACACGACTCACCGTGTGGCTGAGGAGATGGTAGGTGATCTGCTGTCCAGCGAGGAGCATTGCGGTTTGGCTCGACGGGCATCCCAGTCCCAGGTAGAAGAAGATGATGCGTTTGGACTGTATACGTGTACCGACGATTCGGCCCCAGTGATTATGGAAGTCAAGATTAACGGAGTCCCAGTGAGTATGGAAGCGGACACAGGGTCGGGTCAGTCACTGATGAGTCAGGAAACTTTTGATGAACTGTGGATCAACCCAGCTGCACGACCCAAGCTGGTCCCGGTCACGGCGAAGCTGCGTACCTACACCAGGGAACTGATACCTGTTCTTGGCAGAGCGGATGTGCAGGTATCTCACGGTGGCGAGACACACGGTTTACCTTTGTGGATCATTGCAGGTGATGGGCCGACACTACTCGGCAGGAGATGGATGGGGAAGGTCCCTGGGAGCTGGGAAGACTTCATTCCTCCACAGACCGCTGTCCCCCGTGTTCACAGACAGAGCAGGCCTCCACCTTCGGATCGGATGGCAGCGAAGGAAGCGCGTGTGGGGTTGGGCAGAGCAGCGGTGGCCGTCGACTCCCCCCTGCAAAGTCTGAGAGTGAGAAAGAGGCGCTGGAACCAGCAGCAGCGCCGACCGAGCTGGAGAAGAGAGAAGGGTTTCGACGGGCTGCTCCAGCAGGCACCGTCGGCCCGCAGACAGAGGCGGCCATTCGCGGGGCTTGCAGCGGGAGGATCCGCTGCAGCAGCGAGCAGGTCGGCTCCGGAGGACGTGTGTGTGTGTGTGTGTGGCGACTCCCGGGCAAAAAGGTCAGCTGCGTGGGATGCTCCGGAGGATGCGGCGGTGCGGGGGCCGGTGCGTTGCGGCTCCCGGGTGTGTTCAGAGATGGCGGCAAGCCTTGTGGCAGCAGAGTTCTGCAGAGAAAGGCAGGCAGGCACCAGCAGAGCACCTAAAATGCCCAGCAGAAACCTCATGGGAAAAACAAAATGGTGTCTTAAAAGGGAAATGTACCCAAGAGTCTTAAAGGGGCCTTACACCGTTGGCGGTCCCCACAAAGAGACTTTTGTAAGGGCAAGAGTGAGTCAAAATGATTACTATGATTTGTATGATGACGTGATTTATGACAAGAGTTAATATTTTGATGCTAAAATGATTACTGTGATTAAAATGATTGATATGATTGGTGAAAAGAGTTAATATCACAATGCACAGTTAAAAGGGTTAATGGATCTGTGACTAACATGACGAATGGATTAATGTGATTTCTGATTTTATTTGATTTATGCAATTGTTCAGCGGCTGCTGACAAGCCGCAAAGGCAACTATTTTCTGAGAACAGAGGCAACGCACTAGTTGCCATACCCTGTCTCAGCGCAGCCCATTACCTCGGGCAAAAAGGGGCTGTATGCCGCCACCACACCTGACCCAGTGGAGCTGGGATTTAATAACTGTTCAGTGTACCTGCAACCTTTTGATATAACTCTTCAATGCATACAAATGTACTGTCTATGTGTACCTGCTTTCTACTGGAGATTATGTTTGTGTACTTGTGTCACCCATGTAAGGACTGCAAACACCACATGCTTGCACCGGATCGCAAGCATAATCTCTACATGGGAGGGAAGAGGGAAGTGGATGGTCATGGACTCACACACACAAATCAACCAGGACGAACAAGGTCGAGGTTACCGGCAATTTGCTTTTGGAACTGGGTGGGTAGTGAGATGTTATGTATTGTCCATGTACATTAAATGTACAGTTACAATGGTGCGCCACAAGGGGCACTGTGGTGGGAGATCCGAAAGTACCTGCGAGACCGAGTATAAAAGGCTGCCCACCACACCTGAGGGGCACTCTGGAGTTACACAATAAAGGCCCAAGGTCACAGCAATTACTGCAACACCAGACCGTGTGGAGTCAGTGATTTGAGTGCTACATACATCACAGTAATGATGAAAGTGATAGCCAGATCCCAAGTGTGGTGGCCCGGTATCGATGCGGACTTAGAGTCCTGCATTCACAGATGTAATAAATGCTCGCAGTTAAACAATGTACCCAGGGAGGCGCCGCTAAGTTTATGGTCTTGGCCCTCCAAACCGTGGAACACGTCTAGGGTACACATCAACTATGCAGGCCCGTTCTTGGGTAAAATGTTCCTTGTGGTTGTAGACACATACTCCAAGTGGATTGAATGGGAGATAATGGCGGCTAGCACATCCGCTGCCACTACTGAAAGCCTGCGGGCCATGTTTGCCACACACGGCCTACACGATGTCCTGGTGAGCGACAACGGGCCATGTTTTACCAGTGCTGAGTTCAAAGAGTTCATGACCCGTAACGGGATCAAACATGTCACATCTGCCCCATTTAAACCAGCGTCCAATGGTCAGGCAGAGAGAGCAGTGCAAACCATCAAGCAAGGTTTGAAGAGGGCAACTGAAGGCTCACTGCAGACTCGCCTATCCCGAGTCCTGCTTAGCTACCGCATGAGACCCCACTCACTCACTGGGATCCCACCTGCTGAACTCCTCATGAAAACAGCACTTAAGACAAGGTTCTCGTTTGTTCACCCTGATCTACATGAACAGGTAGAGAGCAGGCGGCTTCAATAAAGTACATACCACGATAGCGCAAATGTGTCACGCGAGATTGAAATCAATGATCCTGTATTAAATTATGGACAAGGTCCCAAGTGGCTTCCCGGCACTGTCATGGCCAAAGAGGGGAGCAAGGTGTTTCGGGTCAAACTTTCAAATGGACTCATTCACTGGAAACACTTGGACCAAATCAAACTCAGATTCACAGACTATCCTGAGCAACCCACCTTGGACCCTACCTTTTTTGATCCCCCAACATACACACCAGTGGCAACCGACACCACAGCTGAACACGAAGCAGAACCCATTATCCACAGCAGCCCAGCAGGGCCCAACACACCAGGCAGCCCAGCAAGGCCAGCTGCCCAGCAGCCCAGCGAAGGCCCAACAAATGATTCAACAACACCAGCTTTCACACCGAGACAATCAACCAGGGCAAGGAGGGCCCCAGATCGACTCACATTGTAAATAGTTACACTATTGACTTTGGGGGGGTGGGGGGGGGGGAGGAGTGTTATTATATATGTATACGTATTTACTCTGTACAGCCACCAGAGGGCTCATCCCCTGGAGTCCCAAGGGATCCCATAATCCCTTGGGAGCACAGGTATTTAAGGAGGCTTCACAGGTTGGAGAGGCACTCTGGAGACCTGCAATAAAAGATTACGGTCACACTTTACTTTGAGCTCACAGTGTTCAGTCTGACTCTTTCTCAATACACAACAATTTTACCCTGCAATCACTCGCATCTCTGTAAAATCATAGAATCATAGAAATTTACAGCACGGGCAGAGGCCATTCCAGCCCATCGTGCCCCACCAGCCAACAAAGAACTTTCCAGCCTAATCCCACTTTCCAACTCTTGGTCCGTAGTCCTGTAGGTTATGACACTAAGTGCACATCCAAGTACCTTTTAAATCGGATGAGGGTTTCTGCCTCTACCACCCTTTCAGGTACTGTGTTCCAGACCCCCACCACCCTCTGGTGAAGAAATTTCTCCTCAAATACCCTCTAAGCCTTCTACAAATTGCTTTAAATATATGGCCCCTAGTTGTTGACCCTTCTGTTAAAGGAGATAGGTCCTTTCTGTCCACTCTATCTAGGCCCCTCATACAGCTCAGGCCCCTCATACAGCTCAATAAGGTCTCCCTTCAGCCTCCTCTGTTCCAAAGAAAACAAACCCAGCCTATCCAATCTTTCCTCATAGCTAAAATCACCCACATCATCTCAAAGTACAATGACCATCATCTTACTGCAATCACCTACATTTTACAGTACATTCAGCATCATCTTCCTGTACAATCGCCTACATCATCACATATAGTACTGGCTGTGGCTCAGTTAGTAGCACTCTCGCCTCTGAGTCAGAAGGTTGTGGGTTCCACTCCAAGTCTGGTATAATCCGGTCTGACACTTCAATGCACTACTGAGGGAGTGATGCGCTATCGGAAGGTGGCTCAACCGTGGCTATCTAGGGAAATCAGGGATAGTATTAAAGCCAAGGAAGTGGCATACAAATTGGCCAGAAATAGCAGCGAACCTGGGGACTGGGAGAAATTTAGAACTCAGCAGAGGAGGACAAAGGGTTTGATTAGGGCAGGGAAAATGGAGTACGAGAAGAAGCTTGCAGGGAACATTAAGGCGGATTGCAAAAGTTTCTATAGGTATGTAAAGAGAAAAAGGTTAGTAAAGACAAACATAGGTCCCCTGCAGTCAGAATCAGGGGAAGTCATAACGGGGAACAAAGAAATGGCAGACCAATTGAACAAGTACTTTGGTTCGGTATTCACTAAGGAGGATACAAACAACCTTCCGGATATAAAAGGGGTCAGAGGGTCTAGTAAGGAGGGGGAACTGAGGGAAATCTTTATTAGTCGGGAAATTGTGTTGGGGAAATTGATGGGATTGAAGGCCGATAAATCCCCAGGGCCTGATGGACTGCATCCTAGAGTACTTAAGGAGGTGGCCTTGGAAATAGCGGATGCATTGACAGTCATTTTCCAACATTCCATTGACTCTGGATCAGTTCCTATGGAGTGGAGGGTAGCCAATGTAACCCCACTTTTTAAAAAAGGAGGGAGAGAGAAAACAGGGAATTATAGACCGGTCAGCCTGACCTCAGTAGTGGGTAAAATGATGGAATCAATTATTAAGGATGTCATAGCAGTGCATCTGGAAAATGGTGACATGATAGGTCCAAGTCAGCATGGATTTGTGAAAGGGAAATCATGCTTGACAAATCTTCTGGAATTTTTTGAGGATGTTTCCAGTAAAGTGGACAAAGGAGAACCAGTTGATGTGGTATATTTGGACTTTCAGAAGGCTTTCGACAAGATCCCACACAAGAGATTAATGTGCAAAGTTAAAGCACATGGGATTGGGGGTAGTGTGCTGACGTGGATTGAGAACTGGTTGTCAGACAGGAAGCAAAGAGTAGGAGTAAACGGGTACTTTTCAGAATGGCAGGCAGTGACTAGTGGGGTACCGCAAGGTTCTGTGCTGGGGCCCCAGCTGTTTACACTGTACATTAATGATTTAGACGAGGGGATTAAATGCAGTATCTCCAAATTTGCGGATGATACTAAGTTGGGTGGCAGTGTGAGCTGCGAGGAGGATGCTATTAGGCTGCAGAGTGACTTGGATAGGTTAGGTGAGTGGGCAAATGCATGGCAGATGAAGTATAATGTGGATAAATGTGAGGTTATCCACTTTGGTGGTAAAAACAGAGAGACAGACTATTATCTGAATGGTGACAGATTAGGAAAAGGGAAGGTGCAACGAGACCTGGGTGTCATGGTACATCAGTCATTGAAGGTTAGCATGCAGATACAGCAGGCGGTTAAGAAAGCAAATGGCATGTTGGCCTTCATAGCGAGGGGATTTGAATACAGGGGCAGGGAGGTGTTGCTACAGTTGTACAGAGCCTTGGTGAGGCCACACCTGGAGTATTGTGTACAGTTTTGGTCTCCTAACTTGAGGAAGGACATTCTTGCTATTGAGGGAGTGCAGCGAAGGTTCACCAGACTGATTCCCGGGATGGCGGGACTGACCTATCAAGAAAGATTGGATCAACTGGGCTTGTATTCACTGGAGTTCAGAAGAATGAGAGGGGACCTCATAGAAACGTTTAAAATTCTGACGGGTTTAGACAGGTTAAATGCAGAAAGAATGTTCCCAATGTTGGGGAAGTCCAGAACCAGGGGTCACAGTCTGAGGATAAGGGGTAAGCCATTTAGGACCGAGATGAGGAGAAACTTCTTCACCCAGAGAGTGGTGAACCTGTGGAATTCTCTACCACAGAAAGTAGTTGAGACCAATTCACTAAATATATTCAAAAGGGAGTTAGATGAAGTCCTTACTACTCGGGGGATCAAGGGTTATGGCGAGAAAGCAGGAAGGGGGTACTGAAGTTTCATGTTCAGCCATGAACTCATTGAATGGCGGTGCAGGCTAGAAGGGCTGAATGGCCTGCTCCTGCACCTATTTTCTATGTTTCTATGTTTCTATGGAAGTGCAATCTTTCAGATGAGACGTTAAACCAAGGCCCCATCTGTCCTCTCAGGTGGACGTAAAAGATCTCATGGCACTATTTTGAGAATAGTAGGGTAGTTTTCCCCAGTGTCCTGGCCAATATTTATTCTTCAATCAATACCTAAAAATAGATTATCTGGTGATTATCTCATGTCAGTTTCTGGGACCTTGCGGTGCACAAATTGGCTGCCACATTGCTGGCACTATTCTATAATCACCATCAGCTTACTGTACAATCACCAACATCTCACAAAAACAGTGAGAATCTGGAGCTCCCTCTCCCAAAAAGCTATTGCAAGACAATTGAGAATCTCAGAACTGAGATTCATTGGGGCCGAAATTGATGGCCTTATCGCCCACTGCCACCGACTGCCGCCCACTGCTGTCGACATTCCTCCTCGAGTTACGCCCAGTGCCAGTTTCGATTTGGGCTGGAGCAGGCGGGAGGGAAGAACCGTCGGGAACCACCCGCTGACGTCAGCAGGCGGCCAAGTGGTGCAACTGACTTCCCGCTTGCCGAGATGCCAGATTGGTACGGGCAGGAGACGGTGCGAAAACAGGAGTGGACCGTTGCGAGGAGGCTGGTCTATCTCCAACGATGATTATGAAGAGCTGAAAAAAAGGTCAGTAAACAATTTCTAAAATGTTTCTTTACAGCGACTTACCTTAATGGAGTACCCTGAAGGTCTTCCGATGTTTTTTTATAGCTTTTTATTTTCAGCTCTTCGACCCTCCGTGGGCCCGACTCCATCCTCGGCGGCACTTGGGCGGCAAACGCATATGCCGCCGAGATTGAGAGCTCCCAGCCGCTGCTGCCCAGATTGACAGCGTAAGTCCCTCTTTTGCCACCAGCCACCCATTCAAGGACCTTTTTGCCGAAAACCCTGCCCAAAGTACCGTCAGGTATCTCGGCGGTCCTTTGGGCGGCACTTGGGCAATTTCAGCCCCAATGATTTTTGTTAGACAACGATATTAAATGTTACGGAACCAAGGTGGGTAGATGGAGTTAAGATACCGATCAGCCATGATCAAATTCAATCACAGAACAGGCTCAAGTGCTGAATGGCCTTCTCCTGTACAATGACTCACATCATATGACTGTACTATCACTTACATCTTACTGTACAATCACTGACATTTTACTATATAACCATGATCTCACTGTACAATCAAACACATTTACTCTACACTCACACCATTTCACTGTACAATCACCAAGATATTAACGTACAATCATTCAGATCCTATGTAAAATCACATGCATATTACTGTCAAATCATTCATATCTTACTGTACAATCACCATCATATTATTGTACATAGACGTACATCATCACATTATAATGTGGCCTCTCACTGCCCTGTCTGTCTTCTCTGGTGGACGTAAAAGGTCCTGTGGCACCATTTCAAAGAATGTCAGGGCTGTTCTCCCCAGGTTCTAGGCCAATACTCCTGAAAATAGATTATCGCGTCATTATCTCTTTGCTGTTGGTGGGAGCTTGCTGTGCGAAAATTGGCTATCGTGTTTCCTCCAGTACAACAGTGACTACACTTCAAAAGTACGTTATTGGCTGGAAAGTGCTTTGGGACATCCCAAGGTCATGAAAGGCGCTAAATAAATGCAATTCTTTTATCTTACTGTACAATCACATGCATGATCTTACTGTGTAATGACCATCATTTACTGTACGATTACCTACATCATCACATATAGTGCTAGCTGTAGCTCAGCTGGTTGCACACTTGCCTCTAAGAGGATTGTGGGTTTAATTCCCGCTCCAGGGATCTGAGTACATAATCCAGCCTGACACTTCAGTGCAGTACTGAGGCAGTGCTGCCCTGTTGGAAGTGCCGTCTTTCGAATGAGACTTTAAACGAATAAGCCCTGTCTGGCTTCTCAGGTGGACATAAAAGATCCCATGGCACTATTTTGCAGATGACAATGTCTAGGACAATATTAATCCCTTAACCAACAACGTGTTTGTGGGACCTTGCTGTATGCAAATTGACTATCGCATTTCCTGAACTACAACAATGACTACACTTCAAAAGTACAACATTGGCTGTAAAGTGCTTTGAGATGTTCTGAGGTCATGAATATCGTTATATAGGCACAACTCTTTCCTTTCTTCTTTTATCTTACTGTACAAAGACCTGCATCTTACTGTATAACTCACATTTTACTGTACGATGACCATCATCCTACTGGTCAATCATCAATCATCTCACTGTACATTCACCCTAGTTGAGTCAACCTCCTTCCTGTGATTCTCAGTAACAGGCTTCAACCGATATGACTGCCTCTCTGACTGCTACTTTCAACATTCCAGCTCCGATTCCGCATCCCTTTCGGCCATACTTAGAACGCCCACATTTTTGCTTTTCACTGAACATCTTATCAGTTTTGAGATGGCCATTCCTACAGAAACTTTACAAGCTTCTGAACACGCTGTACCCACTGTTTTCAGCTTTAACTGTTTCTGCAACAGTTTCTCAATCTCGGCTTCCTTTACCAAATCATGAGCAACACCTCAGACTGTTCTTCCACTTTCATGAAATCACCCACTTTGGCTTCACTTCTCTGCACACAGAAATGAGCCACCTACATTAACAACCATCTCGCCAGTTTCCTCTTTATTCTAGGGCTATTGGGCCATAATTTGTGGCCCATAAGGGTGCATATGAGCCTGTAAGAGCCACATAATTCCAGGTTTTTGCAGGCAAAGCGCATGCACGCAGAACCCGGAACTTGTGACCTGTTAAGAATTTTCTTATAAAGGTAGACTGGAGGAAGAGTTCATGGAGTGTATGCGGGATGGTTTCTTGGAACAATACTGTCATGTATGTATTTTGGGATCACTAGCCACTAGATGGTGTCACTGTTGAAGGCCATTGGGCTGCACGCCTGTGTGTGCAGCCCAAGTATAAAAGGCCAGCCATTTTGTATATTAGTCACTTTGGGCCTTAATAAAGCAGAGCCAAGGTCATACCTCTTGGAGTTAAACAGTACTCAGTCTAACAGTTATTGCATACACAACATTTGGCAACGAGGCAACAAGAACCTTTGCATGCAAAAATTAGCACAATTGGATTGTTGGAGCGATTTATGGAAAGAGAAGATTGGGTAGACTTTGTGAGACATTTGAGCCAGTTCTTCGTGGCCAACAAAACGGAGGAGATCGGCGATGCAGATCGGCGCCGGGCGGTGTACCTCACGGTTTGCCATCCAAAAATTTATGGTCTGGTAAAGAATCTACCCCTGCCTGTGAGTCCAACAGAGAAGACGTATGAAGAATTGTGTACACTGGTATAGGACCACCTTAAACCAGACGAAGGCCTCATCATCTCGAGATACAGATTTTACACCCACGTTCGCTCAGAGGGCCAGAATGCAGCGGAATTTGTTGACGACCTGAGACGTCTAGCGGGACCGTGTAAGTTCGGAGCTCTGTTGGCAGACATGCTGCGGGACTTCTTTGTAATCGGCATCAACCACAAGGTGATCCTGCGTAAACTACTGGTGGTGGAGATGTTGGACTTGAACAGGGCCATCATGATCGCTCAGTCATGCATGACGATGGATAGAAGTCTAAAGCAGATATCAGTGAAAAATCAAAACTCAGCAAGGGCTGTAAATAGGATTGATTCGGCGTTCAGTAGAGCGGCACATGGCAGGGCCTACCCGACTGCGTACGCGATACCTGTGGCTGCCCAAAGTCCGCCAGCGGAAATGCATCCGATTTCACCGTGTTGGTCTTGTGGGGGAAATCACCGGCACCAGCAGTGCCGATTTAAACAATATAATTGCAAAGGTGTCTGAGAGTGGGGCATCTCTAGCGCAAGTGTCCGCAGATGAGCAAGCGTGCTGCGACACACCACGTGGAGGATGATGGTCAGACTAGCGCAGATCCGGATACACAATCCGAAATATCAGAGGAGGAAGTGTATGGACTGTACTCGTTTCTAACTAAGAGCAAACCGATAATGATCAACATGAAATTTAATGGGGTGCCGGTATCGATGGAACTGGACACGGGGGCGAGTCAATCAATAATGAGCCAGAGGGCATTCGACAAGCTGTGGGATACTAAGGCTGTGAGGCCCAGGCTGAGTCCAGTCAATGCCAAGTTGCGCACGTACACCAAAGAACTTATAACGGTGATTGGCAGTGCCACAATTAAAGTGTCGTATGACGGTGTGGTTCACAAGTTACCGCTATGGATTGTCCCAGGCAATGGCCCAACGCTGTTCAGCAGGAACTGGCTTGAAAAAAATCAGATGCGATTGGAACGACATCAAGGCGTTATCATTGGAGAAAGATACATGTGCTCAAGTTCCCCTTGTTATTCGAACCAGGCATCGGCAACTTCACGGAAGCCAAGGTGCAGATCTACGTGGGCTCGGATGCAAGACCCGTCCATCATAAAGCTCGGGCAGTTCCGTATATGATGCGGGAGAAGGTCGAAATCGAACTGAAGTGATCATATCACCAGTTGACTTTAATGAATGGGCCAGCTCCATTGTTCCTGTGCTGAAAAGTGATGGCACAGTCAGAATCTGTAGAGACTACAAGGCTACGATCAACAGGATTACTGAAGGCTGATGACTTGTTTGCAACGCTAGCCGGGGGGGAAGTCATTCACCAAACTGGACGACATCTGCCTACATGACACAGGAGCTGGTCGAGATGTCGAAGACACTTACGGGCATTAACACGCATAAAGCACTGTTTATTTATCAGGTGCCCTTTTGGAATTTGCTCGGCTGCAGCAATATTTCAGAGGAACCTGGAGAGTCTACTGAAGTCCTTTCCCAGAACCGTCGTGTTCCAAGATGACATCCTGATCACAGGTCTTGACTCCGAGGAACATCTGAACAATCTGGAAGAGGTTCTACGTCGTCTGGACAAAGTGGGAATCATACTGAAGCACTCGAAATGCATCTTCATGGCACCAGAGGTCGAATTCCTGGGGAGGAAAATTGCTGCTGACAGCATCAAGCCCACAGACGCGAAAACCAAGGCCATCAAGAATGCACCCAAGCCACAGAATGTGACGGAGCTGCGTTCGTTCCTGGGTCTACTCAACTACTTCGGTAACTGCTTACTTAAATTGAGCACCTTATTAGAACCACTGCACATGCTGCTAAGAAAAGGTGACAACAGGGTGTGGGGTTGCGTCTCAAGACAGAGCTTTTGAGAAAGCCACTCATCTGCTTTGCTCTAACAAGCTGCTGGTAATTATGACCTATGTAAATGTTTAGTATTGGCCTATGATGCTTCGCATTTTGGAATTGGTTGCGTACTCCAACAAGCTAATGAGTCGGGTAAACTTCAACCAGTCACGTATACTTCAAAAAGTTTGTCTAAAGCGGAAAGAGCCTACAGCATGGTAGAGAAAGAAGCACTAGCCTGTGTGTATGGGGTTAAAAAGATGCATCAGTACCTGTTTGGTCTTCGGTTTGAACTGGAGACAGATCACAAGCCGCTCATTTCACTATTCTCTGAAAACAAAGGTATCAATATCAATGCTTCATCCTGCATCCAGAAGTGGGCGCTGACATTATCCGCTTATGGTTATGTCATTCGCCATAGACCTGGCACCGAGAATTGTGCCGATGCTTTGAGCTGTCTGCTGTTGCCCACGCCAGAGGTGGAAACGCCACAACCGGCGGACCTATTGTTAGTTATGGATGCTTTTGAGAGTGAAGGAAAACCCTGTCACGGCTCAACAAGTTAAGACCTGGACCAGTCTGGATCCGATTTTATCGGTGGTGAAGAGTTGCATCCTCAATGGTGATTGGTCTGCCATACCCAAGCAAATGTGCGAGGAGACCAAACCTTACATTCTTCGCAAAGACGAACTGTCTATTCAGTCGGATTGTATACTGTGGGGCAATCGTGTTGTTATGCCCAAGAAAGGGAGAGAGAAATTTGTATGTGAGCTACATAGCACACATCCCGGCATTGTAATGATGAAAGCCATAGCCAGGTCTCATGTATGGTGGCCGGGAATTGACTCTGAGCTGGAATCATGTGTGCATCAGTGCAACACTTGCATGCAGCTCAGCAAAGCACCAGCAGAATCACCGCTAAGTCTGTGGTCGTGGCCGTCCAAACCATGGTCCAGGATCCACATAGACTTTGCAGGTCCCTTCCTGGGGGAAGATGTTTTTAGTTATGGTGGATGCATATTCGAAGTGGATAGAGTGTATAATCATGTCATCCAGCACATCCACAGCTACCATTGAGAATCTCAGTGTCATGTTCGTGACATATGGTCTGCCTGACATCATTGTTAGTGACAACGGATCGTGCTTCACCAGTCAGGAGTTTCAAGAGTTCATGAAACTCAATGGTATCAATTATATAAGGTCAGCACCGTTCAAACCTGCATCCAATGGGCAAGCAGAACGTGCTGTCCAAATCATAAAGCAGAGTATGAAGTGAGTAACCCAAGGGTCACTGCAGACCCGCCTGTCATGCATACTGCTTAGTTACAGGACAAGACCATACACGCTTACTGGGGTCTCCCAGGCTGAACTAATGATGAAGAGAGGTCTTAAGACCAAGCTATTTCTTGTACACCCTGACTTGAATAATCATGTTGAATATAGAAAACAAAGTCAACAAGGGTATCACGATTGTGCAGCTGTGTCACGCAATATTTCTGTAAATGATCCTGTATATGTTCTGAACTATGGTCAGGGTCCAAAGTGGATCGCTGGTACTGTCATGGCCAAGGAGGGCAACAGAGTACTTAATTGTCAAACTCAAAAATGGGCAAACATGCAGGAAACATATGGATCAGACAAAGTTGCGGCACACAGACGAACCGGAACAGTCGAAGGAAGAGACAATCGACAACCAACCAGCCTACCCCTAGTCATCAGAGGAATCAGTGGTCATCAATGAATCGGGACTTTCAATCACTGACATGTTCAATGAAAATGGACTTTCAATCCCTGACATGGCCATTGCCACTCCCACCAGGTCAGCCACCCAGCCACCATTCACAACAGACTCTGAACACTCACCCAAGGGTGGAGTTGAACTGAGATGGTCAACCTGGGAGTGTAAAACACCGGACCGTCTCAATTTGTAATAGACTGTGTTAATATCTCAGAGGGGTTATTGTCATGTATGTATTTTTGGGATCACTAGCCACTAGATGGCGTAACTGTTGGAGGCCTTTGGGCTCCACGCACGTGTGTGCAGCCCAAGTATAAAAGGCCAGCCATTTTGTATATTAGTCACTTTGGACCTTAACAAAGCAGAGCCAAGGACATACCTCTTGGAGTTAAACAGTGCTC
Source organism: Pristiophorus japonicus (assembly GCF_044704955.1). NCBI lineage: Eukaryota > Metazoa > Chordata > Chondrichthyes > Pristiophoridae > Pristiophorus > Pristiophorus japonicus. The sequence continues at coordinate 66,207,333 of NC_091977.1, read as the reverse complement.
AGCCTAACAGTTATTGCATACACAACAAATATGTTGTAGAACCAACCAGGGAGCAGAATATTTTAGATCTGGTAATGTGTAACAAGTCTGGATTAATTAATTATCTCATAGTGAAGGATCCTCTTTGGAAGAGTGATCATAGCATGGTAGAATTTCAAATTCAGTTTGAGGGTGAGAAAGCTAGTTCTCCATCTAGTGTCCTGAATTTAAATAAAGATAATTACAAAGGTATGAAGGCAGAGCTGGTTAAAGTGGACTGGGAAATTATATTAAAGGGAAAGACTGTAGAAAAGCAGTGGCAAACATTTAAGGAGATATTTCATAACTCTCAGCAAAAATGTATTTCAGTAAGAAAGACGTCTAAGAGAAGGATGAACCATCCGTGGTTAACTAAGGAAGTAAAGGATGGTATCAAATTGAAAACAAAGGCATACAATGTTGCGAAGAACAGTGAAAGGCCAGAGGATTGGGACATTTTTAGAAACCAGCAAAGGACGACTAAAAAAATGATAGAGAGAAGACAGCTTATGAGAGTAAACTCGCAAGAAATATAAAAACAGTAAGAGCTTCTACAAGTATATAAAAAGGGAGCAAGTAGCTAAAATAAATGTTGGTCCCTTAGAGGATGAGACTCGGGAATTAATAATGGGAAACAGAGAAATGGCGGAGACTTTAAACAAATATTTTGTATCAGTCTTCACAGTAGAAGACACTAAAAGAATCCCAAGAATTGATAATCAAGGGGCTATTGGCGGGGGCGGGGGGGAGGGGGGGGACTTAAAACAATCATTATCGCTAGAGAAAAAATATTAGGCAAACTAATGGGACTAAAGGTGGACAAATCCCTGGACCTGATGGCCTGTATCCTAGGGTCTTAAAGGAGGTGGCTGCAGAGATAGTGGATGCATAGGTTGTAATCTACCAAAATTCCCTGGATTCTGGAGAGGTCCCAGCGGATTGGAAAACCGCAGATGTAACGCCCCTATTTAAGATAGGAGGGAGACAGAAAGCAGGAAATTATAGACCAATCCGCCTCATATCTGTTATTGGGAAAATGCTGGAGTCCATCATTAAGGAAGTAGTAGCAGGACATTTAGAAAATCATAATGCAGTCAAGCAGAGTCAGCATGGTTTTTTGAAAGGGAAATCATGTTTGACAAATTTGCTCGAGTTCTTTAAGGATGTAACGAGCAGGGTGGATAAAGGGGAACTGGTAGATGACATGTATTTGGATTTCCAGAAATCATTCAATAAGGTGCCACATAAAAGGTTACTGCACAAGATAAGAGCTCACGGAGCTGGGAGTAATATATTAGTATGGATAGAGGATTGGCTAACTAACAGAAAGCAGAGAGTTGGAATAAGTGGGTAATTTTCAGGTTGGCAAACTGTAACTAGTGGGGTGCCACAGGGATCAGTGCTGGGGCCTCAACTATTTATAATTTATATTAATGACTTGGATGAAGGAACCAAGTGTAATGTAGCCAAATTTACTTATGATGCAAAGATGGGTGGGAAAGCAAATTGTGAGGAGGACACAAAAAATCTGCAAAGGATACAGACAGGCTAAGTGAGTAGGCAAAAATTTGGCAGATGGAGTATAATGTGGGAAAATGTGAGGTTATCCATTTTGGTAGGAAAATAAAAAAGCTAATTATTATTTAAATAGGGAGAGATTACAAAATGCTGCGGTACAGAGAGATCTGGAGGTCCTTGTACATGAAACACAAACAGTTAAGTATGTAGGTCCAGCAAGTAATTAGGAAGGCAAATGGAATGTTGGCCTTTATTGCAATGGGGGTGGAGTATAAAAGTAGTGAAGTCCTGCTATAACTGTACAGGGTAATAGTGAGGCCACACTTGGAGTAGTAGTACAGTTTTGGTCTCCTTATTTAAGGAGGGATATACTTACATTGGAGGAAGATCAGAGAAGGTTCATGACATTGATTCCTAAGATGAAGGGTTGTCTTATGAAGAAAGGTCGAGCCTGTACTCATTGGAGTTTAGAAGACTTAGAGGTGATCTTATTGAAACGTATAAGATTCTGAGGGGGCTTGACAAGGTAGATGCAGAGGATGTTTCCCCTCCTGGGGGGATCTAGAACTAGGGGACATAGTTTCAGAATAAGGGGTCGCCCATTTAAAATGGAAATGAGTAGGAATTTCTTCTCTCAGAGGGTCGTGAATCTTTGGAATTCTGTACCTCAGAGAGCGGTGGAGGCTGGGTCATTGAATGTATTTAAGGTGGAGATAAACAGATTTTTAAAAGATAAGGGAGTCAAGGATTATGGAGAGCAGGCGGTGATGTGAAGTTGAGACCAGGATCTGATCAGCCATGATCTTACGGAGCAGGCTTGAGGGGCCAAATGACCTACTCCTGCTCCTATTTCTTATGTTCTTATGTTCTGATCATCTTACTCTATAATCACATTGTACAATCACCAAGAGTTCACTGTACAATCACCATCTTACTTTGCAATCACACACATTTCACTTTAAAATAATTCATATCTTACTGCACAATCACCATAATCTTACGGCACAACAACCAAAATCTTACAGCACAACGACCATAATAACTTGCATCATCTTATACTACAATCGGTATCAGCTGAACAATAACCACCTTACTGCACAATCACCCATGCCTTACTGAACAATCAACGTGATCTTACTTTACTATCACCATAATCTCAGTATACAATCTAATTGTACAATCACACCTTACAGTACAAGCACAAACATACTGTACAATTACTTGCATTATCTTACTGTACAATCTCCTACACCCTACTGCGAGATTACATTCTCACTGTAAAATCACCATCACCTTGCTATACAATGATCATCTCACTGTACAAACACTTACAGCATCTTGCTGTACAGCTACAATTTCACTGTAAAATTACCATCTTACTGTACAATCACTATTCTGGTTGTACAATGACCATCGTACAATCACTTACATCATTGTACGAAATATTTATGCCTTAACAACATCATTAAAACACATTGGCCTAGAAATTCGACCGCCACCGAAATTTATAGTGCTGACAGCACTGGTATATTGGTGATGCTTGGTAATTAGCATTAGCCCGGTGCTAAACTCAATGTGCAAGGCCGTTTTCGTGGCTGTTGTCACAGCAGGAGGCCCAAGTAGCATGGGTGTAGGGTCATTGCAACAAGAACAGGCTGTCATTTTAGAAAGCATTGCAGCCTGTAAAGGGAAGCTGCCTTCTAAAATGAAAAAAATTAAAATCATTTACAAATAGTCAGTTTTTAGCTCTTAGATTATCTGCCGTCTATAAAAAAAATTAACATTAAAAAGAATTCCCAAATGGGAGTCTTCAGCTCTTAAAGCTAAATTGCCTTCCACACCTAAAAATGAAATGGGAAAAGTGCTTCAGCACCAACACAAATGGCTCAGCAAACCAAGGTCTTGGACGTAGCATTCCAGCTTTGTGCAGGTGGTCAACATTGCAAGTGATATCCTCCCCCCACAGGGGCCAGGAGGCTCTCCAGAAAGAATGATGTGAGACCAGATCACCACTGCCAGTAGTGTCGCCCCACCACCTGGCTCCAGTGTCCAAAGAAGCTTCATGATCTCAGACCAATACTCAAGGTCAGTGAATGAATCTTCAAAAGCCATCTCCTCACTAGTCTCACACACTCCTCACTGCATGACAGCCCCCACCCATCATTCACCTACCAACAATCTGTAGCAAACACGAGGCACACACCCCATTCCGAGCTTCGCCTCACCCTCGTGCAGGAGACAGTGCTGGCCATTCTTGGCAGGGGCATGGCTGAGCCCTTGGGCAGCGGCGGGGCTGAAAGGATATAAGATGCTGGTATCCTCATACGTTATCCTGCTTCTTGCAATGCACCTCTTGCTTTCCTGCCTTTTCCTCACCCTCCACCCTTGTGCCTTCTTCATTTCAGGCACCCAAGAAATTCAGCCTGCCCAGCCAGTGGGTGACCAACAGGGAGAGGAAAGTGAAGAAGAAGAAGAAACACTGTCACTAGATTTGACACTTCCAGCCACCAGCTCCTTGAGGTTGACCTGCAAGCCCATTTGCAGTGTCCCCCACTGAAAGTCAGCAGCCTTATAGCAGCCATGCTGCTACCACTGGGGTAGCACTGAGTGACATCAGTATGATAGGCAAAGGCACACACAGGACAATCACTAAGAGAATGCACTTGATGTCATATTGGATGGATAGATGTATAAAGTTGGATTGGAAACTTCGCTTTGTGGTGGTTTTTATTTCACCAGTGTAGTTAAGTGGATGCTGTGATGGTCAGTTACAGGGCAAATGTTGAAAGTGGAATTGGGGTTGTGGTCACTGGTACACAGGCGGATGATTCCATCCCAGATATCTTGGCTAAAAAGGGGTTGCCTGGGTTGCTTCCTTCCTTCTGCTTCCTCCTATTCGGATTCCTCCTCCTCCGCTGCATCTCCCTCTTCCCTCTGCGAGTGGATCCTGGAACTCTAAAATAAAGGCAGAAATGACTCAGCAGGTCAGGCAGCATCTTGACCTCTGTTTCTTTATCCATAGATGCTGCCTGACCTGCTGAGTACTTCCAACAATTTCTGTCTTCTCAGAGGCCCTCCTTTACCATCCGAGGCCTAGCAAGCGTCCAGCAGCAGTCCCTGTACTCCCTGCACACTTTAAAAACTTTCAATATCTATTGCACCTAGCCACTACTTCAATAAAATATTTTTTTAAACACTCCAAAAGCTGAAATGCAAACTTACCTGAATGATGTGTGTGTCAGAAGTGCTGCCAGTGTCTCTGTTGGTCTGCTGCACAATGGCAGCGCTATGGCCCTCACCAAAATGGCAGCTGCCGAGTCCTGAGCCACAGGTGAGTGTTGGAGCAGCAGCCATCTTTCTTTTCAGGATTCTGGCGCTAATGGGCGGCGGTAAGTAGCCCAATTTCTGGGTAATTATCTGGTCATTGTCACATTGCTGGTTGTGGGAGCTTGTTGTGCAGAAACAGTGACCTCACTTCAAAAGTTTAATTTGTTTGTAAAGCGCTTATGAGACGTCCTGAGGTGTGAAAGATGCAATACAAGTGCAAGTTCTTCTTTCTTACTGTGCTTACCACCTTACTGAAAAATCAACATCAACTTTCTGTACATTCACTATCATTCAACTGTACCACCACTTAGAAGCACCTTTCATGACCTCAGGAGGTCCCAGGGCACTTCACAGTTAATTAAGAACTTTTGAAATATAGTCACTGTTGTAATGTAGGAATCAAGACAGCCAATTTGTGCACATCAATGCCCCACAAACAGCAATGAGAAAGTGACCATTTAATCAGTTTTTTTTTAAAGTGATATTGGTTAAGGGATAAATACTTCGTCACAACACCAGGGAGAACTTCGCTGCTCATCTTCAAAATAGTACCGTGGGATCTTTTAGGTCCACCTGCGAGTCCAAACAGGGCCTCGGTTTAATGTCTCACCCAAATGATGGAGCCTCCAACAGTATAACACTCCCTCGGTACTGCGCTGGCGTGTCGACCTGGATTATATACTCAGGTCTCTGGAGCGGGTCTTGAACCCACAATCTTCTGACTCAGATGCGAGAGTGCTACCACTGAGCCACGGCTGACACTCAGCATCTTACTGCACAATCACTTACATCATCTTACTATACAAGCATTTACATCATCTTACTGTGCAATCAATCACTTACATAAGCGACTTTGACGAAGAAAAACTGAAGGCGCAATCTATTTGCCTCTCCTCTTGTCTGATTTCCGATTCCCTTCCTGCCTTGCCTGAACCGCCTGATTCCTGATGACTGGACTCATCGTATCTGCAGTCACCAAACTCTGCCGCGCTGCATGTTTAGCGAGCCCACTCCGATTGCCTTTGCCTTGCTCATGAAGAGTTTGTTCCATTAACCTGCTGATTAGCGGCCTGTTGTCCTATGCAGCCAGTAAAATCAGCCGATTTAAATCACCACGCCACAGGGAATCGTCCCATCAGTCATCACAGCTCTGCCTGGAAGAGGGAAAATTTGGGATTGGCTAAATTCAGCGGCTGCATGGGTCAAGCAGGCTGCCGATTGGCAAATTTCAGGAACAAGCCCACCTTGGCCAAGCCAAAGGAATCACCTCAGATCGAAGGAACATTGCACCTTAATAGTAACATAGCAGAGGTAAGCCATTGCTGCTCCTGCTCTCCATTCACCATTGAAGAGAAAGAATAATCTGCTTAATTGTTACCCACGTTAAATATTCCAAGGAGAGAGTTGTTCTACCATTGGTGTGTCTCTTATTGCATTATTTATGATTTAAAATTCTTTCTTGCAGGCCACCTGGGAGCAGACATCTTGGCCTCAATTTTAAACCTTTCGTTCCATTTCACCCGACGGGCAGGAGAGAGTTGGGAGGCGGATAATATATCAGGATTGAGCAACCCGACTAAAATCCAACCCCATTCCTGGTTGTTTAAATTTTTACTGCCCCAAATCAGGCCATCCACGAGGCTCCCGCAAAAGGCAGGCAGGGGCCTACTTAACATTCAACGGTCCTGGCCCAATGACATCATCAGCGCAGTGATGTAAATGAATTGAATGTCAGGGGTTGTCGGAAGCACGGCAGCAGATCCAAGGTGGGAGGCACCAACTGCCTGCGGTAAGTTTTAAATATTTGCTCCTTTTAGAACTATTTGTGGGCCAGGAGGAGCTGGAGAGCTCATCCTCAGACGCCGCAAGGAGTCCTTAGGCCTCCTCAGCCCCGGCCTCCCCCTGATCTCCAATCGTTCATCAAGAAGCCAGACCCGACCTTCCTCCTCCCGATCGCTGCACTAATGTCTGACTGAACCAGCCTAAAAGTAAAGAGGCAAAAAGAAACAGCATTAAGAGCCTTCCTCCTCCTGATCACTGCCCGGATTATTTCTTCTCCCTCCCTCCCAATTGCTGCCCAGATTCTCCTGTCTCACCCCCTTTCCAAACTCTAACCAGATTCTTCCTTCTCCCCCATAACCTCCCCTCCCCTAATTTCTGCCCAGATTCTCCTGTCTCCCCCCGCCCTCCCTCCCGATCTCTAACCAGATTCGTCCTTCTCCCCCCACCCCCCCAATTGCTGCCCAGATTCTTTCCTCTTCCCCCCTCTCCCAGGTGTGACTAGAGGCTCCCCCCTCCCCCAACTGACTGCCGGGTACCATTCCCACGGGTCCCTGGCTGCAGCCTTGCTAAATTTCTACTCCCAGCCACTGGCCAGGCAGTCAATCTGTCCGGGGATCAGGCGTGGGTTTGCGCATATCCATTAAGAGGCAGGGCGCCCACCTCCCTGGCCTTGCCAAATTCTTCGCCTGCTACCGGACTCCCTATTACCCTTTCCGACTCCATTAACATCGGGGTCCTTGTGTGGGACAGCTCCCCATGTGACTTTCTGGGATGGAATGATGGACTGTGGATGACATAACCAATTCATGGCATTGGTTGAGGGGGAGCTCTGAACAAAATGTTTGCTCCAAAGCTGCCTGAAACTATCAGTTTTAAAGAACAAAAGATAATTACAGTAAGGCGACTATAACAATTGTTACTACATGGCGATACAATTCCTCTTTGTTTCGAGTTACTTGTGTTCTGTATTTCTTTCGACTGTTGCCAAAATGTGCTAAGACCTTTATGGAAAATACCGATCCTATTCTAAGTTTCTCGTCTTGTAGACTATTTGTTACTTCCCTGCATTGCACAGAGAAAAGGGAAACTGCTGCATATTATGGATCAAAAGCATTTAAAAGATAGCTATATTGTTTTTTTAAAGAAAAAGAGATGTATGATGACTCTAATTACATTCCCACATTACAACAATGACTACACTCCAAAAGTACTTCATTGACTGCAAAGCGCTTTGAGACCGTCCGGTGGTCATAAAAGGCGCTATGTAAATCCAAATCTTTCTTTCTAATCACCAGAATGATACCAGGGCTTAAAGGCTTAAATTATGAGGACAGGTTCCATGAACTTGGTAAGTATTCACTTGAGTTTATAAAGCTGAGGGTGATCTAGTAAAGATCCTGAAAATAATAAAAAGATTTGATAGGGTAGATAGAGAGAAACTATTTTCTCTGGTGAGGGACTCTAGAACACAGATGCATAATCTTAAAATTAGAGCTAGGTCATTTGGGAGTGAAATCAGGAAGCACTTCTTTACACAAAGGGTAGTGGACATCTGGAACTATCCCCTCCAAAAGGATGTGGATGCTGGGTCAATGGAAATTTTCAAGGCTGTGATTGATAGATTTTTCTTGGATAATTGTATCAAGGGATATGGAGCAAAGGCGGGTAAATGGAGTTGAGGTACAGATCAACCATGATCTAATCAAATGGTGAAACAGAATCGAGGGACTGAATGGCCTACTCCTGTTCATATATTCCTTCCTAACCTAATTATCACCCAAATATTTCTAACACCATCTCTGCTAGGCCCTGCGTTGTTCTTGTTTTTTTTTGTGTTTCCATCTAAAGGACAAAAACGCCCATTTTTGCGTTGTGCCAAAGACCACATTTCCTTATCCCATCACTCCTTAAACAACTCAACCCCAAATAACTGGGCTACACAAACCCACAGCTTTACATGGTCTGACACTTCGTTTTTTGTAATATAGAGATTTTTATCCCTCTTACGCTCTAAACTGACCTACTGACAAACTCATTTCACATGAGATCCTTGGCTTTTTCTGGCTATTTAGTTGGCATCACTATCTTTGATGGAAGAGAGATTCAAACTTATAGTCTCCGAGGTCCACAGCTGTGAGGCCCATCTCAGTTTATTAATAAGAAGGTTGTATGAAAGTGTTTGTTCTCACCTGCTCTGATTTGATCTGCTCTGTAGTTGTGAAGATGTCTGAATAGTGCTGTCTTTCAAAGACTCTGTCTAACACTTCTAGCTGCTGCTGTGTGAAGAGCTCTCCACGCATCTGCTTCCGCAGAAAATCCCTGCTCGGGTGGGAGTGTCCGTTGTGCATTGGGTTTTCCTGAACACCTTTACGAAAAGAGACACAGAAAAACATTTAGCATAGTGCATTAAAGGCGCATAGGAGAAAACTGAGCTGGACACATTAAAGAAGAAACCTCTTACAGGAGGAGTTCATCAAACACCTCCCGCCTCACAGAAGTGGATTTACTTAAGCTGTGAAAAGTGGGTGGTAAAACATTTAAAGGAGCCTGAGTATCGCATCTGTTAAACATCAAAGTGAATCATCTGTCAAGCAGATTTAATTTTCAGTTATCAAATATGCAAATGCTTTCAAGCATTTAACAGCTGGAAAAATCATTTCTATTGCTAAATATTATACAGCACAGTTAGAGAAATATGAGGAACAACAGGAGACTTCAACACTGACAGTGAATGAATTAAAGACACTGCATTATTGTTATTTGTTTATATGCAAGTGTAATGAAATGTCAGCAGACCCTCCAAGGCTTTCACTTTCCGAATTCCAGTTCTTTATTCTTCATTTCTCTCATATGTAGAAACTCTCGCATCACAATCCCAGCCCTTTTTAGTCTCCAAATTCAGCTAAAGATTTTACTTTGTGTTTAAAGGCCTTCAGGCACAAAAGCAAAACCAATGATCTAATTTTGTAAATTCTGTAATACTAAACAAAACAGCATTCTTAACCACCCACCCACCCACTGATCAAAAAAATCATTTATTTTTCTAAAGGCAGAAGAAAGAAAAATCAAAGTTTTATGATTATATTTTAGCTATATATCTATTTATTGCACAAATTTTGAAGTGAGATCATTATATTTCCTCCAAGATGGTTACAGTTTCTCTGTAAATCAACCCGAGTAAAAGATAAATCAACAGAGTTCCAAAAATACTTTTCATTTGTCGAAGATATCAGCCCATTTCAGTCGTACTGATGGAGTTTCGGCTCTGTCTCCATTATAGAGAAGGCAGCTGGAGTCAGGGGCTGCCTGGAGTAGATTATACTCCCTATAAGATGGTCACCGATATATGATCTTCAACCTCTATTGATTGACCAATTTCACAAGCAAAGACTGGTGAAATGAAGCTGAAATGAACATCATGCTTTAACTCATTGAACCTATCAGCCCTGACTTAATCTGGCTGTCCACTCTCTTTGATAGAATTCAATTGATCAATCATGTTTTGGTGATAGTACCATTTCACTGGCTTATTGCTTCTTCATTTCAAAGCTTGACCTGTAAGATACATTTGGACCAGTTCCATACTCCTTGGATATACAGAGATCAGTTACTTCAATACACATCTTTAATGATACACGTGCCCATTTACAGTACACCAGCTGGATATGACTGATCCTTAGCCACTACCCCCACACTTTTACTTTAATAAAATAATGAGCTAGTTTTCATTTTTCTTCAGATATGTTTTCTAAGGAGCCCTGTAGTCTGGTGATCACAGTCCTCAGTGTACATTCTAATAACCATGAGCTCAACTCCAAACAGTGGCTGCCTTTCAAATCCACCTCCAAAAATGTGTGGTGAATTTTGCTGCTCTCTCAGTCATGCCATTATATCAGATATTTGGTTATATGAGGCATCTATGTCTAGAGCCAAGGTTACATGGGTCTATTGCGTGAGGCACTCAACCCTCTGATTAACTCAATCATGAAGCCTGTACATGAGACATTCCACATCTCCAGTCACTTCAATCACATTGAACTACTGAAAAAACACTCCACACCTCTGGTGAGCTCAACCTCGGAGCTTCAGAAACTGTAAGACGTCTACAGTCTCCATCTCATCATCTTCATTGAAGCAGAAAGCTTGTGATAGCAAATAAAGTGGGGTGAAACAGTAAATTTTTTCAATTTAGAATTCACGCAGATATCATCATCTTTAATAAGTTTCTTAATTATAATTTAATGTGGCACATTGCAGCAGTACATTGATGTTATATGGTACTGCGCTACAGACTGGTAGGACACAGGGTTGTGTCCTTGATTTGTCACAGAGGTGGGTTCGTGTCTAAAAATTGGATGAAGCTAATTTGTGGAAGCAAAATGTTCCCCTAACTGAAAAAGAGGTAAAATCATAAGACCAAGCTGACAAAACTCCTAATCCTAGTTACAAAGCAGCAGCTGCCTTTTCAGTCTCTCTGCTGAATGCAACGAGGTCTAAACATTACAACCTCAGGGCATCCCAAAGCACTTCACTGTCAATGAAGTACTGTTGAGGTATAGTCACTGTTGTAATGTCAGGACATTTGTTCAATAAGTTAAGATTTTAACTGCTCACTTTTTGATTCTCACTTTGCTGCAGGAACAGGCAAGACCAGTAACGATGAGACAACCAAGTTCAATCATGGTCAAGGAAACAACAACAGAGGGAAGATTTCCTCTGACCACTATGTGTTAACAACATCATGAATATAGTCGAAAGATTTTCTATGTTTGTTACTTCCAGCAAAACCATAAACATTTTCTAAAAGTATGCGTTTCTGTACAGCTTTGCTATGAACTATGCCATGAGTATATAACGGCCAAAGGAGTCTTGTTCCAGATATAAAATAGTCCAAGTTCCTATCCTATTCCCACAGTGGGACATACAGGAGTAACAATAATGATCTTATGAAGCTTTCAGATGAGCTGTTAATCTGAGGCCCCACCTATTCTCTCAGTGGATGTAAAAGATCCCATGGCACTATTCGAAGAAGAGCACAATGTTCTCCTGATGTCCTGGCCAACGCCTAACTCCCAACCAACATCACTAAAACAGATTATCTAGTCATTTATCTCATTGCTGTTTTGTGGGACCTTGCTGTGCACAAATTGGCTGCCATGTTTCCTACATTACAACAGTGGCTACACTTCAAAAGTATTTCATTGGCTGTAATACACTTTGAGACATTGTGTTATATAAATGCAAATATTTATTTATTTCTTTTTTTATTAAGTGAAGAGATTCTAATGTCCCAAAGCACTTACCTGTGACTACATGGGACAACACATCGATCGCAGTGGCAGTTCTACCATATTGTGATCTTTCATTGGTTATTTCATAAGGCCCCATAGAATGTACCCCACAAAGCAATGAAAATCGGCACATCCAATAAGGAAGTACCAAAATCTCTGTCCGCATACTGACTGATTCTTTTAATTTAAATAATTCATTTCAATTTAGCTATAGGAGAGTCCATTGGGAGGAGTATTTTGTGTGTTTTTATCAGGGCAGGCTTAAAATCAAAAGTGGGGATTCTATCACATTCCTTGTATCAGCCAATCTTCCTATCAATTTTGAGAACAAAGTAAATTTCAAGCTAAGCTAAACTTCAACTTGCTACTTTCTCCATTTCATGAACCTATCATCAGTTGGTAAGGTTTACTCTGCCAACTCATGATATAGTGAAACTCTAGTCTGAAGAATGTGGTAGCAACCAAGGTTTCACTATTTACAGAGAAGCTGTTTAAGGCAAATTTGTTCATCTTTCTATAATATATATTTATTATTATGCTACCTTAGTCTGCAATTAAAATCATGGCAATATACACCACACTTCCAGAGAACACTACAATCCCAACAATGCTACTTTTCTCATTTAAAAAGGTTGTTTTTCAATGTCTATGTGCTGTTCATTTATTGTATCCTGGTTTCTACAGGACCAGTTGTGGACAGGTCAAATACTGCTCATGAGGTCTGCTATGCAGGCAATCCATCAAATCACTCCACTTCCTCATCTACTCCAGTTTGAAAATGTAGGACTGAATCACTTAACTTTATTGACACTTCATTTGCCCAACACTCCCAGTGCAGGAGGATCATCTGGTGCTCTGCCCAGCTGTAGCTGCAGACTAAACACATCCCTTGAGCCCAGGGAACCTGGCATCAGTTGTTGCCATAACAAACTCAATTGTTCTCGGCCGTGCTCGAGCAAATAGAGTCATTAATTACATTCTCTCGACCGCTGTTGGCTGAAACAGCAATCAGTGTGAGACTGTTCATTGCCTTCTCTCAGGGAGCACAGACACATGCAGGAAAAATAAACTGCGACATGAACAGAACCCCACTGACATGACAGTGCTGTGCAGTACACAATAACTGCTGTCATGCTGATCCAGGGGGTTCAGCCACATTTATTTGCACTGAAACTGCGATGTGGGGAAGGCATCGCATTAAGAGATCATTTTTATCTCATAACGTCAATTTACTTATACTGATTGGCTTCCTACCTTCAAAAATCAATTAAATTGCAAATGACTTTAGACGCTCAACCCCTTCCCCTCCCCTTACTGTTGTTCCAACATAATTTGATTTATTTTCCTTTCCATACCATAAAGAAAAATCTATATCTTTGTGGAGGGCCTTGCTGCAGTTAATCATGTACTTAGACTCAACTAACTTACAATATCAGACCTTCAGTGCTGGCTGTATCAAACAGAAATGTTCCTTCAACATGTCACAGAGATTATTTGTTTCAGGCGATCTTTCTGCATTTAATTATTATTCTTTCTCGCTCCCTTTTGCTTCTAAGTTGAGCAGGTCCACTAACTGGTTTAAAATCTGTAGGTTTTTTTTTTTAATTTCCTTGCCTGTTGTCCTTTTTGTCAAATTGTAAATGGTACACATCAGTTTCCACTAAAGGAGAATTTGTGCTATTTCCATTTTTTTTAATTTTTGCCGTTCTTTTCTATCACTAATTTCTCACCCATGATTTATTTCTTTGCAAACACCCTCGGGACGCAAACAATATCCTTCGGCCAGCAAGAGGTTGGAGTATAAAAGTAAAGAAGTCTTACTACAATTATATAGGGCCTTGATGAGACCACACCGGAGTACTACATACAGTTTTAGGCTCCTTACCTAAGGAAAGATATACTGGCCTTAGAGGGAGTGCAACAAAGGTTCACCAGATTGATTCCTGGGATGAGGGGATTGTCCTATGAGGAGAGATTGAGTAAACTAGGGCAATATTCCCTAGAGTTTAGAAGAATGAGAGGTTATCTCATTGAAACATACAAAATTCCTAAAGGGCTTGACAGGTAGATGCTGGGAGGATGTTTCCCCTAGCTGGGGAGTCTAGAACTAGGATCCGGCCAATTAGGATTGAGATGAGATGTTTCTTCACTCAAAGGGTTGTGAATCTTTGGAATTCTCTGTCCCAGAGTGCTGTAGAAGCTCAGCCGTTAGTATATTTAAGACAGAGATCGATAGATATTTGGATATTAAGGGAATCAAGGGATATGGTATAGTGCAGGAAGGTGGAGTTGAGGTAGAAGATCAGCCATGATCTTATTGAATGGCAGTGCAGGCTCGAAGGGCTGAATGGCCTACTCCTTCTCCTATTTCTTATGTTCTTGTGGTGAAATGGTCTGGGCACAGTCGACTTCCATCAAGTCTGCACCACGATGGGTTGTGTAAGGTGCGTTGTGGCAGTGTTAGGACTACTGTCCATTCTCATGTCCCCTTGGGGCAGAGTGATCTATAATCCAATGCACCACCTAGTCTGCCTCAGATAAGAGTGCCCTTGAATGATAGCCCAAAGACTCAAACCTTAAACTGGTATGCTGATAGAGTTAGATGAAGTAGGGTGGGAGGAGTCTCATGTGGAGCATAAACACCGACATAGACCTGTTGACCTGTTTTTGTATTGTAATTCATATGTGACTGACTGGTTGCTGCTACACATATACACACAGTCTGTTCTATTGAGCTATTTAACGTGGCATTCTCAGCATACATTTGTTTTATTATATACACAAATAATATTTCACACGTACAAATGATATTTAAAAATGTGCTTAATGTTTGTAAATACTGCTTTAACTAAACAGAATGCCATGGAGTGATGGACCATCACATTTCCCAGGACTGTTGGATATCTAACCTCACAGGATTAAACTTTGCTAATGAAAAAGAGACCTTGTAGCAGCTGAAAACCCTTTGTAATTCTTTGTGCTCTTATTGCACTTGTACCTAGCAGTGCAGAGAAGCACAGGCAGTGGACCATGGTTCCGCTGCCCATTCACATCATTGCAGAGTGAGGATGGAGAGCTTCACACTTTGCACTGGCGGAGAGTTAGCAACTCTGCTCACTTTCTACCAATCAAGTGACAGGATGCTCAGTTCTTTTCAACTGGTAAAAATTGAAGAACAGCCTACTTTAAAATGAAACAAGTTACAAAAGGCAGCAGTGTCAAAGTGAAAACAATACAAGACCAATTCTCAGGGCATTTTTACTTCCCCAGCCCCACAATAGCAGCCTGCACTGACAGCTTTACTGCAATGTGGGGAAGATATTGCATTAAGATGTTCTTTTGCCCCTCACCCCAGGGTAAGCAGGAGCACCAATGACACATCATCAGCACACCATCACACGCATCTGTATCACAGTAAATCTCCAAACTTTAAACAGTACATTTGCTTGAAGTCAACTAATTGGTGTGGACTTTTTAATATACTTCTTCCAAAGTGGTCAAAGGCAGCGCATTAAATTAGCTTCACAATTTACCAAACCCACACTAAGTCTGTCAACCCATCAACTTTCTGTCTGTCCTTGCCCTAACCTATGAAAATCTTCCCTCCATTGCAAAAGGAAAAATCATCCCATGAGGTTTTACTAATTATACACAAAGGATCCGATGTTAAAAGGATCTGATCTGATACTCAGATTTTCCAGCAGAACTGAAGAGCCCATTACTGCACTTTAGAAAATACTTGATATTTTACTTGCTTTGTAGCCACGAATCTTTGTAACAAAAACCAGAGGAGGCAGCGTGAGCCTTCAGGTTGCAGGAATGCCCATGGAAATCACGGTCAGACATTGGGTCCAGTTGCCCTCTGTTATTATTTTTTGAATTGGCAAAAGCACGGTGGTCAATTAATTGGGAAACAATGGGATATTTATGGACTGATTTCTTTTACAATTTGATGGTGTAGCTAGGCGACTCTTACTCTAAACCCAGGATTTTATTTATACATTTAGGACAATGCTTTAAGAAGACAAACAAAACATGAAATGACTTTGAGGGTTCAAACAGTCCAGAGGCAGACAGATATTCAAAAGCATCTAAAATATCAAATCAAGCATTTTTCCTTTTTAAAAATTCAATGAGAGCAAATTGCAGCATTGTATCAAAATCAGAATCATCCACTAAAATAAAGTGTAACTGTAAACATGAAAAAAAACCTACACAACAAAACTATAGAAACCAAACCTATAGGATCATCCACTAGTGAAAATCCCAATTTGCAGTCCATCACTTCGGACTATGGTCTAATACGGCAGCAATGGAGAAAGTAGTTATGTCCCTGTATATTGGACCACATTCGAGGATAACACATTCAACCATAATGAGACTGACTGAGAGCCACCTTGTAAGCCTAAATTGACATAGAGGGATCAACGTCCTGCAAGGAATCCCAGTGTAGCACCATTGAGTCTCAGACTATCCGTTTTCCTGTCAATAGTTCTGCAAATGAGTCTGTCAAAGGAAGTACTGCTCATTATGAGCAAAGGTCCATGAGTATCTTGGACGATTAGAATGGTTGTTTCGATGCAGAGCATTTAATGAAAATCTGAGATCTGCAGATTGTGAATGACTTCCTAACAGAATGTTCCAAAGAAGTTAACTTTTGGGATATAAGACATGCAACCAAGCAGTTCTCCTTTATGGCTCACAGTTCCTAGGCATGAAATGGAAGGGCTAGCTTCAGCTCATCTCGGAACAAAATGTGAGAAGGATTTTTGGCAAAAATAGGAACCAGTTGCAGGGAGAGGGACCTCCATACTACAGCATCCCCTCAGTCAACATTCTGGTGAGGGGCAAACTTCAAGAACATCTCTTGGCCAAACTCCTTTCATGAGGACCTGGATTAAGTTGCCAATGATGAATATCAAGGGAAATCAGGGATAGTATTAAAGCCAAGGAAGTGGCATACAAATTGGCCAGAAATAGCAGCGAACCCGGGGACTGGGAGAAATTTAGGACTCAGCAGAGGAGGACAAAGGACAAAGGGTTTGATTAGGGCATGGAAAATAGAGTACGAGAGGAAGCTTGCAGGGAACATTATGACGGACTGCAAAAGCTTCTATAGATATGTAAAGAGAAAAAGGTTAGTAAAGACAAACGTAGGTCCCCTGCAGTCAGAATCAGGGGAAGTCATAATGGGGAACAAAGAAATGGCAGACCAATTGAACAAGTACTTTGGTTTGGTATTCACTAAGGAGGACACAAACAACCTTCCGGATATAAATGGGGTCAGAGGGTCTAGTAAGAAGGAGGAACTGAGGGGAATCCTTATTAGTCGGGAAATTGTGTTGGGGAAATTGATGGGATTGAAGGCCGATAAATCCCCACGGCCTGATGGACTGCATCCTAGAGTACTTAAGGAGGTGGCCTTGGAAATAGCGGTTGCATTGACAGTCATTTTCCAACATTCCATAGACTCTGGATCAGTTCCTATGACTGGAGGGTAGCCAATGTAACCCCACTTTTTAAAAAAGGAGGGAGGGAGAAAACAGGGAATTATAGACCGGTCAGCCTGACATCGGTAGTGGGTAAAATGATGGAATCAATTATTAAGGATAGCAGCACAGGTGACATGATAGGTCCAAATCAGCATGGATTTGTGAAAGGGAAATCATGCTTGACAAATCTTCTGGAATTTTTTGAGGATGTTTCCAATAGAGTGGACAAGGGAGAACCAGTTGATGTGGTATATTTGGACTTTCAGAAGGCTTTCGACAAGGTCCCACACAAGAGATTAATGTGCAAAGTTAAAGCACATGGGATTGGGGGTAGTGTGCCGACGTGGATTGAGAACGGGTTGGCAGACAGGAAGCAAAGAGTAGGAGTAAATGGGTACTTTTCAGAATGGCAGGCAGTGACTAGTGGGGTACCGCAAGGTTCTGTGCTGGGGCCCCAGCTGTTTACATTGTACATTAATGATTTAGACGAGGGGATTAAATGTAGTATCTCCAAATTTGCGGACGACACTAAGTTGGGTGGCAGTGTGAGCTGCGAGGAGGATGCTATGAGGCTGCAGAGTGACTTGGATAGGTTAGGTGAGTGGGCAAATGCGTGGCAGATGAAGTATAATATGGATAAATGTGAGGTTATCCACTTTGGTGGTAAAAACAGAGAGACAGACTATTATCTGAATGGCGACAGATTAGGAAAAGGGGAGGTGCAACGAGACCTGGGTGTCATGGTACATCAGTCATTGAAGGTTGGCATGCAGGTACAGCAGGTGGTTAAGAAAGCAAATGGCATATTGGCCTTCATAGCGAGGGGATTTGAGTACAGGGGCAGGGAGGTGTTACTACAGTTGTACAAGGCCTTGGTGAGGCCATACCTGGAGTATTGTGTACAGTTTTGGTCTCCTAACTTGAGGAAGGACATTCTTACTATTGAGGGAGTGCAGCGAAGGTTCACCAGACTGATTCCCGGGTTGGCGGAACTGACATATCAAGAAAGACTGGATCAACTGGGCTTGTATTCACTGGAGTTCAGAAGAATGAGAGGGCTCTCATAGAAACGTTTAAAATTCTGATGGGTTTAGACAGTTAGATGCAGGAAGAATGTTCCCAATGTTGGGGAAGTCCAGATCCAGGGGTCACAGTCTAAGGATAAGTTGTAAGCCATTTAGGACCGAGATGAAGAGAAACTTCTTCACCCAGAGAGTGGTGAACCTGTGGAATTCTCTACCACAGAAAGTTGTTGAGGCCAATTCACTAAATATATTCAAAAAGGAGTTAGATGTAGTCCTTACTACTAGGGGGAATCAAGGGGTATGGCAAGAAAGCAGGAATGGGGTACTGAAGTTGCATGCTCAGCCATGAACTCATTGAATGGCAGTGCATGCTCGAAGGGCCGAATGGCCTACTCCTGCACCCATTTTCTATTTCTATGTTTCTATGTTTCTAACATATGGCATTGATTTTGGACATCTGGAACATCGTAAATTGGCCATGTAGCTCCTTCCACCACATTGATGGCAAAATTATCTTGAATAACTCATGAAAAACTGACGAACAAGGCTTGGGCAACAATCCTGGATGACCTGGCCTGGCGGTCAGGGAATTGACCAACTGTTCATATATGCAAGGTTCAGTCCTTACCACTGGGTTGTTGATAAGCACTTGCTGCTGAGGCTCTGTATCTAGAACTAGTGGAACCTCTGCTTGATGGATCAGGATGATGTTTGTGGTACATTCACACACCTTATGGGGAGTTTTACTTTTCACCATGACACTCGGGCACCAGCAACGCCTCCTGTTGTTCACTGGGCGAGGACTATACCCACACTGTCAGTGCCAACTGAGCAACTAGTGGCTATATTTCTTCGGAAAAGGGAAAGGTAAGTCAGGTTTCTAGGGGTAGGATTAGCTCCGAGATGATATTGTTGGAGATGAAAGATTGGAACGGAGTAAAAGTTATGTGGCAGGCTTGATGATCAGACACCTGAGCCAAGCAACATTCCAGGGCACCGTTGATGATTCACCATTTAGCCTGCCTTGTTGATCCAACCTGAGGGGAAGGGACACACTGGGGTCTTGGATATTTTCCCACTCAGCTCCAGTTAACCTTGCAAATGTAACACCCTATTTGGTAAAGTAGCCATAACTAGACAAGCAGCAGAAAGTTCACCAGATTCTTGTGCTAGTAAGCTATTTTAGTTTAGCAGGTTAAACTCCAGCAGCACCTAAGTTCACCAAGCCTTGGCTCCTGCCAACCTGTACCTCTTGTTCTCTGGGCTTAGGTAAGTCGAATATGTTTCTGTAGAGAAAGAGTATGCACTCCACGCTGGGTGAATAGAAATTGTACCTATGTAGGCTTTTCTGTGCACATCAGTGCTGGTCAGAAGTAAAATAATACACAGCTAGGATCAATACCAAACCCATACAGGTAAAGTCACCAATCCTGCTCCCCCAGTGGGGATCCATGCTCAAAGAGAGTGTGGTCGGAGAATATGAGATGCAGTGTGGTTGACACAGGCTCCCTTCAAGTAGACTCACTGCTGGGAGCACAGGGCCAAGGAATTTTATGTTTTTGTTTTGTTTCTTAAAATTGCATTCAATATATAAATCACAAGGACCTAATGAGTGTTTTTATCAGTGTTCCTGAATTATGGAAAATATAAATAGGGGTGCAGTTGAACCTGCACAAGATATTTTAGAAATAATTCTCTTTAAAATGCACTTGTATGAAAGCTAATAATTCAGCATAACTATCTCAAAGATTAAAGCTCAATGTAATAACACTATTACAATTAAAATCCATGTCTGTATTCCCTTTCATTCCATTAGAACACAGCAGACCTGCAGCTCTTTCTTATATAAAGAACACGCCACAGTTCATCTCTGAAAGCTCCTTCTGTGACCTTAGCTGGAAACGGCATTGCTAGCAAGAGAGTGTGGGTCGGAGAATATGAGATGCATTCTGTATCAGTTCAGAGCAATTGTACAGCTCTGCCAAAATCACCTGGAGAGACTGACAGTAAACAAATTCAATATCAATGATTTGTACTTGTGCACTGCAAAGTCATTCTCTTACTTAACACCATCAGTAACCCATTAAATCCTCAGCTCAGCACCAGTTTCTGGAGGCAGTGTGTTATATGTGCAGTTCCACTCTATTGTTTAGCTACTAGGTCTATTTCACTGCTAAAATCTCATATGAGTTTATTGTTTGCATAAAGATAAAATCATATCACACACGTGCATCAGTTCTGTTAAAACTGCTGACCTACCAACTTTCCCCCTCACCCATTGAGAAAGGAAGTTCTTGAATGAAAATGCTCCTGTTGCAGGAGGGGCTGTACAATGAACTATCAAGCCCCTTATGTACCCCACAACCTACGTATTTGATAGATTTCAATCACTGCAGAAAATTGCTCACTGCAAAATCCCCTGGAAGAGTGCAGGGGACATTTCATTTGACAGAAAGTGAAGTCTGTACATTTAAATCATAAGAAAGGAAAGAAAATTACAAATCTGAAAATCAAAACAAAAAATGCTGGTGATACACAGAATGTCAGTCAGCATCTGTAGAGAAAAGATTGGTTTTGCATGTGAGCCTGGTCATTTTATAGACTGGTCATTTTATAGACTGATCAGGGTCTAAGTTTCTCTTTAAATGTAATCCCTATTGCTGTGGGGAGTAGACCAACAGAGAGCCCCATTGACTAATAGAACTTATCAGAAGTCCCCCTCGCATATTGTAAATCAATTGAGTAATGACAACATAACAACCTGCATTTATATAGCACCTTTAACGTAGCGAAACGTTCCAAGGCGCTTCACAGGAGTATTAGGAGATAAAAAAAACACATGCAACATAAATACATAAACAGTGGTGTAAATTTGCAAATGCTTAGCAACCTTTACTTTTAAAAGCTCCCCACCATGTGTTTATAGAACCCTACAGCACAGTAGATGGCCATTTGACCCGTCATGCCTGTGCTGGCATCTCCATAGCCCCATTCCACTGGCCTTTCCCCATACTCTTTAATTTTTTCGTTACTACTTCCTTTTAAAAACCTATTGATTCTGCTTCCAAAGGCTTTCGAGAAGGGCATTCCATGTCCTAACAAGAATCTGTGTACAACAACAACTTGTATTTATATAGCACCTTTAACAGAGTAAAACATCCCAAGGCGCTTCACAGGAGTATTTTAAGACAAAACAAATAAATTGACACCAAGCCACATAAGAAGAAAATACTGAAGAAGCTTGGTCAAAGAGGTAGGTTTTAAGGGGCGTTTTAAAGGAGGAAAGAGAGGTTTAGGGAGGGTGCCAGAGCTTGGGACCTAGGCATCTGAAGGCACGGCCATCAATGGTTGAGCAGTTATAATCAGGGATGCTCAAGAGAGCAGAATTTGAGGAGAGCAGACTTCTCGGGGGGTTGGCAGGCTGAAGGAGATTACAGAGATAGGGAGGGGCGAGGCCATGGAGGGATTTGTAAACAAGGATAAGAATCTTGAAATCGAGGCGTTGCTTAACCAGAAGCCAATGTAGGTCAACAAGCACAGGGGTGATGGGTGAGCGGGACTTAGTGCGAGTTAGGACACGGGCAGCCGAGTTATGGATGACCTCAAGTTTACGTGGGGTATATTGTGGGAGGCTAGCCAGCAGTGCATTGGAGCAGTCAAATCTAGAGGTAACAAATGCAGGGATGAGAGTTTCAGCAGCAGATGAGCTGAGGCAGGGGCAGAGACTGGCGATGTTACGGAGGTGGAAATAGGCGGTTTTAGTTATGCCGCAGATACGCGGATATAAAAACATTTATCCTTACTTTTCCATTTGTTTTTCTGGTGATCATAAATTTATGTCCACTAATTACCAACTCACCAACCAGTCAATCTCATTAAAAAATGTCTCATTCTAATTGTACAAATTTTGCATCTGCCCTAAATTCAGGTTTGTAATGTATTTGCTTCATGGTTCTTTGCTTAAGAATTCATAGCAATACATGGCTATCAAGAATTAATTGGTTTATTAACAAAAGTTTAACAATCACACTACACATTACCAGTTCATCCACTAGGCTCACAACTGCATACCTCATCGTGGATGACCTAGACCCAACTGACTGGGGTTTTATTGAGTCTTGTGAACATCACATGTCTGGCTAAGCCACTCACAAGGCAACAGCTCTACAACTCTTTTGGTTGGAAACAAAATTAAACAATTAAATCAAGTGCCCCCTGATCTGGGGGACACTCCAAACACTTATCAAGGCCCTTTTTTGTTTTTTTGGGGAGGCTTTTTTGTGTTTTTTGTGGGGTTTTTTTTTAGGTTTATTGGGCACTAAAACTATAAATTAGACAAGTTCCCCCTATAAAAGGAGAGGGGGACACTAAAATCCGGCAATAAAATAAATTAAACTTTAAAACATATAAAATCAAATTAAAATTTGGTTGCTGGGGGTAATGATGCACTCCAGTCCCTCCGGCGGCCACCTCTCGCGGAAGGCCGCTAGCGTACCGGTGCAACAGCTCTGCAAACCTGTGAGCATCCTCACAGGTGCGTACATTACAACATTACCGGTCTCTCCTGCATGTCCCTGAAGATGAGGGGCTAGACTTCCACTCAGATCGCAAGGGTCCAAATAAAATGGGCGATGTTCCAGCCTTGGCGATGTGTCAGCCTTGATGATCGCTGGAATATCGCCCATTTTGGGGATCGCGACTTTCGGCTCAGCGATAGCCCAGCAATGTGGAAAGCAAAACTTCCCTAGCAACGGGGTGGGGTTAAGATACTGCAGGTGGGGGGGGGGGGGCACAGGATTTGGAGGGAAACGTGGCCACACGTAGGGAGGGGGGTGCTTTATATTTTTTTTAATTGTTACACGTTATATTATTGAGGTTATTGTTGTTATTTTTATTATTGGTTCACTGTTGGGGTATGTTGTGGGGTGGGTGTGCTGGTGGGTGTTGCATTAAAAAAAAATTGTTAATTGAATTTTAAAAAATTATTTCACTTTACAATTGTTGTGCAGTGTCATCTAATAACGTAAGTTAAAGTAAAACATGAATGCAACTGTTGTAAAACAATGGGCAGGCCAGACCAGGCAAGGATGAAATGTAACTCAATGCAAATGCAACTGTTGGCTAACCATAACTGTAACTGTGACTGTCCCCAATGTAAGTTCATGCAAAGCATCCATTTAGGAGCTGCTGGCACAACAGCTTTGCAGCCGCATAACTCCCACGGGTTTTTGCAGTCTTGCCGGGGGATGTGGGGGGCGGGGGGGAAACCATGGATTCATCACCAGGCTGATTGTCCTCCTGGAGGTCCTCACCAACCTCCTCCTCCTCATCTGCCTCTTCCGCCTCCACTCCTTCCTGAGGTGGACCGGCAGCCCCATCTGGCAATTGTTGTCCTCTCCTGATAGCTAGATTATGCAACATGCAGCACACCACAATAAACTCAGCGACCTGGTCAGGGTGATAATGTAGGCTTTCTCCAGAGTGGTCCAAGCATCCGAAGTGCTGCTTGAGCACTCCAATTGTCTTTGACAATATTGCGTGCAGCTATGAGGCTTTCATTGTAACGCTTCTCTGCTTCCGTCAGGGGATTACGTAGGGGGGGGTCAGGAGCCAGCTGGCAAGACCATATCCTTTATCCCCCAGCATCCAACCATGACCTTGTGGCTGACTGTCAAACAGGTCAGAGACAGCGCTCTCATGCAGGATGTGCACATCATGGACGTTGCCTGGAAGTTTAGCATTAACTGCTATGATTATTTGGTTGTGGTCGACAACAAGCTGCACATTCAGGGAGTGGAATCCCTTTCAGTTACGAAACACCTCTGCATTCTGTAAAGGTGCTTTCAGGGCGATGTGCATGCAGTCTATTGCTCCCTGCACCTTGGGGAAGTTTGCTATTCTCGAGAAACCCAAAGTCCTCTCGGTCTGTGTCTCCCTGGCCATAGGGAAGCTTATAAAGTCCATCATGCGTGCGTACAGGGCTTCAGTCACCTGTCGAATGGAGCAATGTGTGGCATGCTAAGAGATACCGTAAATGTCACCAGCTGAGACCTGAAAGGAGCCCGATGCGTAGAAGAATAGTGCCGCAGTAACCTTTACCTCAATGGGCAGTGCGGTCTTGATGGTGCTGGTAGGCTGCAGATCCCCCTTGATGAGCTAGCATATCTCATCGATGACCTCCTTCCAGAAGCGCAGCCTCCTAAGGCACACGTTATCAGACAAGTTGAGGTAAGATTGCTTTTCCCTGTAAGTCCGTCAGCTGTACGTTCTCCTCCTCCGCATTAGTCTGCCACCTCTTCGATCGGCCCTTCACTAAACCCTTCACTTAACTCAACTTCTGACGCCAGCCTGTGAACACTTACAAGTAATGGTAGAGAAGCTACAGGCCCCATCACTATCACTATTATCACTATCACTGTTGTTATAAATGTCCTTTGTACAAAAATTTTTTAAATCTAAATTATAAATATAAATATAAATATAAGTATAAATGTGAGTGGATCTATCAGTAAAAGGCCCTTAAATGACTCACAAATTATAAGCCGCTTGTTTAAGCAGCCTCCTCACTTCCTCCAATATTCAAAATGGCGACCGTAGTGCCGAGTTCTGTGAGGAAGGCCAGGTAAAAGCAGCTTTTCTCCAGCGATGTCCAGTGATCTTCTCAGCGAGTAATCAGCCTGGCGATGTGTGGCCGATGTGTCGAAAGTTGCGCTGGACAATGTGTGGGCAATCACCTTAGCGATCACCTTGCCGATGTGACACGAAAGTTGGGCCAGCAATTTTCTGGCGATGTTCCGGCCCAACTTTCCACTTTTGAAGCAAAATGGGCGATAGCCTGCCTTTTTGGGTGATATATGGGCACTAGCCTAGCGATCTGAAGTGGAAAGTCTAGACCCTCGGAGGTTACCTTACTGCATTAACCACACTGCATTGTGTGACCCAGGGATTATACAATGAAACCGCTCATTGTATGAGCTGGATATTATGGCCTCGATATTGCCCCCTCCCCCCACCCCATGACAGATGGGAGAGGGGCGTGAGGGGCGTGAGGGCAAAAACAGGGAACGTGACCCCAACATGCCACTTAAGCGCCTACCACCATTTTCATGGCAGTGGGTTTCATGTCGTGTAACTGTCCTGCTGTAGATAAATAAGGCCCACCGTGCGATTTTGAGCCCAATTTAAATTAAATAGTTGCTTCACGGGTTACGTTTTCGACCTTTCCCGCCTCACCGTAAATATTGGGATGTACCTCCATGTGCATTTCTCCTACCTTTCACAAGTTGGACTGATAACTATCTAGTGAGATGAGACTAATATACGTAAACATCTAGGGGCAATTTTCCACAAACTCTGTAGGGCTCAGGACCTTTCGTGTTGGCCAAGATGGGGTATTAAGATGAAATGCTAGGTTAGCCCACGCTTCGTGCAAGACGCCATCTTGGTAAAGGAATTGAAGCTTGCGCTAGGAATGGCCACCCAGAGGATCGTTAAGGGATTAATTTCCCCTCAAATTGCTTGCTTTAAAGGAGACTGCATGGCATTTTGGTGGCTAGCACTGAATTAATGCCCTCTCCTAATAGCGACCAGCTGATTGGGTGTAAACAAGTCGTTGCAGAGGATTTCGAGCGCTACTTAATGGTACATCACCTTTTACAGTTCACTTGAAGCTGGAGGTTTAAAGAGATCTTTTGAAACACATCGGGGACTTTCTGGGACACTTCATCAAGTCTTCATCAACACTATCAACATTTATTCCAGAAATTCTCTGAGCACTTCACCTAAAAAGAGTGAGTGGTCAGTTACTCCACCTTATTGGGCACCTTATTAGGAGTCACCAGGAGAAAGGGAGTGCTTAGGCATGGACATTTTGCTAGGGGTCCCCTTTTGTCTGCAGGGGGAATGGGAGGAGGTCATGAGGCCAAGCAGAGCAGCACCAGCTGCTGCAGGAGAGAGGGACAGAAAGGACAGGAGGACGAGGTGGATTCCTCACCGCCACCGGCAGCACCCCCCGCCCACCCCCCCCCCCCCCACCATCCCCGGGGTACAGGACATCCCTCCTCATCTGGACCTCTACCAGGACCTCCATGCCGTGTCGGAGAACCTGTGCACTCTCTCACTCGGTCCCTGGGTCATCCTAAAATGTGTCATTGTGTATCAGCCAGCACACTCCATAACTTCAGCGGAAGTGGGTGCGTGAAACCCACAAATACTGCGCCACGAAAATTGTGTCTCATTGGCGCTTGAGTGCTAAAACTGCAGGAGTCTGCTTTAGCACCTCCAGGCAAGTTCAAATTATGGTAATTAACAAATAGGACCAAAATTACATGCTAAATCCAGACTTGTAAGCAGGCATGTCTTATTAGCACAGCACCTATTTTCATCCTTTCACTAAAATAACCCCCATAATATATGAATGCACAAAATAATGTTCAGTAAATTCCAATCTATTTCATACCTGACATAGAAAGTAACAAAGCACACCACACTATCACTGCCTATTGGAGGGTATTTTCCTTTGCTGTGGAAGTTTCACTGTAGGTACCTTTAAATCTACGGCTCCTGCCAAGGTCAGAGGAAACCAGCAGAAAATGACTGGCTGTCTTTCTCTTTTATTATTTTTGATTTAAGCATGACACGGAAATTTGCATGTGTGACAAAGTGAGATGTCGGAAGTGTGACACCTGAAGTGTCACGGATGCATCTCAAACCTTTTACATTATAAATTATTCCCATTGGCTGTACCTTTAAATTCTTAAATGCTGTATCTTTAACAGTATACATCCTTCTGGAAGCCCAGATTTTGCTTTGCAAAATGGTAACAAAGTTCAGTACTCAACTGATAATGGGAAAAAAAGAGTATTTGCATCATCACTACACACAGGAACCCATGGTACCACAGACTTCTTAATCTAAAGCTGCAGGTCTCACAAATGCTACAATTAAAAATATAGAGAGAAGTGGTTGTCCATTTAACTTGTATTCCGTACATAATGCATTTTTATGCAGTCATTTTTTGCAATGTTGAAAGCATTGCCCTGATATTGGATTCTTGACATGTGGCAGAAATATGTTGTAAGCAAAGCTCTCTGTCAATTACAGTGACGTCTGTGACATGCTGATGTCACTTGCTTTCATTCTGGCTCAGCCTTTGCATTCATGAGAGAAGAATGTTCTCTTTTGAGTGACAAGAAAGGGTGGCAAATGGATAAAAAGAGTCAAAAAGTAGGACTCGGTATCTTTTTGCCTATTTTTGTAAACAAGCTTGAAGCCTTTTCCAGATGTTATACAGTTTTTTTTTGATAGTGTCATTTTTATTTTGGTTTGGGAATAGACTGAGATAAAGTCAGATTTTTTTTTTAAACGTAAACCTCTGTGAACTTCAATTGCAACAGGCATTATCACAAATATCATAGAACCCATCATTTATCACCATCATCCAGAGTTACCAATGCACTAGGATCCATCCATGGTTAACATGCCACTACAGTCAAACGCACCAACATATCAGCAATGTCACCGTTCTACTACTGTCATACAGCAGTCACCATGACCCACCATATACAGTCATTACAGCGTCATCGGGCATAGTCACCAAGGTACCATGAGGCACAAATGTGGCATCATGTGCAGTCATTACTACACCATCATAATACTCAGTAGTCTTCAAACATTATAATAGGCGAGGTGGATTTTAGTTCTTTTTAGTCCTGCTGCTTTCCTACATTCCTTCCCTGTCTGAACTGTGTAGGGATTCCCCCGCAAATTATTGGCACATTCCTTGGGACTTCCTGTCCTAAATTTCATGTCAATTATCCGATGAAAAGTGCTAAAATTACAGAAAATGTTTATTAATGTACAGAAATAAAGTCCCAGTAAAGCAACGAATACAGAAGGCTGACTGAAATCTGATAACATCAGGGCCCCATGGGTTCTCCTCACATAACCCACAGGGGCTAGGGACCCAGTTCAAAATATAAGAGCTACGATATGCAGTCATTTAGCTGCCACCATCATATAAGTCACCAATATAACTATATATAATCACCAGACATAAAATGAAAGACATGGTCATTATACACAGTCACCAGATTATAACGCTTATAATGTTTGATTATCCTATATAATCACAAACATGCTACCTCCATATGTACACAATGTGCCACAATTAAATAATAGTCTGTACTAGGCCAATGCATATCAATGTATCATTATCATAAATAATCAGATGTCAGCCATGGCTCAGTAGTAGCATGCTCGCCTGAGTCAGAAGGTTGTAGGTGCAAGCCCTACTCCAGAGACTTGAGCACAGAATCTAGGCTAGACACTGAGGGAGTGCTGCACTGTCGGAGGTGCCACCTTTCAGATGGAATCTTGTGGTGTGCAAATTGATTGCTGCATTTCCCTACATTACAACAGTGACATTGGCTCATGGCTGTCCTAAGGTCTTGAAAGACGCTATATAAATGCAAGTTCTTGAGATGGAGTCATGACTGTTCCACTGTAATCATATCCATTCACCAAATTACATCATCATGGTGAATCATCAATGTATCACCATCCTGTAATCGCCACAATGTCACAAATGAAAGCGAATGACCTTGGCCTTTAAACAGTCACCAATCTCGGTTATATATAGTCAAAGGTCAGCACCTATTAGCAAAATATCAGTACAATATTTAGTAATTTCACTAAAATAACACCAGACCATTAAGCTCAATCAACAATCAACATATGTGACTACTGCATGCCGCCACTCATGAGCACTAACACATAGCATGTCACCAAGCCCTAACTTCAGTGATCAGGGTAACACCATGGCCATTATGTGCAGTCAAAAATGAGCAATAAGGATTGCAGATTCTTCCAAACAGGTAATGCAAAATTGTACTGTTGGCATTTTTTTTAAATCTTCTTTACAGTCACACTCCTGACATAAAGCTTTTACTAATTGGTTTGTAGTGTGCTACCAGTTTATTGACATTATATAGTGGAACTGAATTCCCACTGGAAGCAAATGTCAACTTAAAAAAAGCCATTTCTATCTTGTCAAGTTGCTTAGGGTATTGTAGTCAACATAATAGTAAATTTAATTTCCAATTCATTACATCAAACATTATCTGACATTTTGTTCTGAAAGTGGGCTGTTTGATCCTTTATCACTTCCTAAAGTTTTTTTTTTAAATCTTCATTGGTCTCAGAAATTGAGGTATGTAATTATATGTAAAGAAGTTAAGTAGCTTAGAATCATTTCAGTATATAATTTGAATACTTGTAAAGAATTTCAAACAAGACTATTTTACAATGATATAAATTCCTAGATCATATATAACTGCATAAGGATAAATTTACAAAGATTGACTGTGGCTTGCAGCCTCACTGGATGGGAATGTGGGTCAGTCAGGACTGCAGAGCCATAATTGTATATCCAGCCTGTTTTCACATCAAACAAGGCTCCTTGTAAATTACCTTTATATTATTATAACATTTTGTTCATGCTAAGCTATCAGTAATTATCATTTTTCTATCTCTTCATTAGTGTTTTTCTGCTTTGTAATCAGTTATTTTCCATTTTTGTTCTCCAATCTCATTATGCAAAAGCTTTCTCCCAATACTGAAATTTCCCAATCCATTCCACCATTAACAAAATTAAGTAATGACGTTCCATTAAAATAAAGTCAAGAAGCCATCCAATCCCATAGAATGATACAGCAACGAAGGAGGTCAGGATTTTGAAAGAGCTATCCAATTAGTCCCACTCCCCTGCAAATTTTTCCTTTTCAAGTATGATGCGACTGCTGCCAACGAACTGGAAGCAGACTGCGCATGCGCGCTGCCGGTTCGTCACGGGAGCGGGGTCGTTAAAAAAAAAATTAAATGCCGGAAGGGAGCATGTTGGTTCAAAAATGCAAGGAGGGAGCAGGAATAATGTCGGGAGGGAACGGGCCGAGAGAGAGCAGGCTGCTTCAAAAATGCTCTGTGGAAACAAAAAGCTTCTGGTTCCAGATTAATACGCAGTATGCTTTCGTGCACCTTCCGGTCATTGTCAGGAGTCACTCCGTTTCAAGTATATAGCCAATTCTCTATTTTAAGTTACTTGTGAATGTGCTTCCACCACACTTTTAGGCAGTGCATTGAGAACATAAAAGCTCGCTGCGTAAAGAAAATTCTCCTCACCTGCCCCTGATTCTTTAGTCAATTATCCTAAATAATCATTGGCATCCATCTTCTAAGCATTCAAATAATTGTCCCCTCCAAGATACACACACACACCAATGTATTGTGTCAGGTTTGAGCGACAGTCTGATCCAGGTGACACGCTCTCCCAATACTCTTGGACCAGGCCAACATCCCCAGCATTGAAGCACTGACCACACTTGGTCAGCTCCGCTGGGCAGGCCATATAGTTCGCATGCCAGACACGAGATTCCCAAAGCAAGCGCTCTACTCGGAACTCCTTCATGGAAATCAAGCCAAAGCTGGGCAAAGGAAACATTACAGGGACACCCTGAAAGCCCCCCTGAAAAAGTGCAACATCCCCACTGACACCTGGAAGTCTCTAGCCAAAGACTGCCCTAAGTGGAGGAAGTGCATCCGGGAGGGCGACAAGCACCTCGAGTCTCATGGTCGAGAGCGTGTAGAAATCAAGTGCAGGCAGCGGAAAGAGCGTGCGGCAAACCTGTCCCACCCACCCTTTTCCTCAACGACTATCTGTCCAACATGTGACAGGGACTGTGGTTCTCGTATTGGACTGTTCAGCCACCTAAGGACTCATTTTGAAGAGTGGAAACAAGTCTTCCTCGATTCCAAGGGACTGCCTATGATGATGACTCCTGGCTCAGCTAAAACCCAACATTCAGAGCCACGCCACAACTCCCACAAGCCACTGCATTATATATTATTCATGCATAATCACTAGTACTTTGTGAAGCTCATGCATCACAAGCAAGTAACCACATTCCAACTTCAGGAAGCCCATCAAATAGCCCAAATCCCAGACTTTTCTGTTCCCTCCCTCCCTCCCTGCAACCGCCCCAAACCCCTCACCACTCCCTTCCAGCCTTCACCTTCACCTGGCTGCTACCCATTCCCAGGTTCACTCTCCCCATTTACTCACTATACTTATAAGCCCCATTTCTGACTGATACACCAACGCCCTCAAATCTGTTGGAAAAGAAAATTGGGCGGGGCGTAAAATGGGCTGCAATTCGCTATCATCCGCTTCGCACTACCGTCGAAGACAAATTTCGCCCTCGTTGTCTTTGAAGCGAGAGATGTGGTTTAAGTCAGTGACCTCTCAAACCAGCAGCTCCTACACTCCCAGGGGGGAGCTTGATCAGCATACTTTGACGATAGGTTAGTCAGAAGGGTCGTCGACCTGAAACGTTAACTCTGTTTTTCTCTCCACAGATGCTGCCTGACCCACTGAGATTGCCAGCATTTCCTGTTTTTATTTATAAGAGGAGATTGTCCTTGGTCTGCCCCTGGTCACAGCGATATTGGAAAATCAGGTGGGTTGAAGCAAAGGCCTGTAAAGGAACCAGCCCAGTTTTCCAACAGTCACTGCACACCGGCAATCCTGAGCATCCAGGCACAGACCCAGGAGAATCCATCCACCGCCACCCCCCCCCCCTCAACAATGTGCTGTATGTAACAGCACCTAATATCAAAGATGTTATACGATCTATAAGAGACACTTCAAATCTCCACACAGTCTTTATTTTTTCACTTTTGAGGACAAGAATTAATTTGACTTTAATTTCGAAGAAATGCATAATTTTTTTTCACCAACAGTCGTCCAATTAAAACAAAAGATGACAAGTCAAAATGGCCTACTCATCCTGAAACTGGAAACATCATTAGTTGACTTTAGGATTCTAGTTTCATCACAATTTCCTGGAAAAAGAATTCTTCCTTTTGTTTGGATTAACATTTTGCATTGAGGAAGCAACAAGGAAGATGCATTTAAGTGAGCTGGAGCAGAAATCAAAGTGTTTACGCTGTAACTGATAATAGCCTATTCTTTAAATAATTAGTGGGGGATAAATTGCGGTCGGAGGCTTCCTTCGTACGAACGCCTCCGACCCCAAAAAATTTTACGAAAGTACCTGCTGGTCCTAGAGGAATGTAGGATTCCGGTCAGAGGCCAAGATTCGCTGCGCAGTGCATGGGAAGATGTCTTTGTACGTACATACGTACATACATGCTGGAGTCACGTGGGCCTGGACCACCAATCACTATGCAGTATTCTCATTGATAAAAATGGGAACTCGGTTTGTACGAGTTCCCATTACTATCAATAAGAAAAACCCCTAAAACAAGAAACACAGCATAATAAATAAAACACCTCACATATTTAAAATTAATTAAAATTAAATGTAATTAAATGTTTGAAAAAATGTATATTTTTGGAATTTTTTAATGTGTTTTAATAGGGTTAAAAACAAACTTACTTTAATGGACATGGTTTTTAATTTTAAAAATTAGCAATGAAATTTAATTTTTATATGTTTTAAAAGTGTTACACTGGTAAAACTAAGCTATGCACCTACTTTTACCAGGTGTAAAAGTTTGAAGGACATTCGCTGGGCATGAGTTGGGCAAATAGCCCAATCTCTCCCGCACGGATGTCCTTCTCCCGAGGATGCGGAGGATCTGTCGGGAGAAATCTTGAGAAATCGGTTTCCAGCGCATGCGCATTGTGCCCTGAAAAAAGTATTTGCTAACTCTTCCCTCATATTACTGAAGAATATTGATTAATGATTATCCATACTCCAAAATGTTGCTGCAGACATTTTCATAAAATTTGTCCTAAAACACAGCGTCAGTTTCCACAAATACATTGACCTCACCAGCTCTATCTCACCACCACTTCCTCAATCCCTCCATGGTCTCTAAATTGTCAGACTGCTTATCCGACATCCAGTTCTGGACAAGCCGAAATTTTCTCCAATTAAGTATTGGGAAGACCGAAGCCATTGTTGTCGGTCCCCACCACAAACTCCGTTCACTAGAAACTGACTCCATCCCTCGACCTAAAATTTGTCTGAGACTGTTCGCAACTAGTGTCATAGTAAGAGAACTGGTTGGCAGACAGGAAGCAAAGAGTAGAAATAAATGGGTCCTTTTCAGAATGGCAGGCAGTGACTAGTGGGGTGCCGCAAGTTTCAATGCTGGGACCCCAGCTATTTACAATATACATCAGCAATTGTACATCCCTGCCTGGAGTAAAAATAAAACGGGGAAGGTGGTTCAACCATGGCTAACAAGGGAAATTAAGGATAGTGTTAAATCCAAGGAAGAGGCATATAAATTGGCCAGAAAAAGCAACAAACCTGAGGACTGGGAGAAATTTAGAATTCAGTAGGAGGAGGACAAATGGTTTAATTAAGAGGGGGAAAATAGAGTACGAAAGGAAGCTTGCCGGGAACATAAAAACTGACTGCAAAAGCTTCTATAGATATGTGAAGAGAAAAAGATTAGTGAAGACAAACATAGGTTCCTTGCAGTCGGATTCAGGTGAATTTATAATAGGGAACAAAGAAATGGCAGACCAATTGAACAAATACTTTGGTTCTGTCTTCACAAAGGAAGACACAAATAACCTTCTGTAAGTACTAGGGGACCGAGGGTCTAGTGCGAAGGAGGAACTGAAGGATATCCTTATTAGGCGGGAAATTGTGCAAGGGAAATTGATGGGATTGAAGGCCGATAAATCCCCGGGGCCTGATAGTCTGCATCCCAGAGTATTTAAGGAACTGGCCCTAGAAATAGTGGATGTATTGGTGATCATTTTCCAACAGTCGATCGACTCTGGATCAGTTCCTATGGACTGGAGGGTAGCTAATATAACACCACTTTTTAAAAAAGGAGGGAGAGAGAAAACGGGGAATTATTGACCGGTTAGCCTGACATCAGTGGTGGGGAAAATGTTGGAATCAATTATTAAGGATGAAATAGCAGCGCATTTGGAAAGCAGTGACAGGATCGGTCTAAGTCAGCATCGATTTATGAAGGGGAAATCATGCTTGACAAATCTTCTGGAATTTTTTGAGGATGTAACTAGTAGAGTGGACAAGGGAGAACCAGTGGATGTGGTGTATTTGGACTTTCAAAAGGCTTTTGACAAGGTCCCACACAAGAGATTGGTGTGCAAAATAAAAGCACATGGTATCGGAGGTAATATACTGACATGGATAGAGAACTGGTTGGCAGACATGAAGCAGAGAGTCGGGATAAATGGATCCTTTTCAGAATGGCAGACAGTGACTAGTGGAGTGCCGCAGTGCTCAGTGCTGGGACCCCAGCTCTTTACAATTTACATCAATGATTTGGATGAAAGAATTGAGTGTAATATCTCCAAGTTTGCAGATGACACTAAACTGGGTGGTGGTGTGAGCTGTGAGGAGGACACTAGGAGGCTGCACGGTGACTTGGACAGGTTAGCTGAGTGGGCAAATGATTGGCAGATGCAGTATAATGTGGATAAATGTGAGGTTATCCACTTTGGGGGCAAAAACCCGAAGACAGAATATTATCTGAATGGCGGCAGATTAGGAAAAGGGGAGGTGTAATGAGACCTGGGTGTCATGGTTCATCAGTCATTGAAAGTTGGCATACAGGTACAGCAGGCAGTGAAGAAGGCAAATGATATGTTGGCCTTCATAGCTAGGGGATTTGAGTACAGGAGCAGGGAGGTCTTAATGCAGTTGTACAGGGCCTTGGTGAGGCCTCACCTGGAATATTGTGTTCAGTTTTGGTCTCCTAATCTGAGGAAGGACGTTCTTGCTATTGAGGGAGTGCAGCGAAGGTTCACCAGACTGATTCCCGGGATGGCAGGACTGACATATGAGGAGAGATTGGATCAACTGGGCCTTTATACTTTGGAGTTTAAAAGGATGAGAGGGGATCTCATAGAAACATATAAAATTCTGACGGGACGGGACAGGATAGATGCGGGTAGGATGTTCCCGATGTTGGGGAAGTCCAGAACCAGGGGACACAGTCTTAGGATAAAGGGTAGGCCATTTAGGACTGAGATGAGGAGA
The DNA here is from genome assembly GCF_044704955.1 of Pristiophorus japonicus. NCBI lineage: Eukaryota > Metazoa > Chordata > Chondrichthyes > Pristiophoridae > Pristiophorus > Pristiophorus japonicus. Next base: position 66,171,832 of record NC_091977.1, on the reverse strand, counting down.
AACTTCTTCATTCAGAGAGTTGTTAACCTGTGGAATTCCCTGCCGCAGACAGTTGTTGATGCCAGTTCATTGGATATATTCAAGAGGGAGTTAGATATGGCCCTTATATCTAAGGGGATCAAGGGGTATGGAGAGAAAGCAGGAAAGGGGTAACATAGAAAATAAGTGCAGGAGTAGGCCATTCGGCCCTTCGAGCCTGCACTGCCATTCAATGAATTCATGGCTGAACATACAACTTCAGTACCCCATTCCTGCTTTCTCACCATACCCCTTGATCCCCCTAGTAGTAAGGATTACATCTAACTCCTTTTTGAATATATTTAGTGAATTGGCCTCAACAACTTTCTGTGGTAGAGAATTCCACAGGTTCACCACTCTCTGGGTGAAGAAGTTTCTCCTCATCTCGGTCCTAAATGGCTTATCCCTTATCCTTAGACTGTGACCCCTGGTTCTGGACTTCCCCAACATTGGGAACATTCTTCCTGCATCTAACTTGTCTAAACCCGTCAGAATTTTAAACGTTTCTATGAGATCCCCTCTCATTCTTCTGAATTCCAGTGAATACAAGCCCAGCTGATCCAGTCTTTCTTGATATGTCAGTCCCGCCATCCCAGGAATCAGTCTGGTGAACCTTCGCTGCACTCCCTCAATAGCAAGAATGTTCAAGTTAGGAGACCAAAACTGTGCACAATACTCCAGGTGTGGCCTCACCAAGGCCCTGTACAACTGTAGTAACACCTCCCTGCCCCTGTACTCAAATCCCCTCACTATGAAGGCCAACATGCCATTTGCTTTCTTAACCACCTGCTGTACCTGCATGCCAACCTTCAATGACTGATGTACCATGACACCCAAGTCTCGTTGCACCTCCCCTTTTCCTAATCTGTCACCATTCAGATAATAGTCTGTCTCTTTGTTTTTACCACCAAAGTGGATAACCTCACATTTATCCACATTATACTTCATCTGCTGGAGTACTGAGGGGAGTGATCAGCCATGATCTTATTGAATGATAGTGCAGGCTCGAAGTGCCGAATGGCCTGCTCCTGCACCTATTTTCTATATTTCTATGATTTAGACAAAGGAATTGAATGTAATATATCCAAGTTTGCAGATGACACTAAGCCGGGTGGCAGTGTGAGCTGTGAGGAGGATGCTAAGTGGCTGCAGGTTGACTTGGACAGGTTAGGTTAGTGGGCAAATATAAGGCAGATGCAGTATAATGTAGATAAATGTGAGGTTATCCACTTTGGTGATAAAAACAGGGAGGCATATCATTATCTGAATGGTGACAGATTAGTAAAAGGGGAGGTGCAACGAGACCTGGGTGTCATGGTACATCAGTCATTGAAAGTTGGCATGCAGGTACAGCAGGCGGTGAAGAAGGCAAATGGCATGTTGGCCTTCATAGCGAGAGGATTTGAGTATAGGAGCAGGGAGGTCTTACTGCAGTTGTACAGGGCCTTGGTGAGGCCACACTTTGAATATTGTGTACAGTTTTGTTCTCCTAATCTGAGGAAGGACATTCTTGCTATTGAGGGAGTGCAGCGAAGGTTCACCAGGCTGATTCCCGGGATGACAGGACTGACATATGAAGAAAGACTGGATCGACTAGGCTTATATTCAATGGAATTTAGAAGAATGAAAGGGGATCTCATAGAAACATACAAAATTCTGACAGGATTGGACAGGTTAGATGCAGGAAGAATGTTCCCGATGTTGGGCAAGTCCAGAACCAGGGGTCACAGTCTAAGGATAAGGGGTAAGCCATTTAGGACTGAGATGAGGAGAAACTTCTTCACTCAGAGAGTTGTGAGCATGTGGAATTCTCTACCACAGAAAGTTGTTGAGGCCAGTTCTTTCGATATATTCAAAAGGGAGTTAGATGTGGCCCTTACGGCTAAAGGGATCAAGGGGTATGGAGAGAAAGCAGGAATGGGGTACTGAAGTGCATGGTCAGCCATGATCATATTGAATGGTTGTGCAGGCTCGAAGGGCCGAATGGCCTACTCCTGCACCTATTTTCTATGTTTCTATATTTGACCCTGAAATGAGCTTCCAATACATATCCACAACATAACTAAGACCGCCTCTTTCCACCTCCGCAACAACGCACGCCTCCGCCGTTGCCTCAGCTCATCCGCTGCTGAAACCCTCATCCATGCCTTTGTTACCTCGAGACTTGACTATTCAAATGCACTCTTGGCTGGCTCCCCTCATTCTACCCTACATAAATCTGAGGTCATCCAAAACTCGGCAGCCCATGTCCTAACTCGCAAGTCCCGATCACCCACCACCCTTGTGCACGCTGAACGACATTGGGTCCCGATTAAGCAACACGTCAATTTCAGAATTTTCATCCTTGTATACAAATCCCTCCATGGCCTCGCCCCTCCCAATCTCTGTAATCTCCTTTAGCCTCTTAACCCTCCGAGATATCTGCCATGCTAATTCTGCCCTCTTGAATATCCCTGATTATAATCGCTCAAATATTGTTAACTTTGCCTTCTGTTGCCTAGGCCCTAAGCTCTGGAATTCCCTCCCTAAACCTCTCCACCTCTCTATCCTCCTTTAGGACACTCTTTAAAACCTACCTCTTTGACCAAGCCTTTGGTCACCTGCCCTAATTTCTCCTTATGTGGCTCGGTGATAAATTCTTTGTCTTATAATACTCCTGTGAAGCGCCTTGGGACATCTTACTACGATAAAGGCGCTATATAAATACAAGTCATTGTTGTTGTTGTTTGCTGATAAGGAAATCTGTGGCCTTAACAAAGTGGTAAAAGAACCAGGCGGGGGATGAGGAGAATTTCTTTCATGCAGCAAGTTGTTAGGATCTGGAAAGCACTGTCTGAAAGGGTGGTGGAAGCAGATCCAATAGTAACTTTCAAAAGGGAATTGGATCTATATTTGAAAAGAAAAAAATGCAGGGCTATGGGGGCAGAGCAATGAGGTGAAACTAATTAGATAATTCTTTCAAAGAGGCAGCACAGACACGATGGGCCGAATGGCCTCTTTTTGTGTTGTAAGATTCTATGATTCAAAAATCTTAATACTAATTGACCTCCTGTGGCTGTGGATCCAAGAGGGATGATCATTACCTCAAATATCCAGGGGAAATTAGTGTGGCGCTCTATAGAAATGCGTCATGCAAGGTCCCGAAGCTAAGCGCCTAACAGTTCTCTGGGACCGCATTTGAATTCAGCAGGCATGTACCGGCCACTATATTTGCGGTATTCATGAACCAAGAGAAAGGCTGAGTGATTCTGGGGCCTCAGAGGCAACAGTAACCTGAATAGGGCAAGTACGATGAAAACTCCAGGAGAGAGATAAAAATTTGGGAGTTTTCCATTGCATTTAAAAGTAAATATTAAAAGTGGCAGCTGCGGGCGAGTTTTGGACAGTACAGAAATTAATTATGGCCAGCCAAAGGTTTTTATTTTCAGATCTCCTTTAGTAAAATGAGCCGTTCCATGTAAAGGTTGAAATCACCTAACTCTCGATGCTAACATTTCAAAGTGCTGGCATGATCCTGTTAACAGCCCTCAGAGAGCAATATCTGGGGGGCTAAATTGCCGTGTGCCCCATTTGGGGGCGGTAACTGAGTGGGGGCTTCATGCGTCCAGTGTGGAAATCCTCCCCCCCACCGGCTGCAAAATTGCGGTTACCGCCCCTCACAGGAAGTGCAGCGCAATGTCGGGCGCACGCTCCACTTCCTGTTGGGGGGGTACTCGGGCGGGTTTGGCAGCGCTACGCAGCGCACCGACGTGTTTCAACGCCCCTCCCCGTCCATTAAAGGGGAGGGTCGCTGCGTACTCTGCAGGTCCTTTGATGGCCTCCACTGAGCCACCAGGGCTGCGTGGTGCCATGGCCGCAGCCCGGCCGCAAACGGAGTGCCGGGCTGCACGATGGCGGTGGAGCACGCGACAGCAGATTAGAATGTGCCAATGGGTGAGTCGGCCGAAGAAAAAAAATGGCGGAGCACGGCACAGCACACCTCCCCTTTAACTTCTGCCGCAGGAGTGGAGGTCGGCCCGGTTCGCGATGCTAGGCAATTTCAGATGAGACATTAAATCAAGGCCCCGTCTGCTCTCTCAGGTGGACGTAAAAGATCCCATGGCACTATTTCGAAGAAGAGCAGGGGAATTATTATGTAGAATTACATAGGATATACGACACAGAAACAGGCCATTCGGCCCAACCAGTCCATGCCGGCATTTATGCTCTATTCGTCCTGTCTTTCCTCATCTAAATCTATCATCATAACCATCTATTCCCTTCTCTCTCATATGCTTGGCAAGCCTCCCCTTAAATGCATCATACTATTGGCTTTAACCACTCCCTATGGTAGCGAGTTGCACATTCTCACCACTCTTTGGGTAAAAACTTTTCTTCTGAATTCCCTATTGGATTTCTTGGTGACTATCTTATATTGATGGCCTCTAGTTATGCTCTTCCCCACAAGTGGAAACATTCTCTCTGTATCCACTCTATCCAAACCTTTCATAATTTTAAAGACCTCTATGAGGGTCACCCTTCAGTCTTCTTGAGAAAAGAGATCCAACCTGTTCATCCTTTCCCGACATGTACACCCCCGCATTTCTGGTATCATCCTTGTAAATCTTCTCTGCACCCTCTTCAATACCTCGATATCCTTTTTACAACATGGCAACCAGAACTGCATGCAGTACTCCCAAGTGTGGTCTAACCAAGGTTCGATACAGGTTTAGCATTACTTCCCTACTTTTCAATTCTATACCTCTAGAAATAAACACTAGTGCTTGCTTTGCATTTTTTTTACAGCTAACCTGTGTAGCAACTTTCAGTGATTTGTCCATTTGTACTCTGAGATCCTTTTGTTCCTCTATCTCACCTAGACTTTCACCCTCCAAGTAATAAGTGACCTCCCTATTCTTCCTCCCAAAATGTAATACCTCACATTTATCTGTGTTGAACTTCATTTGCCTATTATATACCCATTCTGCAAGTTTATTAATGTCTTCCTGTAATTTGTTGCAGTTCTCCTCCATATTGACTATCCAATTTGGTGTCACATGCAATTTAGAAATTGTGTTTTTGATTCCAAAGTCTAAATCATTAATATAAATTGTGAACAACAGTGGTCCCAGCACTGATCCTTGTGGAACACCACTACCCACCTTCTGCCACTGTGAATAGCTACCTTTTACCCCTACCCACTGCTTTCTGTCTTGAAGCCAGCTAGCTATTCATTCTGCTACTTGTCCCCTGACTCCACATTCTCTGACCTTGTTAATCAGTCTATTATGGGGTACCTTACCAAAGGCCTTTTGAAAATCTAGATAAATTACATCTACTGCATTACTATTGTCTACTCTCTCTGTTACCACTTCAAAAATTCAAAGAGGTTGGTCAAGCTAGACTTTCCCCTTTTGAAATCCATGCTGACTGTCCATTATTATATTTTTGGTTTCTAGATGTTCTTCTATTTTCTCCTTTAGTAGGGATTCCATTATTTTTCCTACCACCAATGTTAAGCTGACTGTACTATAAGTCCCTGGACATATTCTATCCCCTTTCTTAAATATAGGTATTACGTTAGCTATCCACCACTCCTCTGGCACTGCTCCTTTATCCCCGGTGTCCTGGCCAATATTTATCCCTCAATCAACATAACAAAAACAGATTATCTGGTCATTTTCATATTGCTATTTGTGGGAGCTTGCTGTGTGCACATTTGGTTGTTGTGTTTTCTACATTACAGCAGTGACTACACTCCAAAAGTGCATCATAGGCTGTTAAATGCCTTGAGACGTCCGGTGATTGTGAAAAGCACTATATAAATGCAAGTCTTTCTTTATCTCTCGAACACAAAGTGGCCGCGGGCTGTGTAAGGAAGCCTCAGTCCAAATTAGAGAACTCTGAATCCAAACAACGCAGTGTCTGCAAGCTTTTAAAACCACACTTGCAATTACCTAATCAAAACCTCCTGACCTACCTCATCTTCTCTCTTAATCTTTTTCACCCTTGGTGATGGCCTGCACTAGGCCTTTCACCTGCCTTTCTTACTGTAATTCATCCTGCATTCTGCGAAAATGGACGGTAATAACTTTACAATATAGGCCACATAAGACACAAACTTCTTTAAGCCTACAAGTAAGCAATGCTCTGAGAACACAGGGTATCTCAGGTTGAAGTCAAAGCTTCTACTTCACACCACCTCAGCCTCACAAACATCTAGCACAAAACCATGAGGAAACTCACTGTACCCACTTTAATATCAGTAAAGGTACAAGTCAGGAACATCAACGCATGACAAGGCAAGAATGTAATCCAATCTGCAGGTGCAGATTATGTTCATGAACTGGTCTCACTTTACTCTTGTAGTTTATCAATGCCCTCTGATCCCATGATTAGATCATTGCTTGTAATTTCCTCACCCACATCTCTTCTATAGTGTAATCAATAGACACTTAGATGAGTTTATATCAAAACACATTACAGGGTCAATAACACACATATGCTGACATCATAGTGATTTTTGCATACAATGGAATCAGGGCAGAAATATAGACTGTTTATATTAAACTGCAGTGAAACACTTCTGTATTAGCCTATGTTAAACACCTTGAGGACTACAAGGCTCTTCTCTCTATATATAAGCTGGATTTAACATGATCTAATTCAGGCAATTCCATCAATTCAGAGAGCTCTTGTCTTTTCCCTCATCTCCCCTGCATATCTGTCTCTTTTCCCACTCCATGGGATGAAGTTCTGCTGGAATTAACGTTCCCAGATTTTCGTTCAATGATCATCGACAAAACTGCCCAAAAGTAGCCAATATTTAGCATTCAACCCAGCCCAAAAAATTGTTTATTAACCAAATTATCATCATTGCCAACATCGGCCGATTACTGTCGGAGCACCTGTGACTGTCCTGCTCTTTAAGGCAAGGACCTGAACCCTGACGTGAGTTGAACTGTCCATGCTCTCTCTTTCATTGCCTTGTTCTGTACTGTGGCTGCATCACGGCTTGCAGCCAATTAAAGGATTAGCTCATCCGTCTTTTGATGCTGTTTCCGCCACTGAGGGTCTGACATCCCCTCCCCCGGGCCCTCATCCGCCAGAAGCTGTTGACGCTTTCTGGAGGAGGCCGGGTTACTTAGCTGCTGCCGGCACTCGGTGTTCACCAGTCACAGGTAGCACCGTCTACAGTTGTTATGGTAACAGGTTTTAACCCCTGGCCTGACTAGCTTAACATCTGTTGTGCAACACAACTTTATCTAACTTTATTTTATTCGTTCCTGGGATGTGGGTATCACTGGCAAGGCTAGCATTTATTGCCCAAGCCTAATTGCCCTAGAGAAGGTGGTGGGGAGCCACCTTCTTGAATCGCTTCAGTCCATGCTTCTTTGTAGCGGTTTGGTGATAACGATGCTAGGCCATTTCAGAGGGCAGTTAAGAGTCAACCACATTGCTGTGAGTCTGGAGTCAAAGAGGCCAGACCAGGTAAGGATAGCAGATTTCCTTCCCTAAAGGACTTTAGTGAGATGGGTTTTGATGACAATCCAGCAGTTTCATGGTCAACATTACTGGCACTAGCTTTACATTGCAGATTTATTTAATTAACTGAATTTAAATTCCCCAGCTACCGCGGTGGGATTTGAACTCACGTCTCTGGATCATTAGTCCAGGCCTCTGGATTACTAGTACAGTAACATAACCACTATGCTACCCTATCCCAAATACTGTCTAGTCAAATAGTGAAAAATGATTCCTGCAATTTTTTCTCACTTGTTACTATATTCTTTTTCTCTAGTTTCTGTATGCATCACTGATATCTGTATTCTGTATTTTTGTTTTACTATTTCTACAGTTCCTTAGGGCTAAAAATTCCGTATCGTCCCGTTGGGGCGTTAACTTCTGAAAAGTTGTAAGTTTAGCGCCAGGTGCAAATCAATCTCCACGCAAAATTGAGTCTCTGCACTGAAAGAATGCAGGGGAGTGCTAAATCAGGTGGTAATGGCATAGGTGAGTGGTATTAGGCTCCAAGCGATAACAAAAATGAGCTGTTGTGTAATCGGGAGTGACCATTGGCAAAGGCACCTTCCAGCCATTAAAGGGGAGGGTCAATGGAGTCTGCACACCAGCCCCCAATTATTCAGGGAGTGCAGAATGGCGATATGGAATGAAATGCAAAGGCCTTTCGATGGCCCACAACACTCCGGGAACTAAGCAGCATTTATCTGGCTGCAGATACATCATGTGCTCTCTGACATGCGTAAATGGCCTTTGGAACGGAAGTACTGGGAAGCATCCCTTTAAGTAGCGCCCCGCCAGCTGGCTTCTTGACTCCTCCGCCCCCTGTCGCTGTCAGTGCGTGGCACAACTGAAGTTTGCAGGTCGGGCACCCAACGAGCGTTGCTCGCTCGTTGACATCATGATCTGCATGGCGAAAGGTGTTGAGGTGTAACTGTTACCGCTGGCACTACAGGGACACCGAATATGACACACGGTGCAGGATTTGCCCAGCCATGGTGCTACTGTCTGAGCATCCCGTTAGCAACCCCCCTTCCCCAACCCTCCCCCCCCCCGCCCCAGGCGCTAACGGGAACGCTAAGCAGCTGAATTTCTCCCCCTTAATATTTTCAGCAGATTTATCATGATGTCTGGTTTTTCTGCATAATTCTGTGCAATTTGTATAATACTTTGTCTCCCCATCTCTGGTTTCCCTGTTGTTCTCCAATCTCTGAGCCTGTGTGCTCACTCCCAGGATCTCCCCATGTCACTCACTGCCTTTTGCTAAGTTTTGTCACTTTTGCTCCCTCGCAGACGCACTCTCACCAGCTCCATCACTAGAGTGCAATTACTTTAAAAATAAACAAGAAGAATCCCACAGTCTCTTTGATGCCCATCCATCATTTCATTTCCACTCATTGAAAGCAACATTATATACAAACAGCTTTCATTTCCCTGCAGTCTTCCAGCCTTCACCTGAAATAAAGAAAGCTGCTTTTTTATCACTGAGCGTGAATATCCAGGCCATTGCTGGTCACATCAATATTCAGAAGAGTTTTTGAATGGAGCTAAAAAAGTTACAGCGGCCCAGGCTTCACTGAAAAGTTCACAGAGATGTTCTTGCTCCATTGTTTAAGAATACCAGTACCGGTCAGTCTGCAATAAAATGCCTTTTTATCCATTTCTCTGGATCCTTTTTTTGTTTCTTTCTCTTGAAACCCTATCACTTGTGTTCATGATATTTCCTTAAAATTCATTTCCATTCTTGTTTCGTTCTCTTTCCTGCTTTTCCTACATTCCAATTTCACTATCTTATTTCTCTTTTATTATTTGAGCGCCTTTATTTTTCTCGCTGTGCATTCAATCCTTCTTACTATTTCACTCCTATCCTTTGCCATAATTCTGTTTTCCCTCTTTCTCCAATCGGCATTGTATCTCTCACTCTCTGCTCATTTTGCTCTTTTATCTACTCATTTTTTTATTTTACATTTTGTCTTCAGCAATTCAACCGCTGAACAACAACATGACAGAACGTGTTACAGCGCAATAGTCGGAGAAGACCGAAAATGGAACAGATAGAGCGAGCAACGGAACAACAATCAGAGAGCGCAGGCAATGGAGGAGCAATCAAGAAATATAAAAACAGACAGTAAGAGATAAATAAAAATACAAATAAATAAAAAGGAAGCAAGTAGGTAAAATAAATGTTGATCTATTAGAAACTGGGGAATCAATAATGGGAAACAGGGAAATGGCAAAGACTTTGAACAAATATTTTGTATCAGTCTTCACAGTAAAAAACACTAAAAGCATCCCAATAATTGATAATCAAGGAGCTATTGGGAGAGGGGAGAGCTTAAAACAATCACTAGAGAAAAAGTACTGGGCAAACAACTGGGACTAAAGGCGGATTAGTCCCCTGGACCTGATGGCATGCATCCTAGGGTGTTAAAAGAAGTGGCTGCAGAGATAGTGGATGCATTGGTTGTAATCTACCAAAAGTCCCTGGATTTTGGAGAGGTCCCAGCAGATTGGAAAACCGCAAATGTAACGCCCTTATTTAAGCAAGGAGGAAGACAGAAAGCAGACCAGTTAGCTGAAATTATATCATTGGAAAAAAACTGGAGTCCATTATTAAGGAAGCAGTTGCAGGACATTTAGAAAATCATAATACAGTCCAGCAGAGTCAGCATGGTTTTTTATGAAAGGGAAATTATGTTTGACAAATTTAATGGAGTTCTTTGAGGATGTAACGAGCAGGGTGGATAAAGTGGAACCAGTAGATGTCATGTATTTGGATTTCTAGGAGGCATTCGATAAGGCACACAAGTTAAGAGCTAACGGGGTTGGGGGCAATATATTAGCATGGATGGAGGATTGGCTAACGAACAGAAAACAGAGAGTCGGGATAAATGGGTCATTTTCAGGTTGACAAACTGTAACTAGTGGGGTGCCACAGGGGTCAGTGCTGGGGCTTCAGCTATTTACCTCTATATTAATGACTTGGATGAAGGGTCCGAGTGTAATGCAGTCAAATTTGCTGATGATACAAAGGTAGATGGGAAAGCAAACTGTGTGGAGGACACATAGAATCTGCAAAGAGATATAGATCAGCGAAGTGAGTGGGCAAAAATCTGGAAGATGGAGTATAATGTGGGAAAATGTGAGGTTATCCACTTTGGTAGGAAAAATGAAAAGCAAATTATTATTTAAATGGGGAGAGATTACAAAATGCTGAGGTACAAACGGATCTGGGGGTCATTGTACATGAAACACAAAACTTTAGCATGCAGGTACAGCAAGTAATTAGGAAGGCAAATGGAATGTTGGCCTTTATTGCAAGGGGGATGGAATATAAAAGTAGGGAAGTTCTGCTACAACTGTACAGGGCATTGCTGAGACCACTCCTGGAGTACTGTGTACAGTTCTGGTCTCCTTATTTAAGGAGAGATATACTTATATTAGAGGCAGTTTAGAGAAGGTTCACAAGGTTGATTCCTGTAATGAAGGGGTTCTTTTATGAAGAAAGGTTGAGCAGGTTGGGCCTATACTCATTGGGGTTTAGAAGAATGAGAGGGAATCTTATTGAAACATATAAGATTCTGAGAGGGCTTGACAGGGTAGATGTAGAGAGGATATTTCCCCTCGTGGGGAATCTAGAACTCGGAGGCATAATTTCAGAATAAGGGGTCGCCCATTTAAAACGGAAATGAGGAGAAATTTCTTCTCTCAGAGGGTCGTGAATCTTTGGAATTCCCTTCCCCAGAGAGCTGTGGAGGCCGGGTCATTGAATATATTTAAGGTGGAGATAGACAGATTTTTGAATGATGACGAAGTCAAGGGTTATGGGGAACGGGCAAGGAAGTGGTATTGAGGCCAAGATCAGATCAGCCATGATCTTATTGCACGGCGCAGCAGGCTGAACAGGCCAAATGGTCTAATCCTGTTCCTATTTCTTATGGTCTTAAGTAATCAGAGCGAGCGGGCAACAGAGCAACAATCAAAGAGAGCGGGTGTAATATAGAGCTCCCTCTAGTGGACTACTGCTCCACCTAATGGACTACTGTGGTAAATCAACTGCTGATGTAAATACAATAAAAGGGTCGACAAGTTCCTGTAGAGCCATTTTGTAATCTGTGTGTGTTGTGATTTCTGGATTCCCTAGCTGAAATTTTTGTTGGTGGATGATTCCTGCCAACCAACAGAGAGACCTTGAGAGCTTCTTTGTTTTGCAGCACAGTTAAAAATCCAAGGTAAATTTCAAACACTGTTGACATTGCTAGAGTCCAGGTGGCCATGCCCTTCGGAATAATAGGCTGTTTGGGTGAGTTCCATCACAACCGAGAGACTTTCGGAGCACATGTGGAGCGGCTAGAAATGTTTTTCACCGCAAATAGTATCGTCGAAGTCACCAATGATGAAAACCGTAACTGTGGTGTATGTAGGCACCTTTAGTAATGACTCCATGAGGCAGAGTATGATACTACAACTGTGTAGACTGTAGTCCTTTATTTGCAGCTCCTCGAGTGAGGACACCAAGCTGTGAGCTCCCTTTTATACTGGGTTACCTGCAGTGTGCAGGTAACCCTTGGGTCTCCAGCAGCAGCACCCTGTAAGGTATGTACAGTGTAAGGGTACATTCATTGTTACATAACAGTGTTACAGACTTCACACAACAAACAAGCATGCATATATAACAGTAACAAGGTGGTGTTAGAAAGAAAACGGGCTGAAAATGATGTATATGAAACCCTGAAAAAGGTGCTTGTTCCCATCAAGCCAAAAGACACGCCACTGACAGAGAGGACAGCACTACAGTCCTGAGCCCCTGGAAATGGCTGAAAGTTATTGTTTTGGAATACGGGATCAATTAGGTGATGAGAGTATTAGTGAGTACTTAAAAAAGCTATCCATTCACTGTCATTTCGGAAACTTTCAGACCAAACATTGCATGACTGCTTTGTTTATGGGATGAAAAATGAAGCAATCAGAAGAAAGTTGTTGACAAGCCCTAATTTGACTTTTGATTTAGCTTGTCAGACAGCTATGTCGATGGATATGGCCGACCACTACTCCCGAGAATTTCGTGCCTTTCCATTCTTCAGCCAACCGAGGTGAATCATCTGCAGGTTAAAAGTAAAAGGCAGTTGAGCTTGAAGTCGTACTATCGGTGCCTGGGACAACACATTGCTCAAAGTTGTCCATATGTGAAGGTAGTGTGTTTATTCTGCAAGAAAATTGGGCAACTTGCAAAGGCATGGCGACTGAAGAGTAAAACGATGTTCAATGCTATAAGGAGAAATTGGCAGAGACTACATAGCATTGAAGAGAAGCAACAGGACGAGGAGGTTCTGGAGATACACCTCATCAGGGGTACGAGGGTATCTAACAGCGATCCACGAAGTATCGTCCTCCAGGTAGACATTACAGGAACCAGGATACCCTTGGAAACTGACACTGATGCATCTATGAGTGTAGTACCGGAATCGCTATATCTTGACAACTTGAGTGATTTTCTGATGGAGAAATCGAATATAGAGTTGCAAGGCTACTCAGGAGAACAAATCCCCATGGTAGGACGTATCACTGTACAGATTAAATACAAGGATCAGTTTCAGAGCTTGCCTCTTAGCAGTGGCAGGAGACAAGCCTACCTGATAGGTAGAAGTTGGTTAGGATCACTGAAGCTGGATTGGAATATGATTTTTTGTGTTGAAACGAGATTTGCATTGAAGGATGATGTCATGAAACAGTATCCAAAGGTGTTCTGCGAAACAGGCAGTTGGATCCAAGACTTCAAGGGGAGTGTCAGAGTGCAGAAGGAAGCTAGACCAGTTTACTGCAAGTCACGTCCCGTACCATACATGCTCAAGGAGAAAATTGAGCAAGAACTCAAAAGACTAGAAACTGAGAATATTATCTCTAAGGTAGATCTAAGTAATTGGGCGACACACATTGTTGTTGTACCTAAGTCAGACAGTAAGCTGACGCTATGTCCAAGTTGCCATCTCCATCACAAGTTACACCTAATAGGGAAGAAGAGTTCTATTTTTCATACATTGATGAGCTGCCAATCAAAGCTGAAGAGATTGGTCAAGCAACCAAACGTGACCCAGTTATGTCAAAAGTATATGATTACATAGCAAATGGCTGGCCAAACCAGGTATTGAGGAAGATATTCATCCATACTTCATTCGTAGGAATGAATTATCAGTGGATAAAGATTATATCATGTGGGGTTCAAGAGTAGTTATCCCAAATAAGTTCAGGTCCATAGAAACATAGAAAATAGGTGCAAGAGTAGGCCATTCGGCCCTTCGAGCCTGCACCACCATTCAATATGATCATGGTTGATCATACACTTCAGTACCCCATTCCTGCTTTCTCTCCATACTCCTTGATCCCTTCAGCCATAAGGGCCACATCTAACTCCCTTTTGAATATATGTAACGAACCGGCCTCAACAAATTTCTGTGGTAGAGAATTCCACATGTTCACAACTCTCTGAGTGAAGAAGTTTCTCCTCATCTTGGGCCTAAATGGCTTACCCCTTATCCTTAGACTGTGACCCCTGGTTCTGGACTTCCCCAACATCGGGAACATTTTTCCTGCATCTAACCTGTCCAATCCCGTCAAAATTTTGTATGTTTCTATGAGATCCCCGCTCATTCTTCTAAATTCCATTCAATATAAGCCTAGTCGATCCAGTCTTTCTTCATATATCAGTCCTGTCATCCCGGGAATCAGTCTGGTGAACCTTCGCTGCACTCCCTCAATAGCAAGAATGTCCTTCCTCAGATTAGGAGACCAAAACTGTACACAATATACAAGGTGTGGCCTCACCAAGGCAATAAGACCTCCCTGCTCCTATACTCAAATCCTCTCACTATGAAGGCCAACATAGCATTTGCCGCCTTCATCACCTGCTGTACCTGTATGCCAACTTTCAATGACTGATAAACCATGACACCCAGTCTCGTTGCACCTCCCCTTTTCCTAATCTGTCACCATTCAGATAATACTCTGCCTTCCTGTTTTTGCCACCAAAATGGATAACCTCAGATTTGTCTATATTATACCGTAGCTGCCATTTATTTGCCTACTCACCTAACCTGTCCAAGTCACCCTGCAGCCTCTTAGCCTCCTCCTCACAGCTCATACTGCCATCCAGCTCAGTGTCATCTGCAAACTTGGAGATATTACATTCAATTCCTTCATCTAAATCATTAATGTATATTGTAAATAGCTGGGGTCCCAGCACTGAACCTTGCGGTACCCCACGAGTCACTGCCTGCCATTCTGAAAAGGACCCGTTTATTCCTACTCTTTGCTTCCTGAATGCCAACCAGTTCTTTATCCACGTCAGTACATTACCCCTAATACCATGTGCTTTAATTTTGCACACTAATCTCTTGTGTGGGACCTTGTCAAAAGCCTTTTGAAAGTCTAAATACATCACATTCACTGGCTCCCCCTTGTCCACTCTATTAGTTACATCCTCAAAAAATTCTAGAAGATTTGTCAAGCATGATTTCCCTTTCATAAATCCATGCTGACTTGGACCGATCCTGCCACTGCTTTCCAAATGTGCTGCTATTACATCTTTAATAATTGATTCCAACATTTTCCTCACCACCAATGTCAGGCTGACTGGTCTATAATTCCCTGTTTTCTCTCTCCCTCCTTTTTTAAAAAGTGGGGTTACATTAGCTACTCTCCAGTCCATAGGAACTGATCCAGAGTCTATAGAATGTTGGAAAATGACCACCAATATATCCACTATTTCTAGGGCCACTTCCAAATTGATAGCAGATCTTCATGGCTAGTACCTGGGAATGAGCTTGACCAAGAGTTTTGCACACAGTTACTTATGGTGGCCAGGTTTAGATAAAGATATTGAGTACATCGTTAGTTAGTGAAGAACATGTCAATCGGAAAGCAAGAAACCACCATCGAATTAGCCTTCCAAGGGTTGGCAATGGTTAAATGTCGAGTTTGCTGAACAAGAAGGACAACAATTGTTCATTGTGATTGATAGCCATTTGAAATGGGAAGAGGTGTTTCCGTTGCAGAAAATAACAAGTAAAACACTTAACAATTTGCGAAGATTGTTTGCTTCATATGGCCTCCCAAAAGAAATTGTGTCTGATAATGGGGTGCAATTTTGTTCAAAAGAATCTATACAGTTCATGAGCAGAAATGGTGTGAAACATACCAAGGTTCCACCATACCACCCTGCTTCAAATGGTGCAGCAGAATGCACAGTACAAATTGTAAAACATGCCCTCATCAAGCAACTGTTGGCTCCAAACCCAAACAACTGGCAGTTGTCATTGGATCACAAATTGGCACGTTTTCTAATTACGTATCATAATACTCTTCTTACAATTACTGGTAGAACACCAGCAGTTGTTTCTCAAATGACAGTCACGAATCAGGTTCTCATTGTTAAAGCCAAACTTGGAAAAGTCAGTAGAAGAGAAACAATTAAGACAGAACGAGAATCATGATAGAGGTAGAGTAAGAGAGAGAAGTGTGAAATTGAATCAGAAGGTTAGAGTGATCACTATAAATGGTTAAATTGGTCACCAGGAAGAGTAGTGAAGATATGTGGCCCTCACATATATTTGGTCAGGGTGTTTGATCATGGAAAGGTTAGATTTGTTCACATTAATCATACTTTACCTACAGATGTGGAAAGAGTTGAAAGTTGGAATGATTCAATTATTTCTCATGAGTCAGATTATCTTGTTACAAGTGGAGTACCAGTAGCAAATCCTACATCAGAAGTACTAGAAACAAGTCTAAGAGAATGTCAGAATTTAAGTCTGAGTATGAATCAGGCAGACAAACAATCTGAAGTTGTACAGAGTCCAAATGTAGATCAAGCATTGCCCTTGGAGAAAATCTCTCCTCAGGCTCAACCTAGATTGAGTCTAAATTTGACACCAAGTTTGGAAAGTTCTGTTCATGAGCAAAGGTATCCTCTTAAAAACAGAAAACCAGTTGTTAACTTTGATTTGTAAATATGGCAAAATAAGTCCATATCTTTGATTTGTAAATATGGCAAAATAAGTTCATGCAAGTTATGTATGATGATTATTTTGTTGTGGTTACTTTTTCATTAAGGAGGGAGAAGTGTAATATAGAGCTCCCCTAGTGGACTACTGCTCCACCTAGTGGACTACTGTGGTAATGAAACTGCTAAAGTAAATACAATAAAAGTAGAGCCATCTTGTAGTCTGTGCGTGTTGTGATGTCATAAAGAATATATCATATCATGCAACAGAGCAACAATCAGAGAGTGGGGGCAATGGATCACCAATCAGAGAGAGTGGGCAACAGTACAACAGAGACAGTGGGCAAGGGAGCAACAGTTAGAGAGCGGGCAATGAAACAGAGAGAGCGGGCAACGTAGCAACAATCAGAGAGCGCGGGCAACGGAACAATCAGAGAGAGCGGGCAACGGTACAACAGAGACAGTGTGCAAGGGAGCAATGATCAGAGAGATGGCAACAGAAAAACAATTACAGACAGCGGGCAATGGAACAACAATCAGAGAGAGCAGGCAATGTAACAAAAACGAGAGAGCGGGCAACGGAACAACCACCAGAGAGAGCGGGCAACAGAATAACAATCAGAGAGAGCGGGCAACAGTGCAACAATCAGAGAGAGCGGGCAACGGAGCAACAATCAGAGAGAGCAGGCAACGGAGCAACAATCAGAGAGAGCGGGCAATGGAACAACAATCAGAGAGAGCGGGCAACGGAACTACAATCAGAGAGAGTGGGCAACGGAACACAAATCAGAGAGAGAGGGCAATGGAACAACAATCAGAGAGAGAGGGCAACAGAGCAACAATCAGAGAGAGCGGGCAATGAGGCAACAATCAGAGAGAGAGGGCAATGGAACAACAATCAGAGAGAGCGGGCAATGGAACAGCAATCAGAGAGAGAGGGCAACAGAGCAACAATCAGAGAGAGCGGGCAATGAGGCAACAATCAGAGAGAGCGGGCAATGGAACAGCAATCAGAGAGAGCGGGCAACAGAGCAGTAATCAGAGAGAGTGGGCAACGAGGCAACAATCAGAGAGAGTGGGCAACGAGGCAACAATCAGAGAGAGAGGGCAATGGAGCAACAATCAGAGAGAGAGGGCAATGGAGCAACAATCAGAGAGAGAGGGCAATGGAGCAACAATCAGAGAGAGAGGTCAATGGAACAACCATCAGAGAGAGAGGGCAATGGAACAACTATCAGAGAGAGAGGGCAATGGAACAACAATCAGAGAGAGAGGGCAATGGAGCAACAATCAGAGAGAGAGGGCAACGGAGCAAAAATCAGAGAGAGGGCAATGTAACAACAATCAGAGAGGGAGGGCAATGGAACAACAATCAGAGAGAGCGGGCAACAGAGCAGCAATCAGAGAGAGCAGGCAACGAGGCAACAATCAGAGAGAGAGGGCAATGGAGCAACAATCAGAGAGAGAGGGCAACGGAGCAACAATCAGAGAGAGCGGGCAATGAGGCAACAATCAGAGAGAGCGGGCAATGAGGCAACAATCAGAGAGAGAGGGCAATGGAGCAACAATCAGAGAGAGAGGGCAACGGAGCAACAATCAGAGAGAGGGCAATGGAGCAACAATCAGAGAGAGAGGGCAACGGAGCAAAAATCAGAGAGAGGGCAATGTAACAACAATCAGAGAGAGAGGGCAATGGAGCAACAATCAGAGAAAGAGGGCAACGGAGCAACAATCAGAGAGAGTGGGCAATGGAACAATAATCAGAGAGAGCGGGCAATGGAACAACCATCAGAGAGAGAGGGCAATGGAGCAACAATCGGAGAGAGAGGGCAATGGAACAACAATCAGAGAGAGAGGGCAATAGAACAACAATCAGAGAGAGAGGGCAATGGAACAACAATCAGAGAGAGCGGGCAATGGAACAAAAATCAGAGAGAGCGGGCAATGGAACAGCAATCAGAGAGAGCGGGCAACAGAGCAGTAATCAGAGAGAGTGGGCAACGAGGCAACAATCAGAGAGAGTGGGCAACGAGGCAACAATCAGAGAGAGAGGGCAATGGAGCAACAATCAGAGAGAGAGGGCAATGGAGCAACAATCAGAGAGAGAGGGCAATGGAGCAACAATCAGAGAGAGAGGTCAATGGAACAACCATCAGAGAGAGAGGGCAATGGAACAACCATCAGAGAGAGAGGGCAATGGAACAACAATCAGAGAGAGAGGGCAATGGAGCAACAATCAGAGAGAGAGGGCAACGGAGCAAAAATCAGAGAGAGGGCAATGTAACAACAATCAGAGAGGGAGGGCAATGGAGCAACAATCAGAGAGAGAGGGCAACGGAGCAAAAATCAGAGAGAGGGAAATGTAACAACAATCAGAGAGAGAGGGCAATGGAGCAACAATCAGAGAGAGAGGGCAATGGAACAACCATCAGAGAGAGAGGGCAATGGAACAACCATCAGAGAGAGAGGGCAATGGAACAACAATCAGAGAGAGAGGGCAATGGAACAACAATCAGAGAGAGCGGGCAATGGAACAGCAATCAGAGAGAGTGGGCAATGGAACAACAATCAGAGAGAGAGGGCAATGGAACAACAATCAGAGAGAGCGGGCAACAGAGCAGCAATCAGAGAGAGCAGGCAACGAGGCAACAATCAGAGAGAGAGGGCAATGGAGCAACAATCAGAGAGAGAGGGCAACGGAGCAACAATCAGAGAGAGCGGGCAATGAGGCAACAATCAGAGAGAGAGGGCAATGGAGCAACAATCAGAGAGAGAGGGCAACGGAGCAACAATCAGAGAGAGGGCAATGGAGCAACAATCAGAGAGAGAGGGCAACGGAGCAAAAATCAGAGAGAGGGCAATGTAACAACAATCAGAGAGAGAGGGCAATGGAGCAACAATCAGAGAAAGAGGGCAACGGAGCAACAATCAGAGAGAGTGGGCAATGGAACAATAATCAGAGAGAGCGGGCAATGGAACAACCATCAGAGAGAGAGGGCAATGGAGCAACAATCGGAGAGAGAGGGCAATGGAACAACAATCAGAGAGAGAGGGCAATAGAACAACAATCAGAGAGAGAGGGCAATGGAACAACAATCAGAGAGAGCGGGCAATGGAACAAAAATCAGAGAGAGCGGGCAATGGAACAACAATCAGAGAGAGAGGGCAATGGAACAACAATCAGAGAGAGCGGGCAATGGAACAAAAATCAGAGAGAGCGGGCAATGGAACAACAATCAGAGAGAGAGGGCAATGGAACAACAATCAGAGAGAGCGGGCAATGGAACAATAATCAGAGAGAGTGGGCAATGGAACAACAATCAGAGAGAGAGGGC